>NW_022437113.1:1766836-1769638 GCF_009761245.1 Sapajus apella | reverse complement strand
CTTGACCTGGTGATCCACCCGCCTCGGCCTCCCAAAGTGCTGGGATTACAGGTGTGAGCCACCGCGCCCGGCCTCCGTTTTAAATATTTTTAGTAGAGACAGGGTTTTGCCATGTTGGCCAGGCTGGTCTCAAACTCCTGACCTCAACTGCTCTGCCTACCTTGGCCTCCCTAAGTGCTGGGATTACAGGTGTGAGCCACTGTGCCCAGCCAAATAAGGTCACATTCTGAGGATCTAGGTGGACGTGTCTTTTAGGAGCCACAATTTGACCCACTGTATCTTTCTTTCTGTGTTCCTGTGTCACACATTCTCTGGATTATTAATTTGTTCACCTACTGGGACTCCCAGTTCAGTGCCCTTTCTTCTAAGCCATTGCTTTCCAAAGTGCATGGCTTGGCTGGGGATTGGGGGGTCATCACACTGCCTTTTCAGACAGGGCTGCTTGAAGAGGGCCAGTGAGTGGTGTGGGGGCCAGCGTTAAGATCAGAGGACACTCACTACCCTCCAACTGCCTTGCAGATTATCTGCCTGGACCTGTCAGAGGAAATGTCACTGCCAAAGCTGGAATCGTTCAACGGGTAAGAGGGACGTTTTAGGGCTTGGACATGCAGTCATGGCTGGGAGGGGCCGGCCCAAAAGATACAGGACTCTCACTCTGAAACTCACACCAGCTTGGTCTGGCTTCAGGCTTGGCAGTATCAGAGAGTAACAAGAGCCAGGCGCAGTGGCTCATGCCTGTAATCCCAGTGACGGGAGGCTGAGGTCAGAGGATCACTTGAGGCTAGGGGTTCAAGAGTAGACTGGGCAACACGGACCCTATCTCTAAAATTTGAGACAGTGTGTCACTGTCTTGCCCAGGCTAGAGTGCAGTGGCCTGAGCTCAGCTCACTGCAACCCCTGCCTCCCGGGTTCAAGTGATTCTTGTGCCTCAGCCTCTGGAGTAGCTGGGATTACAAGCGTGCACCACTACACCCGACTAATTTTTGTATTTTTAGTAGAGACATGGGTTTTGCCATGTTGGCCATGGTGGTCTCAAAACTCCTGATCTGAAGTCATCTGCCTGCCTTGGCCTCCCAAAGTGCTGGGATTGCAGGCATGAGCCACTGCACCAGGCCTCTAAAAGTATTTTTTTTTTTTGAGACAGAGTCTCGCTCTGTCGTCCAGGCTGGAGTGCAGTGGCTTGATCTCAGCTCACTGCAACCTCTGTCTGTTGGGTTCAAGCGATTCTCCTCCCTCAGCCTCCTGAATAGCTGGGACTGCAGGCACATGCCACCATGCCTGGCTAATTTTTGTATTTTTAGAAGAGATGGGGTTTCACCATGTTGGTAAGGCTGATCTCGAACTCCTGACGTCATGATCCGCCCACCTCAGCCTCCCAAGTGCTGGATTACAGGCGTGAGCCCACTGTGCCCGACCCTCTCTAAAAGTTTTTTTGGTTTTGTATTTTTTTGAGACGGAGTCTTGCTCTGTCACCCAGGCTGGAGTGCAGTGGCGCTATCTTGGCTCACTGCAACCTCCACCTCCCAGGTTTAAGGGATTCTCCTGTCTCAGCCCCTGCCATTGCATTCCAGCCCGGGCAAGAAGAGCTAAACTTTGGGCTGGGTGCAGTGGGTCACGCTTGTAATCCCAGCACTTTGGGAGGCCTATGCGGGTGGATCACGAGGTCAGGAGATCAAGACCATCCTGGCCAACATGATGAAACCCCGTCTCTACTAAAATACAAAAAAATTAGCCAGGTGTGGTGGCATGCACCTGTAGTCCCAGCTACTCAGGAGGCTGAGGCAGGGGAATCACTTGAACCCGGGCAGCAGAGGATGTCGTGAGCCGAGATTGTGCCACTGCATTACAGCCTGGTTGACAGAGCAAGATTCCATCCCCCCCAAAAAAAAACAGAGATATTGAAGATGACAGGTCCTTCCCTAGTGTGGCACTCGCAACTGCCCATGGCTGAGCAAAGTTCCTGCAGTGACTCTAGAGGGACCTCGAGCCCCATGCTGTGCAGAGGGACCCATTTGGAGAAGGCAGGCACTCAGATGTCAGCCAGACCCAGGTTCTGGCTCAGCCCTGCCACCCCCGTGCAGTGTAACCTGTACCTCCAAGGCCTTATCGTGGGGCTGGTGCTGCGTTCGAGATGAGGGTAGCTGAGGGAACCTTCATTCCCCTCCACTCTCTGCCTCCCCAGCTCCAAAACCAACGCCCTCAACGTCTCCCAGAAGATGATTGAGATGTTCGTGCGGACAAAACACAAGATCGACAAAAGCCACGAGTTTGCGCTGGTGGTGGTGAATGACGACACGGCCTGGGTGAGGCTGCGGCAGGTGCGGGCAGTCCTGGGGTCCCCTGGGGACTGGGGAGCACCGCGCTGAGGCCTCTGCTTCCCTGCAGCTGTCTGGCCTGACCTCCGACCCCCGAGAGCTCTGCAGCTGCCTCTATGACCTGGAGACGGCCTCCTGTTCCACCTTCAGTATCCTTCCTGGCAGGGGTGTCCCGGTGAAGGGGACTGTCCCCTCCTTCAGCCTTGGGCCCCGGGAAAGTCTGAGTCATGACTCGGGATGGCTGAGGTTCAGATCCCAGTTCTGCCAAGTCTGGGAAAGTCACCTCTCTGAGCCTCAGTTTCCCCATCTGTACCATGGAAGGCACAAAGCTACCTACCCCATGGAGATGCTGTAATGATACAGAAGCAGAAGTACCCGATTTGGGCCGGGCATGGTGGCCCATGCCTGTATCTCAGCAACTTGCAAGGCTGAGGCACAGAGTCACTTGAACCCAGGAGGTGGAGGTTGCAGTGAGCTGAGATTTGCC
>NW_022437113.1:1761965-1766736 GCF_009761245.1 Sapajus apella | reverse complement strand
TTTAAAAAAAAAAAAAAAAAGAAGTACCTGATTTCTACTCAGGAGGTCCAAAATTCACCCTCTACCTAATTTGGTATTTTTTGTAGAGATGGGTCTTGCCATGTTGCCCCGGCAGGTGTTGAATTCCTGGGCTCAAGTGATCAGTCCACCCAGCCTCCCAAAGTGCTGAGATCACAGGCATGAGCCACCGTGCCCAGCCTCATTCAGTTTTGAAACATAAGTTAGATTTTATTCCATCTCTGCTTCAAAACCTCCCATGGCCCCCTGTGGATCTTATTGTTTATTTATTTATTTTCTTTTGAGATGGAGTCTCCCTCTTGTTGCCCAGGCTGGAGTGCAGTGGCATGATCTCAGCTCACTGCAGTCTCCACCTTCTGAGTTTAAGTGATTTTCCTGCCTCAGCTTCCCAGGTAGCTGGGATTACAGGCATGTGCCACCATACCCGGCTAATTTTGTATTTTTAGTAGAGACGGGGTTTCTCCATGTTAGCCAGGCTGGTCTCAAACTCCTGACCTCAGGTGGTCTGCCCGCCTTGGCCTCCCAAAGTGCTGGGATTACATGCATGAGCCACTGTGCCTGGCATAGCGTGGGTCTTAAAGTCATCTGGTGCCAGCACCCTATTTTGTGATCCATGCTGGCAGGAAACCAAGTCTCAGAGAGGGCAGGGTCACACAGTGCGTCTCCAGGGGTGCCAGGTCTCTTCTGCCATCATGATGGGGGAAGCCACCTGTTGTGGCTCATGCATGCCCTGCTGCCAGCCTTCTCCTTAGCGTCCCCATCAGATCTGGAAGGACTTTTCAGCCTCATGTAAGTTCCCTGCGGGGAAATTCTTACTCACCTTCAAAGAGAATGATCACTTCTGGAAGAAGCTCCAAACAGCACAGAAATAATCTAGGGAACCATAAAGCCTCCTCCCTTGTAACCTCACCCTGAGCGATTCCTCATTTATCTGTCTTGGGAGCATGGGTTCTGGTGGGGATGCACGTGCTGCCAGGCAGCTCTAGCTGAAGGTAGTGATGGGGGATGCTCAGGACACTGAGGGTGGCCCCGGCGCAGTGGCTCGCACCCGGAGTCCCAGCACTTTGGGAGGCCGAGGCAGGTGGATCACCTGCGGTCAGGAGTTCAAGACCAGCCTTGCCAACATGGTGAAACCTGGTCTCTACTAAAACCCCAAAAATTAGCTGGGTGTAGTGGCACGCGCCTGTAACTCCAGCTACTCAGGAGGCTGAGGCAGGAGAATCACTTGAACCTGGGAGGCGGAGGATGCAGTGAGTGGAGATCGTGCCATTGCCCTCCAGCCTGGGCAACAAGAGTGAAACTCCATCTCAAAAACTGAGGGTGGTGAGAGCAGGCTCCAGCCTCTGGGTCATCGAGGCCTCTCCAGGGCAGCAGCAGAAGCCAGTCCGAGGGTGATGCTGGGAAGGTGCTCAGGGCAGAGGGAACTGCTCATGGGAAGGCTCAGAGGCAGCAGTGAACTGGGGAGCCATCAATGGGGCCTCACCTGCCCGTTGAGCGTCTGGTGTCTCTCTCAGGCTGATGAGGGGCAGGTCCCCACAGGCTGCCCTGATCAGTCCCACCTCCCGCCTCTGCAGCCAGCAGAAAACTGAGCTTCCGGTCACAGAGAACGTGCAGACGATTCCCCCGCCATATGTGGTCCGCACCATCCTTGTCTACAGCCGTCCACCCTGCCAGCCCCAGTTCTCCTTGACGGAGCCCATGAAGGTGGGTGAGGCCTGGGAGAGGGAGGGAGGCCTGCAGCCGTGAGGATGGTGGTTAGACACCACGCAAGCTGGGGTGCCTGGAGGCAAGTTCCTGGGGTTGAGGCAGAAATGGGGTTATGGTCATGGGGCTTGGGGTGACCCAAACCCCAGAGGCTAGTGTTCTTTACTTCCCCTGCAGAAAATGTTCCAGTGCCCGTATTTCTTCTTTGACATTGTTTACATCCACAATGGTGCCGAGGAGAAGGAGGAGGAGATGAGCTGGAAGGTAAGAGGCCGCAGCAGGTGTGGGTGGCAGGCGGGTGTGGACAGGATGTTTGGAACACGCCTGCACTGGGTCTGGGCTCTCCACCTCCATTTGGTGGCCCTGGAGCCCTGGCTACGGTAGGTCATGGGCATTCTGTCATCCAGCTTCGGGTTTCTCAGTTGTCAGCTGTGACTGATGGGGTGGGAACCATTGGGACGATGGATCCCAGCGACATGCTGAGTCCTGCCTCCCCCAACCCCAGCATTCCCTGCTTCCCTTTCTTTTTTTTTTGGAGACCGAGTCTTACTCTGTTGACCAGGCTAGAGTGCAGTGGCACAATCTCCGCACACTGCAACCTCCGCCTCCTGGGTTCAAGCAATTCTCCCACCTCAGCCTCCTGAGTAGCTGGGATTACAGGTACCCGCCAACATGCCCAGCTAATTTTTGTATTTTTAGTAGAGATGGGGTTTCACCATGTTGGGCAGGCTGGTCTTGAACTCCTGACCTCAGGTGATCTGCCCGTGTCGGCTTCTCAAAGTGCTGGGATTACCGGCGTGAGCGGCGGTGCCCCGCCCCGTCTTCCCTTGCTTTCTGCTTTTGACCTCGCTGTGCCCTCAGCTTGGAACACCCATTCCTCCTGGACTCCCCAGGCCCTGTTGGGCCTTCACATCCCAGACCTAAACTAGCTATAGGACTTCAGTAGGACTTACTTCTCTGAGCCTCAGTTTACCCATCTATGAACAGGGGAAACTGACACGAGCTCCTCCTCATACCTCAATACCCAAATCAAAAGTCCCTCCTCTAGGCCAGGCGCAGTGGCTCACACCTGTAATCCCAACACTTTGGGTGGCCAAGGCAGGCAGATCATAAGGCCAGGAGTTTGAGACCAGCCTGGCCAATATGGTGAAACCCCATCTCTACTAAAAATACAAAAATTAGCCAGGTGTGGTGGCAGGCGCCTGTAGTTGCAGCGACTCGGGAGGCTGAGGCAGGAGAATCACTTGAACCTGGGAGGCAGAGGTTGCAGTGAGCCGAGATCATGCCACTGCACTCCAGCGTGGGCGACAGAGCAAGACTCCGTCTCAAAAAAAAAAGTCCCTCCTCTATCTAGCTGGGCATGGTGGTGTATGCCTGTGGTCCCAGATATTTGGGAGGCTGAGGCAGGAGACTTGCTTGAGCCCAAAAGATAGAGATTGCAGTGAGCTGTGATCAAGCCACTGCACTCCAGCCTGGGCAACAGAGCAGAGACCCTCTGTCAAAAAATAAAAAGTGCCTCCTCTTAGAAGCCCTCCCTGTTTTTCAAGAAGGATCAAAGTAGGGGCCAGGAGAATGTGTCTGTATCTGACTGTGTTTCTTCACACTGGGGACTCTTTGGGGACCATGACAGGGACCTCTTTAGGTCCCTAACTCTGGGTCCATGGCAGGGAATGTTTACTGAATGCGTAAATGGCTTCTGCTTGGCAAACTCCTCTTCACCCTTTAGAACCCACCCCAGATGTCCCCTCCTCCAAGAAGCCCTCCAGGGATTTGAAGGGGCTATTGGGGTAACCTCTGCCTGAACAGCCCTTCACTGATCCCCTAGGACATGTTTGCCTTCATGGGCAGCCTGGATACCAAGGGGACCAGCTACAAGTATGAGGTGGCACTGGCTGGGCCTGCCCTGGAGTTGCACAACTGCATGGCGAAACTGTTGGCTCACCCCCTGCAGCGGCCCTGCCAGAGCCATGCTTCCTACAGCCTCCTGGAGGAGGAGGACGAGGCCACTGAGGTCGAGGCCACTGTCTGAACCTCCCCTGTACACCTGCACCTTCTTGTGCAAGGAAGCCTTTGGCCTGAAGCCTTGGTTCTCCAACTGGGTTCCTTGAGACCTCTGGGGGGTCCCAGGAGGCACCTAGGATGCCTTGCAGGGTCCTGGGAAGGAAACCCAGGATTCCAGGAGAGACCCCAGGAACTCTGGACACCTGTTTTCCGTGTTTCCCTGCCCATTCCCACTCCTAGTTTGCCATGGATAATTTCTGTCCTTTCCTGTGTGATTTTTGTCATCAAAATAAAAACTCGAGAGTCGTTAACTGGAGTCCACGCCTGTCACTTTGTGTTAATTTGGATCATCTTGGTTGTAAGTGACAGAAAACTTATCCACTGAGCAAAGGTGAGCGGCTGCTTTCTTGGTGATGAAAAAGCCCCCGGGACGTGGAGGTTGCAGTGAGTTGAGATCGAACCACTGTACTCCAGCCTGGAGACAGGGCGAGAGCCTTACTCATTTAATAAAAAAAGAAAAATGTGGCTGGGCGCGGTGGCTCACGCCTGTAATACCAGCACTTTGGGGGACTGAGGAGGGCAGAACATGAGATCAGGAGTTTGAGACCAGCCTGAGTAACATGGTGAAACCCCACCTCTACTAAAAAAAAAATTGCTTTGTGTGGTGGTGCGCGCCTATAATCCCAACTACTCAGGAGGCTGAGGCAGGAGAATCACTTGAACCTGAGAGGTAGAGGTTGCAATGAACCAAGAATGTGCCACTGTACTCCAGCCTGGGTGACAGGGCAAGACTCCATCGCAAAAGATAGCAGAAAAATTCAAAAATAAAAATGCTGTAATCCCAGGATTTTGGGAGGCCGAGGTGGGCAGATGACGAGGTCAAGAGACCGAGATCATCCTGGCCAACATAGTGAAACCCCATCTCTACTAAAAATACAAAAATTAGCTGGGGGTGGTGGCTTGCCCCTATAGTCCCAGCTACGCAGGAGGCTGAGGCAGGAGAATTGCTTGAACCTAGGAGGACGAGGTTGCAGTGAGCCAAGATCGT
>NW_022437113.1:1742920-1761865 GCF_009761245.1 Sapajus apella | reverse complement strand
CCAGCCTGGGTGACATAATGAGACCCTGTCTCAGAAAAAAAAAAAAAAAAAAAAAAAAAAAAACAGCCTTCTCCTCTGTTGTCCAGGCTGGTCTCAACTCCTGCGCTGACAAAAAGAAAAAAGAAAAACGAGCAACAGCAAACAACTAGGCTCAAGTGATTCTCCCACCTCAGCCTCCCAAAGCGCTGTCGTTAAAGGAGTGAACCAGGGCCCTTGGCCTGGGGGTTGAATATTGAAGCCTCTTATTTATTTATTTATTTATTTTCTTTCTGGGACAGAGTTTCGCTCTGTTGCCCAATGTAGGGTCCAGCCCTACAGGGTTCTGTGAGCCACTCCTGGCTGGTGCTGAGATGAGAAATTATAGAAATAGAAGACACAGAGATAGAGAAAAGAGTTTGGGCCCAGGGGTCCGCTGCTACCCAAGTCGCGGAAACCAGCAGTGGCCCCGAATTCCTCGGGATGCTCTCACTTTTATTGAGTTGTAAATCTGGGGGCAGGGTCAGTGGGGCGGGGCAGTGATAGGGTCAAGCACATCACGTGTCATTGAGGTAGGGGCTCGGGAATTTCTGGCACCCGAATTGAGGTAAGGGGCATAATGGATCAGCACTTTTTCCATACTTGAAAGAACTAAAACATTAAGATTTATGTTACTATTACTGGTTATCTTTTCTAAGACAAAAGGAACCAGGTGAAGAAGCAGGGCGTGAGAGTAGGCATGGAATGGGACCACTGAAGCACAGCATCACATAGACACAGTTAAGCCCCCGGATGTCTGCGGGCTTCCCTGACAACTGTCAGGCCTTAGCACAAGAGCTTGGAGAAGCGGAGTTTTCTCCTAACTTCCTCAGGAAGAAGATGTCTTGGCCATTTTGGACATCTCCTCTCCTAGCTGGCTAAACAGCGGGCGCTTTCCCAGAGCTGGCGCTGCCGCACAGCTGAGGCGCCCTTCAGCAGCCCTTATGCGGGCATGACAGAGGGCTTAGAGCATCTTGCCTTAGTGTCATTCATTTCACAATGTCACGCGAGGTTCACACTTCTGACCTAATAGACATTAGTAAAGGAATTAAGATCACCTATGAATAACTAAGATCACATATAAATATCTAACTACTACCGTTATGTTTCTAGTTACTTTCTTCTTCATTATTTATATGGAAATAGGCTGAAGCCTTTCGCTCCTGCCTTGGCGCTTATGGGATCTCCCCAATACAGCCCAGGCTGGAGTGCAGTGGTGCGATCACAGCTCACTGTATCCTCACACTTCTAGGCTCAGGAGAGCCTCCCAGCTCAGCCTCCCAAGCAGCTGGGACCACAGGCACAAGCCGCCACACCCAGCTAATTTTTTGTATTTTTTGCGGGGACAGGGTTTATCCAAGTTTCCCAGGCTGGTCTCGAACTCTGGCACTCATGCAACCCTCCCGCCTGGGCCTCCCAAAGTGCTGGGATTACAGGTGTTAGCCACCGTGCCCGGCCGAAGCCTCTCATAATGCCACGCGCCCTCCAAGAGGCCACCCTGGCAGAAGATTTTCCCTAATCTTCTGATTAGACCTAACGCCCTGGGCACCCCGGACTTTCCTCATCGTAGCTCCACCCACCCGAGCAGGGGGCGTTCGTGTTTCCCGTTTTGAAATGAGATAATGGCACACCCAGTGGCATCCTCCCGCCCGGGCTCTTATCGGCGGCCCCAGCCCCTGCTTGGGCGCCTCTGGTTGTCTCGGGCTCCTGCGGACACTAATGCGTCCGAACCCCGATGTGGGCCCTGGTGCGGCGCGGGGCAGCCTGGCTGGGGACCCTGCTCAGCCCTGGAGAGGGGCGTCCCAAGCCGAGGGGCGGAGCGGCGCATGCCCACAAGTCCGCCGCGGGAAGTAGGAAATCAACTGTACAGGTGGTGCGCTTCGAACCCGGCCAGGACATGTGCTCCGCGGCCGGCCTGGCGCGCCGGTTGCGGGAGGCGCTGCGGGAGGAGGAGTCCTGGTGAGGGCGGGGCCGGGGGCGGGCCAGGAGTGGGGGCCTTTGGCCGGGGTCCACTCTGACCCCGGTGTTTGCAGGGCGGTGGAGGAGCTGCTGCGCCGCGGGGCTGACCCTAATTTGGTGCTGGAGGACGGCGCAGCGGCCGTGCACTTGGCGGCCGGAGCCAGGGACCCGCGCGGCCTGCGCTGCCTCGGGGTCCTACTGCGCCGAGGCGGGGACCCCAACGCTCGGTAAGGCGGAGCCTGGGCCCGCGGCGGGGTCTCCAGAAGCCGAAGTCTGGGAATCCGGAAAGGGACGCCCCACTATCCGGGGCCAGGGCCTCAGGGCCCAAGGGTAGGGTTTGGGGGATCTAGCAGAGGGAACTTGGGGGGGTCCAAGGGCAGGGGCTAGGGCTCGAGGGAGGCACTGGGGTCCCAGACCGAGGGCGGGGAACGGGACTGCGCTAGGACCAAAATGAGGATCAAGGGTGCAGATGTGGGGGTTGAGGCTCCAGGGTCAGACGGCAGAGGTTTGGGTCCTGGCCTGAGGTCATAGCTTCTAGGTTCCAAGGGCAGTGTCCCAGGCTGGACGGTGGAGATGGGGGGCCGAGAACTAAGACTCCAGGTCCCCAGAGCGGAGGTTGGGGTTCCTGCCGGGAGGCTGAGTCCGCAGTGACCCCTCTTGCGCCGCTGCCCTAGATCTGTCGAGGCGCTGACACCGTTGCATGTGGCCGCCGCCTGGGGCTGTCGCCGCGGCCTGGAGCTGCTGCTGAGCCACGGAGCGGACCCGGCGCTGCGCGACCAGGTTGTCAGGCATTGCGCGGGCAAAGAAAGGCTGGAGAGCCCAGAGGGAGGGAGGGAGGGAGGGAAGGGAGAAGGGCCTCGGACGCCCCCTGCTGACCGCGCCGCTGTAGGACGGACTCCGGCCGCTGGACCTGGCCCTGCAGCAGGGACACGTGGACTGCGCGGGAGTCCTGCGGGATCTCCACATGCGGACCGGGACCCGGACGATCGGGGCAGAGACCCAGGAGCCGGAGCCTACGACTGGCAGTGAGTAGGGCCTGCGGGGCTGTTGGGGCTTGACTTCTGCACCAGTCTCTGGCATCCAGTTTCCCCCACCTCACCCATTGGTTGTGACTGTCTCATGTCCACTGTCTGTGGCCAGCTCTTTCTGTCTCAGACACTCCGATGTCCTTTTTCTGTCTGTCTGATCCTATTCCTGTCCCTGTCTCATCCCGCTTGCTCCCCTCTCCGGCCCTCACTCTCACCTGCAGCCCCGGGCCTCTCTGGACTTCCCGATAAGACGCTGGACTCCATCGCACAACAAACGCAGCCATGCAGAGGTGACAACAGGGACATGGGCTTAGAGGCTGACCCCGGACCCCCCAGCCTCCCTGTTCCCCTTGAAATTGTGGACAAAGATGGGAGCTCAGCATCCCCTCCAGGGCACTGGGATTGCGGTTCCGACGCCTCTTTCGTCACTGCATTTGAGGTCTCTGGAGCCGAGGACCCAGCCTTGGACACTCCCCCCTGGGCTGGTTCATTGCCACGGACCAGGCAGGGGCTCCTGCATGTTGTCCGTGCCACCCAGAGGGTACCTAGTTCTCAGGGCACAGAGGCAGAACTGAATACCCGTCTGCAGGCGCTGACTCTGACCCCACCAAATGCTGCCGGCTTCCAGTCTTCCCCCTCCTCCATGCCTCTCCTGGACAGCACGCCGGCTCGTAGCCCCCCACAGACACCACCCCCTGGAGCCTCTAACTGCCACTGCCTTCGGGAGGACAAGGCATCCATTGATAGTGACATGGCCACGCTCTGGCTGACAGAGGACGAGGCAAGCTCTCCAGGTGGCAGGGACCCTGTCGCCCCTTGCCAGCACCTGCCAGTGCCTACTCTGTGTGACCTGGAGTTGCCGCAAGGGCTTCAAGCGCTTGGTGAGAATCCGGGCCCGTCACACCCTTCCCCCAGCAGTTCTACCTCCAACGGCTGCAAGAAGCCCAGATTGCCCCTGGTTAGTCTCTCCCAGGCACACGGAATCCAGGGAGCCTCCAGGAATCTCCCCAAGAACCCCAGCTCTCCGTCCAACTTTCCTCCTCATCTTACAACCATCCTTCCTCCATCTCCCTTGACTCCCAGGCCCAGACTTTGCAGGGCACAGCCTCGAACTGGCTGCAGCCCTGCAGACCGGCCGTATTCCAGATGCCCAGGCAGATGAAGACGCATTGGTCCAGCAGTTTGAGCGGCCAGATCCTGCCAGGAGGTGGCGGGAGGGGGTCGTGAAGTCTAGCTTCACGTATCTGCTGCTAGACCCCAGGTACTCAGGGCAGGAAAGCCCCAGAAGTAGAAGTTAGAAAATTTGGGAATTGGCTTTTATTTGCTGTGTGGCCTTAGGAAAGGGACTGGTCCGCTCTCGTCAGCTTTTTTTTTTTTTTTTTTGAGACGGAGTTTCACTCT
This sequence comes from Sapajus apella, assembly GCF_009761245.1. NCBI lineage: Eukaryota > Metazoa > Chordata > Mammalia > Primates > Cebidae > Sapajus > Sapajus apella. The sequence continues at coordinate 1,757,462 of NW_022437113.1, read as the reverse complement.
TGTTACCCAGGCTGGAGTGCAATGGCGCAATCTCGGCTCACCGCAACCTCCGCCTCCTGGGTTCAGGCAATTCTCCTGCCTCAGCCTCCTGAGTAGCTGGGATTACAGGCACGCGCCACCATGCCCAGCTAATGTTTTTGTATTTTTAGTAGAGACGGGGTTTCACCATATTGACCAGGATGGTCTCGATCTCTTGACCGCGTGATCCACCCGCCTCGGCCTCCCAAAGTGCTGGGATTACAGGCTTGAGCCACCGCGCCCGGCCAGCTTTTTTTTTTTATTAAAAAATTTTTTTTTTTTAGACATAGGGTTTCACCATGTTGGTCAGGCTGGACTTGAACTCCTGACCTCAGGTGATCCACCCCCCTCAGCCTACCAAAGTGCTGGAATTACAGGCATGAGCCACTGTGCCTGGCTCTTTTTTTTTTTTTTTTTTGAGACGGACGGGATCGTACTCTATCACCCAGCTGGGGTGCAGTGGTGTGATCTTGGCTCACTGCAACATCAGCCTTTCAGGTTCAAGGGATTCTCCTGCCTCAGCCTACTGAGTAGCTGGGACCACAGGCGCATACCACTGTGCCCGGCTGATTTTTGTATTTTTAGTAGAGACGGGGTTTCACCATGTTGGCCAGGCTGGTTCCAAACTCCTGACCTGTGATACGCCTGCCTTGGCCTCCCAAAATGCTGGGATTACAGGCGTAAGCCACCAGGCCTGGCCTCTTTTTGTTTTTTTGAGACGGAGTCTCACTCTGTCACCCAGGTTGGAATGCAGTGGTGCAATCTTGGCTCATTGCAACCTCTGCCTCCTGGGTTCAAGCAATTCTTGTGACTCAGCCTCCCAAGTAGTTGGGATTACAGGCATATGCCACCATGCCTGGCTAATTTTAAAAAATAATTTTAGTAGAGTAAATTTAGTTGAATTTCACCATGTTTGCCAGGCTGGTCTCGAGCTCCTGACATTGTGATCCACCTGCCTCGGCCTGGGGGTATAGGGGTGAGCCACCGCGCCTAGCCATGTTGTGATTTTAAGGACTGTCATTGGGGACCACTCTGTCCACTTTCCCCTGTCTGAGACACCCCCCACATCCAGGGAGACTCAGGATCTGCCAGCGCGAGCCTTCTCACTGACCCCAGCTGAGCGCCTTCAGACCTTCGTCCGTGCCATCTTCTACGTGGGCAAGGGGACAAGGGCCCGGCCGTATATCCACCTCTGGGAGGCCCTCAGTCACCATGGGCGGACAAGAAAACAGGTGTGAGGACGAGGATCATGGTCCAGCAATGGCATTCAGGCCACGGGCAGGTAGAGCATGGAGGGGATCGGGGGGCTGACCCCTGACTCTGCCCTGGCCCCCCCCAGGCCTGCCCCAAGGTGCGTCACATCTTGGACATCTGGGCCAGTGGTTGCGGCGTCGTCTCCCTGCATTGCTTCCAGCACGTGGTCGCTGTGGAGGCTTATACACGGGAGGCGTGTATTGTGGAAGCCCTAGGTGGGTACCTGGTGCATAGGATGGGGGTCATATGAGGGCATTTTTCCTTCTGAGGGGTGTTCATTTGTTGACTGAGCAATTATTGAGCACCAACTTTATACCTGCACTTGCATGTATTTTACTCCATGGGTTTATCCCCACTCAGGGGCAATACACATTGGGTTTGCTGTCACATGCGTTTTTTGTTTTGTTTTGTTTTGTTTTTTGAGATGGAGTCTCGTCTCTGTCACCCAGGCTGAAGTGCAGTGGCACGATCTTGGCTCACTGCAACCTCTGCTTCCTGGGTTCAAGCGATTCTTATCTCAGCCTCCCGAGTAGCTGGGATTACAGGCATGCACCACCATGCCTGGCTAATTTTTGTATTTTTAGTAGAGACGGGGTTTCTCCACGTTAGCCAGGCTGGTTTCGCACTCCTATCCTCAGGTAATCCGGCTGCCTCAGCCTCCCAAAGTGCTAGGATTACAGGCATAAGCCACCGCGCCTGGCTGCTGTCACATACTTTTGTGTGTGTGTGTGAGACTCTGTTGCCTAGGCTGGAGTGCAGTGGCATGATCCTGACTCACTGCAGCCTCTGCCTCCCAGGCTCAAGTGATTCTTGCGCCTCATCCTCCCAAGGATTATAGACACATACCACTATACCACGCCAAGCTAATTTTTGTATTTTTAGTAGAGACAGGGTTTCACCATGTCGGCCAGGCTCCTGGCCTCATTCGATCTACCCGCCTCAGCCTCCCAAAGTGTTGGGATTACAGGTGTGAGCCACTACACCCAGCCTGCTGTCACACACTTCTGCTGGATGGGGAGGGGTCCCTATGGCTGCCCCTCTCACCCCACATCCAATTTCTCCAGGGATCCAGACGCTCACCAACCAGAAACAAGGGCACTGCTATGGAGTGGTGGCAGGCTGGCCGCCTGCTCGTCGCCGGCGCTTGGGGGTACACCTGCTGCACCGCGCCCTCCTTGTCTTCCTGGCTGAAGGCGAGCGACAGCTTCGTCCCCAGGACATCCAGGCCCGGGGCTGAGTGCTGCGGAATTGGCCATCCAGCCTGGGAAGAGATGTTGGAATGTTCCAGCTGCCCCTTGCTGACAGCAGCCCCCTTCTCTGGTTTCAGAGGGTGTGTGTGTGTGTGTGTGTGTGTGTGTGTGTGTGTGTGTGTGTGTGTGTTGCAGTGAGCACCAAGGCAGAGCACCAAGGCAGATCTCCCCCAGGCTGAGGGAGGACTTTGTTACAGATGTTACTGCTGGAGAGGTAATGAGTAGTGAGCTCCCCATCATGGGAGAAAGACAAGTAGGGAAGCAGAAGGTGCTTTGGAACAGTCGGTACTTATGTCAGGGGCGTGTGAACCTGGGCCACTCCATCTTGAGTCGGAGCTGGGTGAAATAAGGCTGAGACCTACTGGGCTGCATTCCCAGACGATGAGGGCATTCTAAGTCACAGATGGCATAGGAGGTCAGAAGAAGAGACAGGTCGTAAAGACCCTGCTGATAAAACAGGTCGCAGTTGCCAGGTGCTGTGGCTCACGCCTGTGATCCCAGCTCTTAGGGAGTCATAGGCAGGAGGATAGTTTGAGCCCAGGAGTTCCAGACCTGCCTGGGCAATATAGCAAGACCCTGTTCTCAAAAAAAAGAAAAGAGGGGCCGGGCGCGGTGGCTCAAGCCTGTAATCCCAGCACTTTGGGAGGCCGAGGCGGGTGGATCACGAGGTCAAGAGATCGAGACCATCCTGGTCAACATGGTGAAACCCCGTCTCTACTAAAAATACAAAAATTAGCTGGGCATGGTGGCGCGTGCCTGTAGTCCCAGCTACTCGGGAGGCTGTGGCAGGAGAATTGCCTGAACCCAGGAGGTGGAGGTTGCGGTGAGCCGAGATCGCGCCATTGCACTCCAGCCTGGGTAACAAGAGCGAAACTCCGTCTCAAAAAAAAAAAAAAAAAAGAAAAGAAAAGAAAAACGTTTGCAGTAAAGAAGCCAGCCAAAACCCACCAAAACCAAGATGGTGACAAGAGTGACCTCTGGTTGTCCTCACTGCGACACTCCCACCGGCACCATGAGTTTACAAATGCCATGGCAGGCCGGGAGCGGAGTCTCATGCTTGTAATCCCAGCCCTTTGGGAGGCCAAGGTGGCTGGATCACCTGAGGTCAGTCGTTCGAGACCATCCTGGCCAACATGGTGAAACCCCGTCTCTACTAAAAATACAAAAATGAGCCGGGCACGGTGGTGCATGCCTGCAATCCCAGCTACTAGGGGGGCTGAGGCAGGAAGATCGCTTGAACCCGGGAGGCAGAGGTTGCAGTGAACGGAGACCACGCCACTGGACTCCAGTCTGGCCAACAGAGCGAGACAAAAAAATGCCATGGCGACATCAGGAAGTTACCCTTTAGACCCTATATGGTCTAATAAGGGGAGGCATGAATAATCCACCCCTTGTTTAACGTACCATCAATAAACAACCATAAGAATGGGCAACCAGCAGCCCTGTCCCGTCTATGGAGGAGCCATTCTTTTATTCCTTTAATTTCTTTTTTTTTTTTTTTTTTTGAGACAGAGTCTCACACTGTCGCCCAGGCTGTAGTGCAGTGGTGTGATCTCGGCTCACTGAATCTCCACCTCCTGGATTCAAGCAATTCTCCTGCCTCAGCCTCCCGAGTTTACAAATGCCATGGCAGGCCAGGAGTGGTGTCTCATGCTTGTAATCCTAGCACTGGCATTATAGGCGTGAGCCACCACGCCCAGCTAATTTTTTTGTATTTTTAGTAGAGACGGGTTTTCACCATGTTGGCCAGGATGGTCTCTGTCTCCGGACCTTGTGATCCGCCCACCTCGCCCTCCCAGAGTGCTGGGATTACAGGCGTGAGCCATCGCGCCCAGCCCCTTTAATTTCCTTTTTTTTTTTTTTTTTGAGACAGAGTTTCGCTCTTGTGACCCAGGCTGGAGCGCAATGGCGCGATCTCGGCTCACCGCAACCTCCGCCTCCTGGGTTCAGGCAATTCTCCTGCCTCAGCCTCCTGAGTAGCTGGGATTACAGGCACGTGCCACCATGCCCAGCTAATTTTTTGTAGTTTTAGTAGAGACGGGGTTTCACCATGTTGGCCAGGATGGTCTTGATCTCTTGACCTCATGATCCACCTGCCTCGGCCTCCCAAAGTGCTGGGATTACAGGCGTGAGCCATCGCGCCCGGCCTAATTTCTTAATAAATTTGCTTTCACTGTACTCTCAACTTGCCCTGAATTCTTTCTAGTGTGAGATTGAAGAACCCTCTCTTGGGGTCTGGATCAGGACCTCTTTCTGGTAACACTTTGGCAGTTTGGTCCCGTCAAAATGGATAGAGCCTGATTTTACCTCCCAGACACAGGACACCCCTACATGGCGGGATGAACTGGGGGATCCTCAGGTACACTCAGGGTATCTACCCAGCTCCAGAGCAAAGTTCACTGCTTCCCAGCTGTGAGACCTCGAACCAGTATTTTATCTGTCTGAGCCTTGGTTTCCCTCGCTGTACACGGGCAGTAAAGAGGTCCCACTCCTGGGGAGTCAGTGTAGGGATTAAATGTGGTCACATGGGGGCTGGACACCATGCCTGTAATCTCAGCATTTTGGGAGGCTGAGGCAGGAGGATAGCATGGGCCCACGAGTTTGAGAGCAGCCTGGACAACATAGCAAAGTATATATCTACAAAAAGTAAAAGCATTAGCTAGTGGTGGGAGGGCCTGTGGCCACAGCTGCTTGGGGGCCTGAGGTGGGAGGATTGCTTGAGTGTGGGAGCTGGAGGCTGCAAGGAGCTGAGATCACAGCACTGCACTCCAGCCTGGGGGATATCGAGATCCTGTCTCTTAAAAAACTAAAATTTAGGGCCGGGAGCGGTGGCTCGCGCCCATTATCCCAACACTTTGGGAGGCCGAGGCAGGTGGATCACGAGGTCAGGAGATCGAGACCATCCTGGCTAACACGGTGAAACTTTGTCTCTACCGAAAATACAAAAAAAATTAGCCGGGCGTCGTGGCGCTCACCTGTAGTCCCAGCTACTCGAGAGGCTGAGCCGGGAGAATCGCTTGAACCCCGGAGGCCGAGGTTGCGGTGAGCCGAGATCGCGCCATTGCTCTCCAGCCTGGGCGGCAGAGCGAGACTCCGTCTCACAAATAAATAAATAAATGTAATAATCCGATTTCACAGCGATGCTATGCGACTTCAGCCCATTCACGTGCAAAGATCTTCAGTAAACACCAAGCCGCCATCCTGGTGAGACGCCAGCGGTCTGGTTGCCGGAGGGCGGGGTCGAGGGTATTTAAGCTTCTGGAAGTCGCTTTTTCAAAGGACCCAGTGGATTTAGGGACTTGGAGAGATCCGCGGCCTCATTGGCTTCAGGACCTGCCCATCATCACGGCGCTTTAGCCAACCAGGTCCCGCAGGGGGCGGACTGTGACCCTGGCCTGGGTTCCACAGGCCTCGCCACTGCTGAGCCCCCGCTGCTCCTCGGGGAATGGCTGGTATTGTGGTTGGGGGTCCAGTCTCTGGAGTGGGTTTGGGCTTGACTACTTGTAATCGAGCAGAAGAAACTGCTCCCTCAGCTTCACCTTCCTCAAGTGTAAAACAGGGGCCTGAATAGTGGCTCACGCCTGTAATCCCAGAACTTTGAGAAGCCGAGGCGGGTGTATCATACACTTGAGGTCAGGAGTTCAAGCCCAGCCTGGCCAACAGGGTGAAACCCCGTCTCTACTAAAAATACAAAAATTGGTCAGGCGCAGTGGGAGGTTGAAGTGGGCGGATCACAAGGTCAAGAGATGGAAGACCATCAAGGCCAACAAAGTGAAACCCCATCTCTAAAAAAATAAAAATAAAATTACGCGGGTGTGGTGGTGGGTGCCTGTAATCCCAGCAGCTACTGAGGAGGCTGATACAGGCGAATTGCTTGAACCCCGGAGGTGGTGGTTGAAGTGAGCTGAGGTTTCACCACTGCACTCCAGCCTGGATGACAGGGACGAGACTCCATCTCAAAAACAAACAAAACAAACAAAAAAAACAAAGGCCAAGCGAGGTGGCTCATGCCTGTAATCCCAGCACTTTTGGAGGCCAGATTATGAGGTCAGGAGTTTCAGACCATCCTGGCTAACATGGTGAAACTCCGTCTCTACTAAAAATACAAAAAATTAGCCATGCGTGGTGGCACGCGCCTGTAGTCCCAGCTATTCAGGAGGCTGAGGCAAGAGAATCGCTTGAACCCGGGAGGTGGAGGTTGCAGTGAGCCGAGATCGTGCCATTGCACTCCAGCCTGGGCGACAGAGACTTGTCTCAAAAACAAAAAGAAAAAACAAGAGAAGAAAATAAGTAAAACAGGAATTGCCTCCCAAGTGCCAAATCTAATAAAGCCACAGGAGTTATGACACTGTGCCATCACCCCGGAATACACAATCAGAACTTTGGCAAAGAATCCAGAGCCTCCAAAAGACCCAAAAGAGATGGCATTTGTCTAAAGCAGGGTTTCCCAATCTTGGTCCTAATGACATTTGGGGTTGGCTTATTCTTTGCTGTGGGGTCTGTCCGGTGCAATGCAGGATGATGATCACCCCTCACCTCCTTCCACTAGAAGCCAGCAGCACCCATTCACCCCCAACATGCCAGAAGCTGCCAATGGACACCATTGCCGCCCCCCCCACCCCGGTCTAAACTAAAGATGAGACTCACAGACCAGTGGGGAAAGGACAGAACGGAGGGAAGGATTTCATCCCTCCCCGCCTCCCCCGTAATTTACACAAACTGCAGATAGGCCTGGATATGTATGCACCAGAATAAAATGTAGGTGGGGTGCTGTGGCTCACACCTGTAATCCTAGCACATTGGGAGGCCGAAGTGGGAGGATCACTTGAAGCCAGGAGATTTTTTTTTTTTTTAATTTTCTTTGCTTTTTTATTCTTTTCTTTTTGACCACTGTCAGAATTTTTTTTTTTCTTTTTTTTTGAGACTGAGTCTTGCTCTTATCTCCCAGGCTGAAGTGCAGTGGCGCGATCTCTGCTCACTGCAACCTCTGCCTCCCCCATCAAGCGATTCTCCTGCCTCAGCCTCTCAAGTAGCTGGGATTACAGGTGCCTGCCACCACGCCCAGCTAATTTTTGTATTTTTAGTAGAGATGCGGTTTCACTGTCTTGGTCAGGCTGGTTTTGAACTCCTGACCTACCTGTCTCAGCCTCCCAAAGTGCTGGGATTAGAGGTGTGAGTCACCTTGTCAGAGGCCAGCAGTTTAAGACAAGCCTGGGCAACATAGCGAGACTCCGTCGCTACAAAAAATATAAAAATTAGCTAGATGAGGTGGCACGCACATATAGTCCTGGCTATTTGGGGGGCTGAGGCAGGAGGATCGCTTCAGCCTGGGAGGTTGAGGCTGCAGTGAGTTGTGATTACATCAGTGCACTCCAAGCCTGGGTGACAGAGCAAATTCCTGTCTCAAAAGAAAAAAAAAAAAAAAAAAAAAAAGCCAGGCATGGTGGCTCATACCTGTAGTCCCAGCTACTCAAGAGGCTGAGGCAGGAGATTTACTTCAATATGGGAGGCGGAGGTTGCAGTGAGCTGAGATCTCATGATTGCACTCCAGTTGTGGTGACAAGGGTGAAACTCTGTCTCCAAAAAAAGAAAAGAAAGAATAATAGAGGCACAAATGCATGGACTGGGGCTGAAAGTCCTTCAGCAGGACATAAAAGGAAAAGACAGACTTGGTGGTTTCAAAAGAAAATTCTTCATGAAAAAGGTGACCCTACGCCAAGTTGAATGGTATAACATGGGAATAGTAAAAGGTCCTAGCTTGCTGGGTGGGGTTGGGTGAGTGGAATTCATGAACCAGTGGGTGGCAGGGACTCAACACATAGCCTGGAATACAGTGGGCACTCAATTATGGCAGCTCTAATTCCCTGCAGTGCCTACTACCTAAATGTCAGTTGGATCTCTTCCGGCCAGGGAAGGGCTCGCTTTTTTTTTTTTTTTGAGACGGAGTCTCAACAGCCTGGCCTGTTGCCCAGGCTGGAGCGCAGTGGCAAGGTCTCGACTCACTGCAACCTCCACCTCGTGGGTTCAAGCGATTCTCCCGCCTCGGGCTCCCCGAGTAGCTGGGACTTCAGGCGCGCACCACCATGCCTGGCTCATTTTTCTATTTTTCAGAAGAGCCGGGGTTTCACCTTGTTGGCCAGGCTAGTCTCTAACTCCGGACCTCAGGTGATCCTCCTGCCTCCGCCTCCCAAAGTGCTGGGATTACAGGCATGAGCCACCATGCCCGGCCGGGCTCACCTCTTGGTAAGTTGCCTCCTGCCCTTGGGATACTGTCCAAGGAGCCCCTGCCTTCTGAGGTGGGAGGGGAAATTCAGGCAGCTAACCTGGATTCCCGACATTGTAGAGTCCATCCTGAGCGCGAGGCACCAGCCTGAGCCCATTCTACAGATGGGAAAACTGAGGCTCTGGGCGGTGAACACCCTTCCCTATGGTCACCCAGCAGCAGGTCCGGAGACTCCGATTGTCACTTCTGTTTATTGAGTTACAAGTTGAGATGTGCAGGTTCGGTGGCGCCAGCCCCCCCATCCCTCCCGCCTTGGGCAAAAATAGCTCCCAGCGCCGAGGAATGTGGGGTAGGGAGGGTCTCGGGCAACGGGACGGGGCCCCGAGGGTCCCTGCAGGGCTCGTGGGTCCCGGGATCAAGCACGGCTGACACTGAAGACAGAGAGCGGGGTGGGGAGCCTGCCTCGGCCTTGGCGTTGGGGGAAAGGTGAGGAAGAGCTTCTGTACAAGGTCATCTTCCGCGAGGGTCCCGGCTGCGGCCCCGAAACGCCGATGGGCACCGCGGGACGGAAGCAGAGAGCGGAGTGTCCGCTGGGCTCCCTCGGATGCCACGCCCCGCCCAGCCAGCCTGGGGGCGTCTCCCTGACCTGGCCACGCCCACCGGAGCGAAAGGCCCGCCCAGGTGGTCTGCGCTGCAGACCCGGCGCGGGCTCCGGCCTCTCCTGCCGTGGCTGTGCTCACCAAGCGATGCCCCGCCGGCCTGGCGGCTACTTCTTGTCTTCTGGAGGCGCCGGCAGTGGCTCGGGCAGAGCCCTGGGCGAGGGCTCGGGCTCCCAGAGCAGGAATTCGTGGAGCAGCGTGTTGACCGTCTCGGGGCATTCCAGCATCACCATGTGGCTGCCCTCGTCGATGAGCTTCAGGAATGCCAAGAGCAGGATCTGCCGAAGACGCGGGGCTCAGGATAGGCAGGGGCAGGAGGGTGGGGCGAGAGGCCAGGCTTCCCTGGGACTCCGCCAACCACACGTGGCCCGCAGCATCCAAGAGTCCCTCTTCCCACCTATCCTGCCTCCCTCCACTTCCACCCGACGGAGAGCTGGAGAATGGCCTGTTGCCCTGCGGGAGCCCAACTAGTATTCAGGCATCCAGCATTTATTAAGTGCCTACAGTATGCCCGGAGGAGGATTTTCTTTCCTTTCTTTCTCTTTTTTCTTTCTTTCATTCATTCATTCTTTCTTTCCTTATTTCTCTTTTGCAGCCTTCAAAGTAGCTGGGATTACAGGCATGTGCCACCATGTCTGGCTAATTTTGTGTTTTTTAGTAAAGATGGGGTTTCTCCATGTTGGTCAGGCTGGTCTCGAACTCCTGACCTCAGGTGATCCGCCCACCTCGGCCTCCCAAAGTGCTGGGATTACAGGTGTGAGCCACCACGCTCGGCCTTTTTTTAAAAATTTTTTTGAGACGGGAGTCTCGCTCTGCCACTCAGGCTGGAGTGCAGTAGTGCGATCTCCACTCACTGCAACCTCCACCTCCTGGGTTCAAGTGATTCTCCTGCTTCAGCCTTGTGAGTAGCTGTGATTACAGGTGCCTGCCACCACGCCCGACTAATTTTTGTATTTTTAATAGAGACGGGGTTTTGCCATGTTAGCCAGGCTGGTCTCCAACTCCAGCTCAGGTGATCTGCCTGCCCTGGCTTCCCAAAGTGCTGGGATTACAGGCATGAGCCACCACGCCCGGCCCAGAGGAGGATTTTCTCAACGTCAACTCTACCAACATTAGGGGGCTGGATCATTCTCTGGTAGAAGAGGGGGTGGTGGAGGGGGCGCGTAGCTGGTGTGGGGGTGCTATCCTGTGCATTTGTAGAGTGTTGAGCAGCATCCCTTAGCCTCCACCCACCAGATGCCAGGAGTACCCTCTCCCCCTCAGTTATGACACCCAATTAATGTCTCCATGCATTTCCACGTGTTCCTTGGGGACAGACTCCTCCTTAGTTAAGAACCACCAGTCCAGGCCGGGCGCGGTGGCTCATGTCTGTAATCCCAGCACTTTGGGAGGCTGAGTTGGGTAGATCACGAGGTCAGGAGTTTGAGACCACCCTGGCCAAGATGGTGAAACCCTGTCTCTACTAAAATTACAAAAATTAGCCAGGCACCTGTAATCCCAACTCCTCAGGAGGCTGAGGCAGGAGAATCGCTTGAACCCGGAAGGCAGAGGTTGCAGTGAGCCGATGGCGCCACTGCACTCTAGCCTGGGCGACAGAGCAAGACTCCATCTCAATATAAATAAATAAAAAAAACAAAATAAAAAACCACCAGTCCAGAGCTATTTTTTTTTTTTTTTCAGAAACAGGGTCTTGCTCTGTCGCCCAGGCTGGAGTGCAGCGGTGCGAGCATAGTTCACTGCAGCCTTGAACTCCTGGGTTCAAGCGATCCTCCCCCATCAGCCTTCCAAGTTGCAGTGATTATCAGCGTGAACCACCTCACCGGGCTAGTATCCAGGTCTATTCTAAGTGCTAAGGATCCCCAGACCCTTTCTAATCTGAACTGGCTAATTAGAGTTTCTAATCTAAAGATCCCCTGGTGCCCCTCTCCTAGAATTATATAGGTCACTGGTCTCTTACACAAATCCTCTGCTGTGAGGAGAGCCTTCTTACATGCGGCGGGGACAGTGCATAATTGCTAACATCTGTCCAGGGCAGCCCAACTTTCTAGATTCTACCTAATGCTCCTGTTTGCTTGGGATCAGAATGCAAGATAAAACATCTGGAGACCACGCCCCCACGGCGGCCACGCCTCCGGGAAGAAAGCACGCCCAGCAAACGATACTATGCCCTTCCCCTCCTCCCCCTCCCCGCCCCCTCAGAGGCCAAGGCCCCCCGGGCTGCACCCCTGGGGATTTGTAGCTATGGCGCCCCGGGTGCCCGCCTCTACCTCGGCCATGCGCTGGTCTTCCTCCACTGGCACAAACTTATCGTGCATGCCGTGGACAAGCAGGACGGGCACGGTGAGCTCGGCGTGGTAGACCTCGTCACCCTCGGGCCAGTACTGTCCGCTCATCATGGCCCGCAGCACGAAGGATGACACGTTGAAAGCGTTGCCCTCCTTTAACAGCTGCTTCTCCTTGGCTCCTTGGCGGGCGAAGCCGGCCCTGGTGGTGGTGGAGGCACCGCTAGAGCCCCTCATGCCAGCCTGGCTGCCACGGGGTGCCCGCGATGCCAGCCCTGGTCCCAGGGGTACAGCTTCCCCTCCCACCCAACTCGGGGAGACGCTTGGGTTCACCAGGGTCTTTGGGGTGGGGGCACTCACTTGAGGAAGCTCCAGGCCAGGCAGGGCGACAAGCAGTGCAGAACGCAGGTGGGCATGTTGAAGATTGAGCAGAAGCTGGGCTCCAGCGCCGTAGGGCCCCCACCATTGATCATGATCACCTTGTGCACTAGGTCTGGGTACTCGTGTGCCAGGAATGTGCAGAAGGAGACACTGCCCGGAGCGGATGGGGTCATGGGGAGGATTGAAGAATGGCGGTCAGCAGGATACAAGCAGTGACCATTTTGTTTAGTTCTGTTTTTATTTTTGTTTGAAAGGGGGTCTCACTCTATTGCCCAGGCTGGAGTGCAGTGGCCTGATATCGGTTCACTGCAACTTCCGCCTCCCTGGTTCAAGCAGTTCTCCTGCCTTAGCCTCCAGAGTAGCTGGGATTACAGGCGCACACCACCACGTCCAGGTAATTTTTGTATTCTTAGTAGAGATGGGGTTTCACCATGTTGGTCAGGCTGGTTTCGAATTCCTAACCTCAAGTGATCCATCCACTCCGGCTTCCCAAAGTGTTGAGATTACAGGTGTGAGCCACAGGGCCCAGGCTTGTTTTTATTTGTGAAATGGAGTCTCACTCTGTTGCCCAGGTTGGAGTGCAGTGGTGCGACCTCGGCTCACTGCAACCTCTGCCTCCCAGGTTCAAGTGATTCTCCTTCCTCAGCATCCCGAGTAGCTGGGAGTACAGGCATGCACCCACCACACCTGGCTAATTTTTGTATTTTTTAGTAGACAGGGTTTTAGCATGTTGGTCAGATTGGTCGAGAATTCCTGCTCAGGTGTTCCACCCATCTTGGCCTCCCAAAGTGTTGAGATTACAGGCATGAGCCACTGGGCCTGGCCTGTTCTGTTTTTGAGACAAAGTCTCACTGTCGCCTAGGCTGCAGTGGTGCACTGCTGTGATCATAGTTCACTGCAGCCTCGACTTTCTGGGCTCAAGTGATCCTCCCACCTCAGCCTTCTGAGTAGCTGGGACTACAGACATGTACCACCATGCCCAGCTAATTTTTTAAAATTTTTTGTAAAGACAGGTTCTCCTTATGTTGCCCAGACTAGTCTTAAACTCCTGTGCTCAAGTGATCCTCTGGCCTTAGCCTCTCAAAGTGCTGGGATTACAGGGGTGAGCCGTGAAACCCGGCTTTGTGAGGGGGTTCATGTCCTCCCCTTACACGGAAGGCATGTCCTTGAAAGTCAAGATTCTTCCCCTGGGGTCCAAGGACACCTGAAGGGGTGAGGGATGGATTGGGCATATCAAATACCATGAAATTGTGAGATTGAGTGTTGAGGGTGAAACTTATTTTGAAGGGAGAATCTAAATCCTGAACTTTCACCAATCTTTCTTGCTCTGTCACCAGGCTGGAGTGCAGTGGTGTGATCTTGGCTCACTGCAACCTCCACCTCCCTGGCTCAAGCAATTCTCCTGTCTCAGCCTCCTGAGTAGCGGGGACTACAGGAGCGTACCACCATGCCCGGCTAATCTTTTGTATTTTAGTACAGACGGGGTTTCACCATGATGGCCAGAATGGTCTTGATCTCCTGACCTTGTGATCTGCCCATCTTGGCTTCCCAGAGTGCTGGGATTACAGGTGTGAGCCACTGCACCCAGCCAGAGACTTTTAATTTTAATTTTTAAAATTTTTTGCCTGGGTGCGGTGGCTCATGTCTGTAATCCCAGTACTTTGGGAGGCCAAGGCAGGTGGATCACGAGATCAGGAGTTTGAGACTATCCTGGCCAACATGGTGAAACCCCGTCTCTACTAAAATACAAAAAAATTAGCCGGATGTGGTGGTGTGCACCTGTAATCCCAGCTACTCTGGAGGCTGAGGCAGGGGAATTGCTTAAGCCAGGGAGGTGGAGGGTGCAGTGAGCCAAGATCACACCACTGCACGCCAGCCTAGGTGACAGAGTGAGACTTTGTCTCAAAAAAATAATAATAATTATTATAGAGATGGGGGTCTCACTATGTTGGCCAGGCTGGTCTCAGACCTCTGAACTCAAGTGATCCTTCCACCTTGGCTTTCCAAAGTGTTGGGATTTTAGATATGAGCAACTGTGCCTGGCCCTCATCAGATTCTTAAAGTCATCATGACCTGGAGAATCGCTTGAACCCAGGAGGTGGAGATTGCAGTGAGATGAGATCGCACCGCTGTACTCCAGCCTGGGCAACAGACTAAGACTCTGTCTGAAAAAAATAAAAAAATTGCTATGTGACCCTTTAAGGAAATGTCCAGCCCCTGCTATCATGAGGACAGGATACAGACAGGAGTCAGGCAGACCTGACTGCATCAGGGACATGCTGTGTCCCCTTGGCCAGGTTGCTTCACCTCTCTGAGCTTCAGCCTCCACATTCCTGACCTCACAGCATTGTTATGGGGTCATGGGAACTATTGTAGGTGGGTGCTCATTTAATTAGAGGAATCATCATAATCATCAACTTTTGAGGATGTTATCAAATAAGAGTTGTTACCTCTTAGTCTGGATTCCTTTCTTTT
>NW_022437113.1:1698858-1742820 GCF_009761245.1 Sapajus apella | reverse complement strand
TTTTTTTTTTTTTTTTTTGGAGACGGAGTTTCGCTCTTGTTACCCAGGCTGGAGTGCAATGGCGCGATCTCAGCTCACCGCAACCTCCGCCTCCTGGGTTCAAGCAATTCTCCTGCCTCAGCCTCCTGAGTAGCTGGGACTACAGGCACGCGCCACCATGCCCAGCTAATGTTTTGTATTTTTAGTAGAGACGGGGTTTCACCATGTTGACCAGGATGGTCTCGATCTCTTAACCTCGTGATCCACCCGCCTCGGCCTCCCAAAGTGCTGGGATTACAGGCTTGAGCCACCGCGCCCGGCCTGGATTCCTTTCTTTTAGATACTTATGTAACTTCTTTGTTTTCTTTTCTTTTTTTTTTTTTTTGTTTACTTTTTAATTTTTTGTAGACACGAGACCTTGCTATGTTACCCAGGTTGGTCTTGAACTCCTGAGCTCCAGCAATCCTCCCACCTTAGCTTCCCAAAGTGCTGGGATTATAGGTGTAAGCCACCATACTTGGCACTTATTTCTTTTTCTTGTCTAATTGCATAGGCTAGAATCTCTAAAACAGTGGTGCTCAATCTGTCTGACTGTTCCAATCTTGCCTTTCTTCCTGGATAAGGAAGAGAATGAGGCCACTTGGTAGTGGTCAAGCCCTGGGAACCAAGTCTTCCATGGAGGGGTTCTTGGTAAGTTTTAGGTTGTATTATCTGCTCTTTAAGCAGGAGTGAATTACAGAAACCTATGCCTTTGTAAACACCTAGAATTTCCAGGATTCCAATGAGCCCTTCCTGAATGCACAGGGACTCCGGGGCAGTTGATTTTTGAACTTAATCTAAGGCAGTGGTTCTTAGCCAAGAGTAATTCTGCCCACCAGGGGACATTTGGAAACTTCTGAAGACATGTTTGACCATCATGATCAACACTAGATGATTGTGTAGTGGCATCAAGGAGGCAGAAGCCAGGGATGCTGCTAAACATCCTACAGCCTAGTGCTGAGATTGTTTGTTTGTTTTTTGGGACGGAGTTTCACTCTTGTTGCTCGGGCTGGAGTGCAATGGCTCGATCTTGGCTCACTGCAACCTCTGTCTCCTGGGTTTAAACAATTCTCCTGCCTCGGCCTCCAGCTACTGCCTCAGCCTCCCGAGTAGCTGGGATTACAGGCGCCTGCCACCACGCCCAGCTAATTTTTTGTATTTTTAGTAGAGATGGGGTTACATCATGTTGGCCAGGCTGGTCTTGAACTCCTGACCTCGGATGATCTGCCCACTTCAGCCTCCCAAAGTGCTAGGATTACAGGTGTGAGCCACCACACCCAGCCCCTAGTGCTGAGATTGAGCAACACTACTTTTTTTTTTTTCCCACGGAGTCTTACTCTATTGCTCAGGCTGGAGTGCAGTGGCATGATCTCGGCTCACCACAACCTCCGCCGCCCAGGTTCTCAAGCGATTTTCCTGCCTCTGGCTCCCAAGTAGCTGGGACTACAGGCGTGCCACCACAATGGGCTAATTTTTGTATTTTTAATAGAAACAGGGCTTCACCAGGTTGGCCAGGATGGTCTCGATCTCCTGACCTCGTGATCCCTCTGCCTCATCCTCTCAAAGTGCTGGGTTTACAGGTGTGAGCCACCACACCCGGCCTCTTTTTTTTTTTTTTTTTTTAAAGAGAGACAGGGTCTTGCCATGTTGTCCAGGCTGGAGTGCAGTGGTGTGATCACAGTTCACTGAAGCCTCAACCTACTGGGCTGAAGTGATCTCCTGCCTCAGCCCCTCAAGTAGCTGGAACTAGATGCCTGTGCCTCTTCACCTAACTACTTTTTGTACTTTTTGTAGAGCAGGGGTCTCCCTACGTTTCCCAGGCTGGTCTCAAAGTCCTTCCCTGAAGATATCCTCCTGCCTTGGCCTCCCAAAATGCTGGGATTACAGGCGTGAGCGTCAGCCACAGCACCTGGCCTGAAAACTCGCTAGTCTGTGACAGTCTCTTCTGACTCCCATCCCTCACCCCCAACCCACATGCCAGGGTTCGCTTACCCATAGGAATGGCCAATGAGCACATTTCGCTTCTTGGCATAGCGCTTGAAGATCGCTCGCATGTCCTCAGCCAGCGCGTAGAAGGTATACGCTGCGGCCACCTGGGGCGCAGAGCTGGCCCCGTGGCCGGCCAGGTCAGGAGCCACCACCTCATAGCCTAGGCGTACAAAGAAGTCCAGCTGCTCCTTCCAGATGGCCAGGGAGCCGCCGACACCATGGATGAAAAAGAGCACCACGTCGGCCTGGGCGCCTTTGCAGCTAGTGATGCGCTTCTCACAGTCAATATGGATGGTCCTCTTGGGGCGCCGGGCTCGCCGCCGCCGCCCACCATTACCACTGCCGCTGCCGCTGCCAGCACTGCCGGGGCCCGAGCGGCCATCGCTGCCCGCCGGGTCGGCCAGCTCCACTTCCAGGGCGGCCGGCGGCTCCCCGGAGCCATTCTGCCCGTTCAGGAGGTCGGCTCGAGGGGCTCGGCCCAGGTTTTCCACCAACAACCGCCCATTGCGGTACACGGTGATGCGGCGCTGACAGCGGACCAAGCCGGAGAGGTCCCCCTGGGCGGCATCCGAGGACGCGGATGATGGCGGAGGTGGGGCAGCGGTCGGGGCGGGTCCTGCATGCTTCACCCGCAGCACGCGGCCGGGCTTGACCTCTACAAAGGTGTAGCCATCGCTGGACTCGACGCTCTCCAGGGGCCCCACCGCGTTGGGGGGCGTGCCCAGCAGGCAACAGAAGATACCGTCGGTCACCCCGGTCAGCATGCTGTGTCCTGTGAGTGGGGACAGCAGCCAGCTCAGGTGCTGTCTCAATAAGAACCCTCCACCCTGCAGCACCCACTCTCTGAGCCTTGGGGGAACCCTTCCAGACTCCAGTTTGGGGAGCGCAAGAGCAAGTGAGCCACGATTTTTTGCTTTTGTTTTTGTTTGAGTGTGTGTGTGTGTGTTTTGAGACAGGCTGGCTTTGTCATCCAGGCTGGAGTGCAGTGGCACGATCTCGGCTTACTGCAGCCTCCACCTCCCAGGTTCAAGTGATTCTTCTGTCTCAGCCTCCTGAGTAGTTGGGACTACGGGCGTGAGCCACCATGCCCAGGTAATTTTTGTATTTTTAGTAGAGATTGGGTTTCACAATGATGGCCAGGCTGGTCCCGATCTCCTGACCTCAGGTGATCCACCCACCTTGGCCTCCCAAAATGCTAGGATTACAGCTGTGAGCCACTGAGCACTAAGATGCTTTTCTGGGCAGTGCCTTCATGGTGGTCAGACACCCTCCTGGGCTACCTTAGTCTATCCTCAGAGAGAAAGACTTGGCTATGGCTTACCCGGTAGGGTGTCCACACGGAAGGTGAGGTCTGGTGGGGTCGATCCTTAAAGAAGGGGACATTGTGGCAGATGTGGCCCAGCCCTGGAGACACCCCCTTCCCACCACCTGAAGTTTATACCATTTATGGCCTCCTAACTCATTCACTGAGGTATGAGCTAACTCATTCATTCAGGTGTGCACGAACTTACTAACTCATTCAGGTATGCACTCACTAACTCACGTATCCTATCCGAGTGCTTCCTAAGGCGTCTTAAATGTGCAAATCTTTGGTGAGCCCTCAGTGAGCCTCCTGGCTCTGAATTTGATCCAGAAAGGTGAGGCCTTGGGGGAGGGGGCTGGGGACTGAGCCACCGAAAGCCTTGCTTAGCTCCCTTACCTAGACCGGGGTGTGCCGGGGTCTGTTTCACAGAGGGCCAAGCTGAGGCCCAGACACTCTGAGAGGAAGCTAGACTCTGAACCCCCTCCTCCGTACCCTGGGTGCTGGGGATCTGCCACACAAGTCCCCGGCAGACAGGGGAGGCAAGGCCCTGGCTGGGGGCCTCCGAGCCTCCATCCCACTCCTTGGGCCACCCCCGCCCCCGTGTCCATGGCAACCACAGGCCGTTACATAACCTAAGGGGGGATACCCAAGCAATGCACCCCCATTGTCTAGGTGTCTAGGGCCTGGAGATGGGGCCAACTGCCTTCCTGCTCCCCAACCCAGGTTGGGCGCCGCTAAGGTAACGCACGGCCGAGACTGAGACCGCAGTGGACCCAGGAATACTGGAGTGGAAGCAGGCTGTGCCCCCCACTTCGAGTGGGGCCCTAATCCCGGATTGCGGAGGGCAACGCACAGGCGCCACCCCAGCCCCGCTTCCCCGCGCCCGGCCCCCGCCTTCCAGGTGTTCGTCATCCCTGCGGCGGGGTCCAGCCCACTGGGCTCCGTGGCTTCCTAAGAGCCCAAACGCGGGGTTGGTGGACACCACTCCTCCGAAGTGGAGGCCCCGGGGCTTCGATCTCTCCTTTTGGGGCCCGCTCCCCGCTCACCTCATCGAGGGCCGCGGGGCCCGGGTCAGGGCGGAGGGGGTCCCGGGCGGAGAAGCCAGCGTCCTCCTGCTGGCGCCGTTTACATGGTGGCGCGGTGTCAGGCCGGGTGAATCTACGAGGGCGGGCACCAGCCCCTGGCGGTCAGCGCAGGGGCATCCCGCGGCCGCGGAAAGAACCGGCCCTTTAAGTTCCTCCCCCCGAGTAGGCGGAGCCGCGAGCCGACGAGCGGGCGCCTCGGCCTATCCCAGCTGCGGACTGACCTGGCCTAGTTAGGCGCCCAATCAGAGGCGGCAGTTCTGGAGTGGAGGCGGGCTCTGGGAGTAACAGCCCCGCCCCTTTTGGGGTCTCACCGGGGTGGGGGGAGGGATTGGGCCTGGCTCTAGGTGGAGAAGAGGTTTGCAGTCTGGGGTCTGCCCGACGCCTGGGAGTGCATGGCCAGGGCCCTTTCTCTGCAAATGGGTCTCCCAAGCCCTGTTCCTCTCCAAACGATGCCCCCATGCTCCTCTCTCTATATTGACCTTTCCATTCTAGGAGCAGACTCCAAGATCTTTTTCCAATCTCCGGTGGTGAAACTGAGGCTCATAAGGGGCAAAAGAGCATAAATCAAGCAAGGGACAAAGCTGGGACTTGAACCCAAGGCTGTGTGATTCCAACACCTGGGAACCATTATTTACTAACCTTCCCCACCCCTTGATTTTTGGTAGGGAGGAGGTCTCAAACTCCAGGCCTCAAGCAATCCGCTAGCCTCGGCCTCCCAATGTGCTGGGATTACAGGCGTGAGCCATCACGACGGGCTTCTCTAAAGCTTTCAAGGGAAGTCTTGGTGCTAGAGTAATTAGAGAGTTTGAATTTCATAGTCAGCAGATTGAACTTATGGCTGCCATGGTTCTGAGGAGGGCTGAGAGCCAGAGGCAGGCATCCCAGTTTTGCGGTCCTGGCGGGGCCACGGTAGGAGAGCCCTAGGAAAGCCCATCTCTTAAACCCAGCCTCTGCCCTTTGCTGATGTGTGACCTTGGGCAAGTCACTTCACTTTCCTGAGCCTGTTTATTTCTCTAAGAAATTAATCCTCTGATAAGTCTGCTATTCAGGCAAAGTACTCATCTAAGTGTTATGCATGTAACAAGTCCTCCATATATTATGGGCATTATTGTGGTGGTGATGTTTTGCTAAATGATGCTGCAGGTAGGATGGTCTTTGGAGGATGAAGGGTTAAATGCTCCTTGCTGCTCGGCCACTCCCATCCTCTGGAATTTGCTGCTAGGGCTGGATTCGGTCCAGCCACCCACTCTTGCCCACGCAGGGCACTTCTGGGAGACTATACCGTTTATTCATTTAGCAAACACCTCTCTGTATGAACCACAAGCTGGCACTTGCAGAGATACAGCCCCAGACCTGGCCCTTGGGGAGCGCCTGAACTTGAGGGAGAGTTAAGGGAAGGCAGTTGGGCCAGAAGAATGGACAGGGGTTGAGAGAAGAGGACTATTTTTTTTTTTTTTTTTGAGACGGAGTTTCGCTCTTGTTACCCAGGCTGGAGTGCAATGGCGCGATCTCGGCTCACCGCAACCTCCGCCTCCTGGGTTCAGGCAATTCTCCTGCCTCAGCCTCCTGAGTCGCTGGGATTACAGGCACGCGCCACCATGCCCAGCTGGTTTTTTGTATTTTTAGTAGAGACGGGGTTTCACCGTGTTGACCAGGATGGTCTCGATCTCTTGACCTCGTGATCCACCCGCCTCGGCCTCCCAAAGTGCTGGGATTACAGGCTTGAGCCACCACGCCCGGCCTCTATTTTTTTTTTTTTTCCAAGAAAACAAATCTTACTGAAATTTTAATTGGAATTGTATTTATATCATAATTTGGGGATTTTGACTTTTTCTTTCTTTTTTTAAATTGCATTTTAGGTTTTGGGGTACATGTGAAGAACATGCAAAATTGTTGCATAGGTACACACGTGGCAGTGTGATTTGCTGCCTTCCTCCCCTTCACCTATATCTGGCATTTCTCCCCATGCTATCTCTCCCCAGGTCCCCACTCCCCGCTTTTTTTTTTTTTTTTTTTTTTTTTTTTTTTTTTGAGACAGAGTCTCGCTCTGTCGCCCAGGCTGCTGAAGTTCAGTGGTGCGATCTCAGGTCACTGCAACCTCTGCCTCCCGGGTTCAAATAATTCTCCTGTCTCAGCCTCCTGTCAGAGGTTGCAGTGAGCTGGGATTAAAGGCGCCTGCTACCTTGTCCGGCTACTTTTTTGTATTTTTAGTAGAGGTGGGGTTTCACCATTTTAGCCAGGCTGGTCTCGAACTCCTGACCTCATGATCCGCCCACCCTAGCCTCCCAAAGTGCTGGGATTACAGGAATGAGCCACAGAGCCTGGCCTCTTTTCCTTTTCTTTTCTTTTCTTTTTTTGAGACAGGATCTCACACCGTTGTCCAGGCTGGAGTGCAATGGCGCTATCATTGCCCACTGCAGCCTGGATCTCCTGGGTTAAGGGAATCCTGCCACCTCACCTTCTGAGTACCTGGGACTATAGGTGGTTGCGACCATGCCCAGTTAATTTTTTTTTATTTTTAGACACAGGGGTCTTGCCATATTGCCCAGGCTGGTCTCAAACACCTGGCCCCAAGGGATCCTCCCCCCTCTGCCTCCCAAAGTACTGGAATTACAGGCAAGAGCCACACTCAACCCTTGCTTCCTTCCAAGGGTTTTTTTAAAGGGGAGATAGGAGAACATCGGGCAGAGAGTAGAGTGTGGCTGAAATGTAAGATGGCAGGTTTAGAGGATTTTGCATGCTTGATGGAGGAACTGAGCTGTTTTTCCCTGGGGAAATGGGGAACCAAGGATAGTGTGTGAGTATGGGAGGGGTTCAGATCTGAGTATCAGAAATTTCTTTCCCTTTTTTTTTTTTTTTTTTTTTGTTCTAACAACAGAGGGTCGGGCGCGATGGCTCACGCCTGTAATCCCAACATTTTGGGAGTCCAAGGCGGACAGATCACCTGAGGTCAGGAGTTCGAGACCAGCCTGGCCAACATGGTGAAACCCCTTCTCTACTAAAAATACAAAAATTAGCGGGCATGGTGTCGGGTGTCTGTAATCCCAGCTACTCGGGAGGCTGAGGCAGGAGAATCGCTTGAACACAGGACGCAGAGGCTGCAGTGAGCCAAGACCTTGCCATTGCACTCCTGCCTCAGTGATTGGGCAAGACTGCGTGTCGAACAAAACAAAACTAAATAAACAAAAAACAGAGGAAAATTCTTCTAAGTCCGAAATGGGGGCAAGCTTGCAATCCATGAGTTTTACGGATTGAGAAAGCCCAGAGAGGCGCAGGGACCACTCCAAGGATACCCAGCGAGCTTGAACTCAGGCCTCCTCGGCTTCCTGCCAAGAGGCGGAGACTTGGCTGCGGCCAAGACAAGCTGTCAGCCAGCTGTGTGCCATCTGCCCAGCTCCCGCTGCGGGTGGGAAGATCCATCAGCCGCTTCCTGCGGCTGCCACCAGCTGCGCCCAGCCACAGCGGAGCACCCTCTGCCGGTCAACAAGAGAGAAAACTACAACTCCCAGCAGACCCCGGGATATAATGTCTTGTGCGCACGCGCATGCTGGAAAGGCGCCGTTCGCCCGCTACCTGTTGGTTTATGTGAAGAACTACGCTGCCCCGCGGATACAGACTGGAGCTTCAGGGTTTTCCCCAACGGCCATGTTTTTTCCATGTTAGGAGAAACTACACTTCCCATAATCCTTTCTTCCAGGGTTGCGGCGCCTGTAGGCTCCGGAATCGCTGGCGGCCGGGACTGCGGGATCTACAGCCAACATGGCTCTCTTGGCTGGGTCGGTGTTGGGCCCCGCGTGTAGGTCTACAGCGTTGCTGGGTGGCAGGTAAGTCCTCAGGGGGACCCATCCCCAAATCTGGGGATAAGGGCGGCGTCTGAGGCTGGCGCCACTGTTTACTGCCCGCACGACCTGCCCGTGCCTTGCGCATTTGTGGAGCGCCTGTTGCAGCAAGGCTCTGTCCGCGGGAGCCGAGGCTCAGCGATTGAGCGCCGAGGTCACCCAGCGCCCCGTCTGACCTTTCTCTTCGTCTCTCTACCCACGCAGGTGGCTTCAACCCCGGGCCTGGCTGGGATGCCCGGACGCCTGGGGCCTCCCCACCCCGCAGCAGGCCCGGGGCAAGGCTCGCGGTAACGAATATCAGCCGAGCAATATCAAACGCAAGCACAAGCACGGCTGGATCCGGCGCCTGAGGACGCCGGCCGGCGTCCAGGTCATCCTTCGTCGAATGCTCAAGGGCCGTAAGTCGCTGAGCCATTGAGGATCGCGATGCTGCCGGCCGGACCCCCATGAAAGCATCGCCCTCGCCTTGGACCTTGCCTGGCGCTGTTTTTGCAGGGAGCTGGGGAGCAGGAACGCCTCGGACCTGAGTGTTCTTCGTATTGTGGCGCTGAGGTCTGGTTGGGAACTTGCCAAATCCCTTTTTAGGCTTTTGAATTAGGAAGAATGTCGAACCTGCGCACTGACCGCAGGACAGTACAACGAACCGCCGTGTACCCAGTACACAGCTCTGCCACCAACTACCTACAACCCATCCCTGCCCCATCCTAGGTTCTTTTCCAGTGTATCTCAGGCATCAGATTATTTCTTCTGTAAATATTTCAGAATGGATCTCTCCACGATAAGTTTATGAAAACGTAATTACAAAGCTTATTACATCCAAAAGAATTATCAATAATTTTGAAATATTATTAAATGTGTAATAAATGTTCAAAGTTTCACTTGTCTTTATTAGTATTTTATTTTTTATTTTTTTTAGGGTTAGGGTTAGGGACTACGGGTTAGGGATTAGGAGTTAGGGTTAGGGTAGTTTTACTTTTTTTTTTTTGAACACCTGTTTGTTAACCACTTGTCTTACATGTGTCATAACTCTTTTTCTTTTTCCTTTTTTAGATCAAGTCTTGCTCTGTTGCCCAGGCTGGAGTGCAGTGGCATGATCTTGGCTCACTGCAACCTCCACCTCCTGAGTTCAAACGATCTTCCTGCCTCAGCCTCCTGAGTAGCTGAGACTACAGGTGCCCACCACCACACCCAGCTAATTTTTTTTTTTTTGAGGTAGAGTGTCACTCTGTCATCAGGCTGGAGTGCAGTGGTGTGATCTCAGCTCACTGCAACTTCTGCCTCCTGGGTTCAAGCGATTCTCCTGCTTCAGCTTCGTGAGTAGCTGGGACTACAGGTGCGTACCACCACACCCAGCTAATTTTTGTATTTTTTTTTTTTTTTAAGTAGATATAGGATTTCACCATGTTGGCCAGATTGGTCTCCATCTCTTGACTCATGATCCGCCTGCCTCGCCCTCCCAAAGTGCTGGGATTACAGGCGTGCACTACCACACCCGGCTAATTTTTGTATTTTTTTTTTTTTTGAGACGGAGTTTCACTCATGTTACCCAGGCTGGAGTGCAATGGCGCGATCTCAGCTCACTGCAACCTCCGCCTCCTGGGTTCAGGCAATTCTCCTGCCTCAGCCTCCTGAGTAGCTGGGATTACAGGCACGCGCCACCATGCCCAACTAATTTTTTGTATTTTTAGTAGAGATGGGGTTTCACCATGTTGACCAGGATGGTCTCGATCTCTTGACCTCGTGATCCACCCGCCTCGGCCTCCCAAAGTGCTGGGATTACAGGCTTGAGCCACCGCGCCCGGCCTAATTTTTGTATTTTTAATAGAGACCGGGTTTCGCCATGTTAGCCAAGCTGGTCTTGAACTCCAGCTGGTAAGGAGTTTGAATTTTCCACCTGCCCTTGGGGATGTGTGATTTTGAGCAAGGACTTAGCTCTGTGAGGCGCATTTGTTGCCTATAAAATACAGTACTCCTTTCTCCTCTGCACTGTTGCTGTTAGAGTAATAATACTTAGTAGCTTCCAGTTAGCAACTTTTTTTTTTTTTGAGACGGAGTGTTTCTCTGTTGCCCGGGCTGAAGTGCTATGGCACTGTCTCAGCCCACTGCAACCTCTGCCTCCTGGGTTCAAGCGATTCTCCTGTCTTAGCCTCCCAAGAAGCGGGGAATACAGGTGACTGCCACCACGCCCAGTTAATTTTTGTATTTTTAGTAGAGATGGGGGCTGGTCTCGAACTCCTGACCTCATGATCCTCCTGCCTCTGCCTCCCAAAGTGCTGGGATTACAGGTGCAAGACATTGTGCCTGGCCCATTTAGCAACTTCACTGTGCAATTGCTATGAGCTGGGTGCCCAGTCTTTGCTGTGGAAGCGAGGGAGGCAGTTTGGACGCAGCAGTGTCAGGGCCGGGAGAGGGGTTGTGAGGGCCGTAGGAGCTCAGTGAAGGTGTCTGACTTGCCTTTTTTGTTGTTGTTTTTTTAATGTGACCCCAATCTGCCAGAACTGACTTGCCTTTTTTGAAGAATGCAGTCAGGGAAGTCTTGGGAGGAAAACAAGGTTTGGGAGAGCCCAGATGTAGGAGTGATTGGTTAGAGATGAGGACACAGGTGGGTGATGAAGGCCACAGGGGCTCATAAATGGGGCCAATGAGGTAGGATTGAATACTAGGGAGCTACAGGAGGTGTTTGAGCAAGAGGGTCTTGAGGAGGAGCTAGGGAGTTATGGTTCTCCTAGGGCTTCTTTAAAAACATAATTAACACAAGATGATTCAGGCATGATTGCTCCCAGAACTTTGGGAGGCTGAGTCTGGAGGATTGCTTGAGGCCAGAAGTTTGAGACCAGCTTTGGAAACATAGTGAGGCCCCTCCACGCATGCCATATCTTAAAAACACACAGATGGCCGGGCATGGTGGCTTACACCAGCGCTTTGGGAGGCCAAAGCAGGTGGATCATGAGGTCAGGAGTTCGAGACCAGCCTGGCCAGCATGGTGAAACCCCATCTCTACTAAAAGTACAAAAATTAGCTGGGCATTGTGGCAGGCGCCTGTAATCTCAGCTACTTGGGAGGCTGAGGCAGGAGAATTGTTTGAACCTGGGAGGCGGAGGTTGCAGTGAGCCAAGACCGTGCCTTTGCACTCGAGCCTGGGCGACAGGGTAAGACTCTGTCTCAAAAAAACAAAAAAAACAAAAAAAAAACACAAACCAGACACGGGTGGGCACGGTAGTTCACGCCTATAATCCCAGCACTTTGGGAGGCCAAGGTGGGTGGTTCACCTGAGGTCCGGAGTTCGAGACCAGCCTGGCCAACATGATGAAACGTCGTCTTTACTAAAAATACAAAAATTAGCTGGGCGTGGTGACGCACATCTGTAATTCCAGCTACTCGGGAGGGTGAGGCAGCACAATCGCTTGAACCTGGGAGGCGCAGGTTGCAGTAAGCCGAGATGGCGCCAATGCACTCCAGCCTGAAAGACAGAGTGAGACTCCGTCTCAAAAACAAAATAATAATAAAAATAAGATAACAGGCCGGGCGCGGTGGCTCAAGCCTGTAATCCCAGCACTTTGGGAGGCCGAGGCGGGTGGATCACGAGGTCAAGAGATCGAGACCATCCTGGTCAACACGGTGAAACCCCGTCTCTACTAAAAATATAAAACATTAGCTGGGCATGGTGGCGCGTGCCTGTAATCCCAGCTACTCAGGAGGCTGAGGCAGGAGAATTGCCTGAACCCAGGAAGCGGAGGTTGCGGTGAGCCGAGATCGCGCCATTGCACTCCAGCCTGGGTAACGAGCGAAACTCCGTCTCAAAAAAAAAAAAAAAAAAAATAAGATAACATAGAACAAATATATTTTAAAAAATACGCAGAGACACACAAAAGCCCTAGGGAGACTCTTGTAGATGTAAACTACAACTCCCAATAGATTTCGCGGCCCGGGCCTCCGCCCACTTCCGGATCTCACTTTCCATTGCTGCCAAGTCCCGGGCGGGGCTTTGCTTCTTCAATCGAACTTGACCACAAAGGGAGGAGGCGTGGCAGCCAATGGACGCATGAATTAGCTGGATGTTGCCAATAGGAGCGCGCAAAGCTCTCAAGTAAAGGGCGGGGCTAGAATGCGGACCAATGACGGGGCGCAGTGGCGCCATCAGTGTGGGCTGAGCCGAGGCTGGAAGTTACTGTGAGGCGGCGGCTAAGAAGGCGGCTGTGGTGGCGGCGGTGGAGGCTGAGGCGGCGGCCGAGGCGGCTACGGAAGAAACAGAAGATGGTGAGGATGGCCTTCAGGCCTTTACTCCCCCTCCGCTCGACAAAATGGCGCCTTAGTCCCACCCACCTCCGGTATCCCCCTAGACCCCTCTCCGCCCTGCCCGGCCTCCTCGGCCCCGCTCCCGCCCCTCACACTCAGCTGTGACCTTCGACCCCCGTACCCTACCAAGAGCTTCCTGCCGATCCCACCACCACTCCTTCTCCGACCCCTGACCCCATCTAGGATACCAGGCCCTGACAACTCATTCATTTCCGGGTTACGGCTTCCCCCCCAACCCCCCCCCCGGAAATCGTCTGGGGTGGGGTTGGGGTCCCATAGGACCCCCTGGTCTGGCCTTGGCTTCGGCGCGCCGGGCCTGAATGTCTTCAGTTCAGGATAATTAGGGAGCCAACCTGGGCCCCGGGGCGGGGGAGGGGGCTTGGCAGGGCGATATGCAGGGCTTTGTCGCCAAAGGAAGTGCGACATCGCCGACTGTCCCGGTCCCCCGGGTCCTGACCCCACCTCCGCTATTCTGGGCCCTTACCTGCCCCTAAGAATGAACAACTTTATCTCTCCGGTCCGAATGGGGTTGCCCCTGTCAAATGAGAGTAGCAGTAGTCTGAACCTCATAGGATGGTGACAATTTAGGCAGCTGACGTCGTAAAGGACCCAGGACAGTGAATGCTCAGACTCGAGGCCAGTGACATTCTCTCCTAGCTGTCCCCTTATCACGAAGTGTGGATCGTCCCCACCTGACTCTTCGAAGGTTGAAATTCCTTCAGAGCTCCTCAGTCTTCCTGGGATTTGGGTCTGGTGGTTCTTTGGGGTTCAGTCTCCTCACCTGAAAAGTGGGATGGTAACCCACCCTCAGAGGGGAGCTAAAGCCTCTCCTCGACCCCCACTAGTTGGCATCCTCAGGGCTGGGAAGGGTGATGGGAAGTTTGGACAAGGAAAGTCAAGACCCCTTTGCCCCCTGACCCAGAGTCCCAGCCCACAATCCACAGTCCTTGGGATGTGGTCGGGATGAAAGGAAGACTCCCTTTCAGGAAGGAAATGGGAAGGTGCATTTCTAGTGTGCGAGTCCCCAAGCCTGGGTGTTGTCCTTGATGCCTTGGTACGGTCTCACATCTGCAGCCAGTCTTAAGTGAATTTGATTAGCTCTGTCTTCAGAACACACCTGAATCCCTCCATGGTTTCATACCCTAGTGCAGGTACTGCCACCACCCACCTGCGTACCTGCCCCAGCCTCCTCCCTGGTCTCCTAGCCTCGATCCCACTCCTTTGACAGTTCATAATTCACCTGAACCAGAAGGAGTTGTTCTTTGGAGGCAGGGTCTCCCTCTGCCGCCCAGGCTGGAGTGCAGTGGAGTGATCACAGCTCACTGCAGTGTCCACTTCCCAGGCTCAAGAGATTCTCCCACCTCAGCCTCCCAAGGAGCTGGGACCACAGGCACATGGCACCATACTCGGCTCATTTTTGTACTTTTTGGAGAGATGGGGTCTCCATATGTTGCCCAGGCTGGTCTCGAACTCTTGGGTTCAAGCGATTCTCCTGCCTCAGCCTCTGAAAGTGCTGGGATTACAGGCATCAGCCACTACCCAGGGCCTCAGAAGGAGTTTTTAAAGATGTGCATCAAGTGATACTACATTCTTTCTTTGTTTTTTTTTTTTTTTGAGATGGAGTTTCACTCTTGTTGCCCAGGCTGGAGTGCAGTGGCGCAGTCTCGGCTCACTGCAACCTCCGCCTTCCAGGTTCAAGTGATTCTCCTGCCTCAGCCTCCTGAGTAGCTGAGATTACAGGCATGCACCACCACACCTGGCTAATTTTTGCATTTTTAGTAGAGACAGGGTTTCTCCATGTTGGTTAGGCTGCTCTCAAACTCCTGACCTTAGGTGAGCCGTGTGCCTTTGCCTCCTAAAGTGCTGGGATTACCGGCATGAGCCACTGTGCCTGGCCCAAATGATACCACTTTCTAGCCTATAAAATACTCCGGGGCTTCCTGTTGTAAACCAGATGACCCTGGCTGTCCTTCTCACCCTGAGGCCCCTGGCCATCTTTATGACCTCATCTCTGCTCTGTGAGCTCCAGCCACCCCTACCCTGGCCTTGTTTTCACTTCCTCACACTCCAGGTTCCTGCCACCCCAGTGCCTTTGCACCTGATGCTCTTTCTGCTCAGAACACTCTTACTTCTGTGATCGAGGCCCTTCCTGACTTTGGGGGTTCCCAAGTCTCTTTGCTGTCAGTGCAGCGCTTCTCTTCCTCATTTCTTTGTTGGGTCCCTGGCAGGCTACCTGTGGTAGGACTTTGTCAGTGCATGTCTGCTGAGGCAGCGGATGGCTGCAGGGCCCAGCTGTGGTTGGCATTTGTCTGGCTGAGATGAGGGTTCCCCCATCCCCTGACTCCCGTGTCCGAGGCCTTGTTTTCCAGCTTAGCAAGGGTGGGAAGGCTGCATGTACCCCACCTTCATTCATTTGTTCAGCGAAGACATGTTGATCCTAGAGGCTGCCCTTGAGGGAGCTCCAGGCAAAGCTTTCCCCTTGTTGTCTTATGACTCAGAGTAACCCTGGGAGGTAGCCCTGTTGGAATGCCTCCCTTCACAGGGAGGCTCAGAGGATGGGAGGTCACTCGTCCCAGGTCACATAGCCAGGGATGGGCTGAGCCAAGATTGAAAGCAGAACACCCAGATACCTGCACCTCTTGCCACTCAGCCTCCAGGCCCCATGCAAGCCCTGCCAGGGTTGAGTCAACCTTCTGCCCTCAGGGTGGTACTGGTCCAGCCAGGGAGGTGGATGTGTAAACAGATGATCTCGCCAGGGTGTGACGGAGGCTCTGGGAGAGGCTCTTGAAGTGCGGGGGGAGCAGAAGGGCAAGGAATGGGTTGGAGCTGGTGGGGAGGTTAGCAGGTATTTGCCATATGGAGACATGAGGGGCATTGCTAGAGGGTATGTATGACCGAGGTTGTGGGTGATAGGAGCCCAGCAGGGGCAAGCTGGGCCAGGGCTGTGAAGGGGGACAGGGCCCTCTCCTTACACTTCAGGTCTCAGTGCCTGTATCCCTGCATCTGGGCAGCCCTCCCTAATGCCCCGAATGGACCAGAGCTCTGCCCAGTGCCCTTGAGGCACCCTGTCCTGCAGCCACTTCCCATGTACTGTGCAGTTCTGTGCCCTACACCATCCCAAGGCCAGGCACAGCTTCATGGTGGCTCAGTCCAGTGCCCTGGTGCCTGGTAGGGCCCCAGAAGACCTTACAAAATGAATGAAGCTGGTCCCAGAGCCGGGGACTGAGCTCAGGCTGACATCTTAGGATGGGAGGGGAAGCAGGTTTGAGGGACTTTGAGCTGGTCCTGGGGCAGTAGGTCATCCAGATGTGAGGACTGTCTCCCGGGTGGAAGGGGGAGGCCCACCTAGGCACATTCCAGCTTCCTGAGAGGGACCAGCAGAGGAGAGGTTGGATGTCATAGCAACTGGTGCTCTCGCCTGTCCCAGAGGGTGGTGGGAAATTGTCTGAACAGCAGCTACTCCCAGGGCAGCTCTCTTGGGCCTCAGGAATTGAGGGATTGCCTTTCTTCTAGCTCTGTAGTCTGCAGGGGCTCTAGTCTTTGATTTCAGGCATGTGATGAAGAGAAGGAGATTGGCTTCTGAGGCTGGGCACACATGGGTTCGACTCAGCCCCCTGGTTTTCTGGCTGAGACTGGGTGACCTCTCTGCCTTTGTGTCCTTGCCTTTGATAGGGAGACACTACCCACTGGCTCGTTGGGTCAGGAGATCATACATAGTGAGCTCAGGAGCGCCCCATTCAGGACAGGCTATGTGGGGAGGCCTGCAGCAGGCAGCCCCGCCACTGTCCAACTCCAGGCCTCACTGACTGGTTGAAAAGGGATTTTTTGTTTTCTTATTTATTTATTTATTTATTTTTGAGACAGAGTCTGGTTCTGTTGCCCAGGCTGAAGTGCAGTGGCATGATCTCAGCTCGCTGCAACCTCTGCCTCACAGGATCAAGCCATTCTCCTGCCTCAGCCTCCCAAATAGCTGGAATTACAGGCGCCCGCCACCACACCCAGCTAACTTTTGTGTTTTTAGTAGAGACAGGGTTTCACTGTGTTGGCCAGGCTGGTATTGAACTCCTGAGGTCAGGTGATCTGCCCACCTCGGCCTCCCAATGTGCTGGGATTACAGGTGTGAGCCACTGTGCCCAGCTGAAAGGGGCTTGTGAAGAGTGAATGGATTCTGTTGTTGCTGCTCTGAAGCCACTTGGGCCTGAACACTTAGGTGGCCAAGTCCCCTGCCCCAGAAACCAGCGATAGGGAGAGGACATCCTGCTTCTTTCAGGCTGTGGTCCTCTCCCCATAAGGGGCCCAGGTTCCATGCTGTGGACAGGGCGTTCTCCCCTCACAGGGCAGGTTCAGACCTTGTGGCCAACTTTGGGGTATGGGGACCCTAGGAACAGCCCTGGAACTGACCAGTCCCAGACCCTGGTTACTTTAGTCCACACTGCGTTTTCTTTTATTGATTTTTTTCTTTTTTTTTTTTTGAGGCAGAGTCTTGTTCTGTCCCCTAGTCTGGAGTGTAGTGGTGCAGTCTCGGCTCACTGAAGCCTCTGCCTCTCAGGTTCAAGCGATTCTCCTGCCTCAGCCTCCCAAGTAGCTGAGATTACAGGTGTGCGCCACCACACCTGGCTAATTTTTGTATTTTTAGTAGAGATGGGGTTTCACCATGTTGGCCAGGCTGGTCTTGAACTTCTGGCCTCATGTGATCTGCCTGCTTCATCCTCCCAAATTGCTGAGATTACAGGCATGAGCCACTGTGCCTGGCCTCACACAGCATTTTCTAAAAAGTTAGCTTTAAGGGACTGGATGTGGTGGCTCACACCACACTCAGCTACTCGGGAGGCTGAGGCACGAGAATTGCTTGAACCTAGGAGGTGGAGGTTGCAGTGAGCCGAGATCACACCTCTGCACTCCAGCTTGGGCAACAGAGTGAGACTCCATCATAAAAATTAAAAAGCCAGCTTTAAAAACCTGGAGAGAGGCCAGGCATGCTGGCTCATGCCTATAATCCCAGCATTTTGGGAGGTCGAGTCGGGTGGATCACTTGAGGTCAGGAGTTTGAGACTTGGCCAACATGGTGAAACCCTATCTCTACTAAAATACAAAAACAAAGTTAGCTGGGCATGGTGGCAGGCATCTGTGATCCTAGCTACTGGGGAGGCTGAGGCAGGAGAATCACTTGAACCTGGGAGGCGGAGGTTGCAGTGAGCCAAGGTAGTGCCACCGCACTCTAATCTGGGCAGCAGAGCGACACTGTCTCAAAAAAAAAGAACAAAAAATCTGGAGAACAGATTCAAATGCAGATTTCTGGGTTTGATCAGACGTAGGAAGCTGGGGGAACCCTAAGCTCCTGTTCCTGTGTAGCTGAGACCCCTATAGACCCAGGCCCCTGCTCCCTGAGCTCCGTTTATTGTGACACTGTCGCATGGGTTTCTTTGGATGGAGTAGTCTCTGTCCTAGGACCCTGTCAAAGGTGGATTGGTGGAAACCAGCCCTAGGAGTTTAATGTGTTACTGAGCACAGCTGCACCCAGGGGGCCGCGGCCACCCCTTCTTTGTGGACCGTTGGGAGGGCCCAGGTCTGACTGTCCACCCTGCTGCTTACTCGCTGCGGTGTGACTTTTTTTGTTGTTTTTTGAGACGGAAGCTCGCTCTGTCGCCCAGGCTGGAGTGCAATGGCATGATCTCGGCTCACTGCAACTTCTGCCTCCTGGGTTCCAGCGATTCTCCAGCCTCAGCCTTCTACGTAGCTGGTATTACAGGCATGCACCACCACGCCTGACTAATTTTTCTGTTTTTAGTAGAGATGGGGTTTTGCCATATTGGCCAGGCTGGCCTTGAACTCCTGATTTCAGGTGAACCGCCCACCTTGGCTTCCTGAAGGGCTGGGATTACAGGCCCGAGCCCGCTGCAGTATGACTTTTAACCAGTGGCCTGTTCTCTTGCAGCCTCAATTTCCCCACCTCTTACCTAGTTAGGGGGCTGTCATGAGAACCCCCTGGAGGACGCGCACATAGCCTGGCTTGGTTACTTTTCTCTGCTTCCGGCAGTGTATCCAGCAGCCAGCTCAAGGGTGTGTTCTGGAAAACTTGAACTACAAAGAACAGTGGGAAGAAGGAAGCCAGCAGTCACCCTGCAGGTGCTCCAGGGATGCCGGCACGTTGCCTGGTTTCTCATGTACCATCTTCCGTGTCTTCTAGGCAGATTTTTTGAAAGGACTGCCTGTCTACAACAAAAGCAATTTTAGTCGATTTCACGCGGACTCCGTGTGCAAAGCCTCGGTGAGTGCCTGTTCCTGGG
This sequence comes from Sapajus apella, assembly GCF_009761245.1. Taxonomy (NCBI): domain Eukaryota; kingdom Metazoa; phylum Chordata; class Mammalia; order Primates; family Cebidae; genus Sapajus; species Sapajus apella. The sequence goes on along the minus strand of NW_022437113.1, from coordinate 1,724,003 downwards.
GCTGGGAGGGATTGGGACGCTTCCAGGGGGCCTGGGGGCATCGTGTGTCCTCTGATTGGGATCTTGGCCGGAACAGAGGCCGGTCTTCAAGCCCAGCCCCATCCACATTGTTGACTGTCTTCCGATGTGCACTGAAGGGTGGGCGCCGAGTCAAGGGATGAGACCCCAGGCCCATGCGCTCTCCTAACCCATCCCTTCCCAACCCTCCTGCAGAACCGACGGCCCTCAGTCTACCTGCCCACCCGAGAGTACCCGTCTGAACAGAGTAAGTGGCCACGGTCAGTCTGTCCCATTCTGGCTGCTGACGGTCGGGGTTCGGTGACCACAGCATGGCACGGGGAGGTATCTTCAATCCCCGCCCAGGTCATACACTCGGCTTAGGTTCACATGCCGGCTACTGAACCCAGTTAGGTCGGGGAGGGTTTCCGGGGAGATGCAGGAAGGACCGTGGGGGCTCCAGCCTGGGGATGCACACGTGGATGCCTGTCCACTCCCAGCCTCTGGGGATCACCAGAAACCTGGCTTTCCCTGGACATCTCCTGACTGGGACACACTGGGATCCATAGCCAGCCCAAAGTGGCCCGCAACTTGTCCCTTGTCTGCTACTCACTGGCCCTTCCCCTCCCTGTCAAATGAGGTCAGGCGAGAACTCCGATCCCACAACAAGCAGTATTGGGCAGGGAGGCCGCAGAGGCTACAGCGGCCTGGGCTGGGGATCCAGCCATGACTGGGTGGCAGTGAGGGGAAGGGGGTCCAGGTGGAGGGGCCCACAGCACAGGAGGACTTGGTCCTGCTGTCTTAGTTTAAATGTTCAAAAAGACTCCACACCAGGCAGGTGGCTCCCGCCTATAACCCTAGCATTTTGGGAGGCCAAAGCAGTAGGATTGCTTGAAGCCAGCGTTCAAGACCAGCCTGAACAACATAGTGAGACCCTGTTTCCACCAAAAAGCATGTGTATGTATATATATACACATATGCATATATATACATATTCATATATGTATACATATACACATACATATATATATGTTAGCTGGGCATGGTGGCGTGTGTGTATAGTCCCAGCTACTTGGGAGGCTGAGGCAGGAGGATCACTTGAGCCCAGGAGCTCCAGGCTGCAGTGAGCTATGATTACTCCAGTCGGGGTGACCGAGTGAGACCCTGCTCTGAAAGCATTTATCAGAGCCTGCGGGGTAGGGCTGTGTGGTCACTAGGTACAGCGACGCAACATGTGCTCCTAGTCTGCTGGGAGAAACACAGGCACGAGAGCGTCAGTGCCGGCCCTTGGAATCCCTTGCACAGGGAGCAGGGGCCCTGCAGGCGGCTGGCTCAGGCCTCTGGGAGTGGCCGTGTGTATTCAGAAGCAAAAACATGGGACATTTGGAGATCTCTGGAGTCGGGGGTATTGAATTCCAGCCCCAGAATGACCTCCTAAGGGCAGTGTCAGGCGAGGAGCCCAGGTAGGGGAGGTGTCTGCGACTTTCTCTGTCTTTCCTCCTTAGTCATCGTGACAGAAAAGACGAACATCCTTCTGCGCTACCTGCATCAGCAATGGGACAAAAAGGTGAGGCCTGCAGGGCTCTGGTGCTGGGATTTCGGGTGGACAGAGATGAGGCGCCTGGCAGGGCTCTGAGCACCAGAAGGACTCTAGTGACTGGAGCAGGGCCTTGAGGGCTGGGTAGGAGGGCCCCGGGCGATCCAGGAGAGGGAAGAGCGTTCCAGGGGCAGGAACCGCTGTGTAGAGGCCACAGGACACCAGTGCTCAGGAGGCTGGACACCAAAGCCTCAGGCTTCCCCTGGCCCTGGCATTAGGTAGACTGTATTGGTATGAACTAGATAGAATCTGTTCTGAATGGCGAAATGTGTACACGTGATTAAAAATCTAGGCAACTTAGGGCTGGGCGAGGTGGCTCATGCCTGTAATCCCAGCACTTTGAGAGGCTGAGGCAGGTGGATTACCCGAGGTCAGGAGTTTGAAACCAGCCTGACCAACATGGTAAAACCCCGTGTCTACTAAAAATACAAAAATGAGCCAGGCGTGGTAGAGCACGCGTATAATCCCAGCCACTTGGGAGACTGAGGCAGGAGAATCGCTTGAACCTGGGAGGCGAAGGTTGTGGTGAGCCGAGGTCGCGCCATTGCACTCCAACCTGGGCGACAAGAGTGAAACTCCATCTCAAAATCAATCAATCAATCAATCAATCAATCAATCTAGGCAACAGGAGCGGGTGTGGCTGGGTGTGGTGATTCACTGCTTGAGAGGCTGAGGCGAGAGGATGGCGTGAGACCAGGAGTTTGAGACCAGCCTAGGCAACATAGCAAAACCCTGTCACTAAAAATTAAAAGAATTAAAAAATTAGCCAGCTGTAGAGGCATGTTACTGTAATCTCAGCTACTCAAGAGGGTGAGGCAGGAGGATTGCTTGAGCCCAGGAGGTCAAGACTGCAGTGAGCTGTGATCGTGCCATTGCACTCCAGCCTGGGCAACAGAGCCAGACCCTGTCTTTAAAAAATATCAATTAAAAATGAGAGGGTGTAGTTGCAGCGAAGAGTCATCTTTCCCCGCCTCTGGTGCCCCAGCTCTCTTCCCAGAGGCTGCTCTGCACATGGGACATTTTTTCTCCTTTTTCTTTTCCTTTTTTTTTTGGAGATGGGGGTCTCACTCTCACTCTGTCGCCCAGGCTGGAGTACAGTGGCGTGATCTCGGCTCACTGCAACCTCTTCCTCCCAGGCTCAAACCATTCTCCCGCCTCAGTCTCCCAAGTAGCTGGGATTACAGGCATGTACTACCATGTATTTGTATTTTAGGAGTTTGACCATGTTGCCTAAGGTGGTCTTTTTTTTTTTTGTTTTAACAGAGTCTCATGCTTTCGCCCAGGCTGGAGTGCAGTGACGCTATCTCGGCTCACTACAACCTCCGCCTCCCAGGTTCAAGCAATTCTCCTGTCTCAGCCTCCTGAGTAGCTGGGATTACAAGTGCATATCACCTAATTTTTGTATTGTTAGTAGAGACAGGGTTTCACCATGTTGGCCAGGCTAGTTTTGAACACGTGACCTCAAATGATCCACCTGTCTTGGCCTCCCAAAGTGCTGGGATTACAGGTGTGAGCTCCATGCTTGGCCTTTTTTTTTTTCTTAATGAAAATCTCCCCCTGTTGTTCTGCAATGTGGTCATTTTGATTTTTTTCTAACTTTGAACAGTGGTTGGCGACCTGCCCTGGACAAAGTTGGAAGGTGGGGGGACTCTGTGACAAAGTGACTGCTTCCGAAAATCCAAGTTGCTAGGCCCAACCCCGCCCCTTCTGCCCCCAAGGCCTTGGTTCCCACAGCGAGGAAGGAGACGTGTGCTTCTCTCTTTTGCGTCAATGTGTGGCATCCCCATTGGCTTCCAAAGCTGGGTGGATTGCGCTTCTTGAGTGCCTGAGAAACCAGCCCTGTGTGGGTCATCGAAAGTGGTGGTGGTGACTCCTCCAGGTGCACAGGAAACACCTGTCTATCACCAGCCTTGGGTCCAGGATGTGCCCTGGGCAGGGCTTAGCAGGGCAGGTCCTGGTGGTAGGAGGGGCTGCCCAGCCGGGTACCCTGGGCCGCCCTACTGCACTCCAGGCCTACCTCTGTGATGCTGCTGCAGGGGGCCTGGGCTGGCATTAGGACTCTGGGAGCTTCACCCCCGTGAAGACTCGCAGCTTCGGGCTGGGCAACACAGTGAGACCCCCGTCTCTACCAAAAATAGAAATATTAAGCATGGTGGTGTGTGCCTGTAGCCCCAGCTACTCCGGAGGCTGAGCTGGGAGGATCGCTTGAACCAGAAGCTCGAGACTACAGTGAGCTATAACTGTACCACTGCACTCCAGCCTAGGCAACAGAGTGAGATCCTGTCCAAAAAAAGAGACTCACAGCCCCTCTCTTTCCCCTGTCACCAGAACGCTGCCAAGAAGAGAGACCAGGAGCAAGTGGAGCTGGAAGGCGAGAGCTCGGCGCCTCCCCGCAAGGTGGCGCGGACCGACAGCCCAGACATGCATGAGGACACTTAAGACTCTCGCTCCCGATAGGCGCCTCCTGCCGTGTCTGCTCCTCGGTCACCCGCCCGCCCGCCCACCATGTGTAAGCACCCTGCCCGCCCGCCCATCCACACCCTGCGTCACCACCTCCAACCGCATAGGAGCCGATGTATTTATTTTCCTTGAGTTTTTATTTATGCTGTAACCCTGTATCAAGCGTTGGTTAAAGGGGACGTCAGACCCAGTAGTGTGATGTTGGTAGATGCTTTTTAAAAAAAAAAAAACAACATTGTCCCCCTGACCCCCGCCTTCCACCTGGCCAGTTCCCCGACTCCCAACCCCAGTTCTCCTCCAGAGAACCAGAGCGTGTTTGTGAGGGTCTCTAGCGGGGGCTTCACTGTGGCCGGGCAGCAGGGACGGGCCCGGGGTGGCCGGACCCATCAGGACAGCCGAGCAGCCTTCTCTCCCCCAACACCGGTCCAGGCCCTTGAGCCTCGGTCTTGTCCCATGTTCCGCCCAGAGCTCTCCCATGCCCAGACCTCACTCTGAGCGTGCGCGCATATTGGGGAGAATTTGGCCCTGGGGATCTTTCTCTTGAATCATTTTATCATGGACTAGTGAGTGCTCCGTGTCCACCCCAATAAAAGGGTCTTTCCTACTTGACCTCGCGTCTTTGCTCCACACACCTTGACTGCAGAGGATGGAGCCTCTGGGAGTCATCCCTGTCGTCACCAAGAGGAATGAGAAGGGCCCCCCATATTAGGGGCCCCGGCACCAGCTGGATTCTCTCATGAGCTTGCTGAGGCCATCATGCCCAAGGCCAAGACCTGCCTGGACCATCCCCTCTGCCTCTCCTGCCAAGGTGACCCCGAGGACAGGTCATTCCTGAGACGGTCCGTAGTGCTGAGGATGGAGCAGGGCCGGCCTTCCGCCTGGGATACCGCCGAGCAGGGCAGCACACCTGTCAGCTACCGCAGAGACGGCCAGCCTCACCTGGGGGGTGAGGGCCTCTGCCACTCCTCTGAGGCACAGTGACAGCGCAGATGGTATCTGGCTGGCCTTGCTGGCCTGGGTGGTGGCCTCACCCCTGCTGGGTCATAGAGGAGCTGCACGGAATGTTGGGGAGTTGGCATGTGCCATGGCTGCTCATGGGCCCCTCCTCCGCCAGCGGGGCTGGCTTTTGGGCTGAGCTTGGGTATGTAAGGGGTGTTCAGGCTCTGGGCAGAAGGTTTGTGGCCCTGACCTCTAAGCCTAGGGCTAGGGGAACACCGCCTCTCCCCTATAGCCCCCACTTGATGGGGGTGTCAGTTTTCCTTTGTTTGTTTTTGTTTCATTTGAGATAGGGTCTCACCCTGTTGCCCAGGCTGGAGTGCAGTGGTGTAATCACAGCTCACCGCAGCCTTGACCTCGAGCATTCCTCCCACCTCGGCCTCCCAAGTAGCTGGGACCACAGGCACATGCCATAATGCGTGGCTAATTTCTTTTTTTTTTTTGAGATGGAGTCTTGCTCTGTTGCCCAGGTTAGAGTACAGTGGCAAGATCTGGGCTCACTATAACTTCCACCTTTCACGTTCAAGTGATTCTCCTACCTCAGTCTCCCAAGTAGCTGGGATTACAGGTGCCGGCCACCACACCCAGCTAATTTTGCTATTTTTAGTAGAGACAGGGTTTTGCCATGTGAGCCAGGCTGGTCTCAAACTCCCGAGCTCAGGTGATCTGTCTGCCTCGGCCTCCTAAAGTGCTGGGACTGAGTGCGGCCGCCTGGCTAGTTTTTAAAAAGTTTTTTGTAGAGATGGGGTTTTGCCATGTTGCCCAGGCTGGTCTCAAACTCCTGGGCTCAAGCCATCTGCCTTCCTCAGCCTCCCAAAGTACTGGGGTTACAGGCATGAGCCACCATGCCTGGCAGAGGTCTTGGTTTTGAGAGCTGAGTGTGAGGGCATTGGGATGTTGTGTGGGGTTGGGCCATGGAGCTAGCAGAGATGCCGGGCTGTGGAGGGTCTGCCTGCCCCAGATTCCACGGGAGGGCCCTGCCTGGGTCAGGCCCTCTGGCCTGCGTGGCCCATCTCTCCCAAGGACAGATGGTGCCAGGAAGGGCTCTCATCCTACACAAGGAGTGGCTGAGCTGGCCCCAGCCCAGCACGTCCACCCACCTGTGCCTCTCAGCTCTCAGCTGTGTCTACACCACAGGGGTAGGGTACGTTCTCTTAGGGTCTGTGTGGTCACAGGGCAAGTGGTCAGGAAATGCACACTTGACTGTGGTCGGTGGTGCGGGTTGGGCCAAGCGCCCTGGAGGCTCCAGGCCAGGTGGGGAGTCCCAGCCCCCAGGGTTGGTGTGACCTGGGCAGGCCTGTGGTGTCCATCTGTGAGTGACTGAGATGGTGGGACTTCAGCTTCCAAGGCCAGGGGCCAGAGTGGGAGCAGGGGGTATCCCCGCCCTTCCCCTCAGCCTGTCTATACCTCTCCAGCCCCCCGTTTCCACTTTGAGTGGCTGGGGGCCATTTCCTGCCTGTGCTGTCTGTCCATGGCTCTGCAGGGCTCCCATGTGGTCACCTCCTTCCCCTCCCCTGCCTCTGCTCACTCAGATGGGGTCTCACAGCTGTACCCCAGCTCTGCCTCCCTGTGGCCTCCCCCTAGAACCCCTGGATCTGTCGGGACATGCCTTGTCTGGCACACACCCTCCGTGGCTCCCACCGCCTGGGGGAGGACACCGGGCCCCTGAGCCAGCCTCTGCCTACCCCTCCTGTCTTTGGGGTCCCCTTACCCCACTGTTCCCCCAAACTCTGTCTTCCACCTTCTCCGCCTTTGCACAGACTGTTCTCCTGCCTCCAGTGAACTCTGACTTCCCCACAGACTCCTGAAGTGCCCCTTGCTCACACTGGCCCCAGCCAGGCCCCCTGGTCCAGCCCTGCAGTGTGGCCACATGGGCCTGAGCCTTACATTTTTGCATGTGGACACATTTGTCCTCTTCTTCCTGACAAACGCGAGGGTCTGAGAGGCCATGTCCTGTTCCTGAGTCATAAGACAGAGTCCCAGTGACTTGAGTCTGACGTCCATTGCACAGTGGGACATCCCCACTTCGTCCCAATACCACCCTGTGTCTGTTCCGGGGACACCCAAATGTGCTGTTCCCTCAGTATCGCAACTTGGGGACCGCACGGGGCTCAGGTGCCAGGTGCCTTCCGATGTTCATGCTATAAGCTCCTCCCGCCGGCCCTGGCTCCCCCCAGATGAGGTTCTGGGAGGTGGGTGTGCCAGAAAAGGCGAGTCTTTGCCTTGTCCCTCTTTGAGAAGGAGGCTTATTCAGGACCTGGCCCGTGCACATAGTACCGCCTCTTTTCAGCACTTTGAGATTTCTTCCTTTGTCTAGTGGCTGAAGCCAGAACTGAAGTTGGCCTCCAAATCTGGGCCGTCTCAGAGGCGGCACAGCCTGGAGTTTTCCATCTGTGGCCGAGACCCAGTTTTTGGGAGGAGGCCCCCATGGGTCAAGCCAGCCTGTACCAGGATAGGGGGAGGGTGACGCCTAACCCAGGCCCAGCCACTCAGACTCCCCCCACCCCCACCCCCTTTTCCACCGCTCTGACCTCGGGCACTGTTGAAATATACTTTTTATTGCATTTCTGCCGTTTTACAAAAATATGACAAAATAAATTAAAAACAAATAAATAATCGCCTATTCTGTATGTGTGTGCGTGTGTGTGTTTGTGTTTTCTGTTGGTTTTGTGGGTTTCCTTTCAAGTCCCTCATCCTGGTCGAAAGGAAAACGGCAGATGGGGGGCGCCGGCCAATACTGGGGCCATGGGGGCTGAAGCGCATCTTGCATTTTGGGGGCCGGCTGCCCCTGTGAATGACTGATATTGCATATGAGAAGAGAAGGCAGGGCGGGCAGAGCTAATGCCAGCCGCTGGGCCAGCACACGGCCTGGGGACTGGGGCTGGGGCTGGGTGAGGGTGCTGGGGTCTCGGGGGGCTCCGAGGTGGGCGGCAGCGGTGGGGGCGGGAGGCTGTAAAAGCTGGCGTCCCCCGGCAGGGGCTGGGGGGCGGGTGGGGGCCCGGCCATGGCACAGGGCGGGCACTCGGCGGCGGCCAGGGCCTGGCGGGGGGCGGCGCCCTCGCCCCCGCAGCCCCAGGGCCCGTCCCACTGCCAGCAGCCGGCGGGCGGCGTCGGAGGCCGGGGCAGCGGCATTGGCGGCGGTGGCGCTGGGCTCCGGCTGCGGCGGGTACGGAGGGCAGGGGCGACCACGGGGGCCAGCGCTGTCCCTGCGGAGGCGAGAGGGGCCGTTCCGGGGGGATGCCGCCCCCGCCGGACCCCGCCGGGCTGGCGACCCTGCCCACAGTCCCTCCCGGGCTTCCAGGCACGTAAAGGCCTTATTGCTTCTGATCTGAGACTGAGGTGGGCGGCCGCCTGGGCGGCTTCCAGTGCATACCCTGCCTCTGGGCATGGCCCCTCCCAGTCATGGGGAGGACAGTTTGAGGAAGTCCCTCTGGCTTCTGACCTATGGCCCTTGTGCTGCAGCTGCTACCTGGTGGGCTCCTAGGGAGGAGCTGCTGGAACTCAGGCTGGGATTGGGGCAGGGGAGGTGGTGGGAGGGTAGGGGTGAGGCCTGCACCTCTGCTTCAGCACATGTGGGAGCTCCCTGGGTGGGCAGCTCCAGCCCCACCTCCGAGGAAGGCCTTCCTGAACAGCTGGGCTGCAGGGTGTGGATTTGCATAGAGGCCTGGGGGGTCCAGTCCGCCCCCAGAGTGAGCTGGAGCAGGAGAAGGGCCAGCTGGATGGGAAACGGGCCTCCCTCATCTCTCCTGGCACCGGAGCATGGTGGGGGATCCCTGGGTGCAGTCCTGGGACAAGGGGCTTTGGCATCCCTCCCTGGGAGGGTCAGGCACAGGGCTCGGGGCTAACAAAGGCCCTGGAGACACTAATCAGGCTTTCACTGAGATGCTCTGTGTGCCACAGACCCAGGTCCCTGCCAGGACCCATGACTGGCCCTCCTCTGTCCCCTTCAGCCCCTCTCCCCAGGCCTGGCCACCCTACCCTACCCCCAAAGCCGGCCCGGCGTCCCCACCCCCGAGTTAAAGCTTGTGACCTGAGCCTTCCTCTTCGGGCCGGGGGGCTTCCAGCTCCTCAGCCATGGCCTCGTCCACCGGCCCACTCCTCTGAACCCGGCTGCTGCCACTGCTGGGGGTCCCGTCTGTCCGGGCCTGCCCGCCCGCCCCATTGGACCCAGGCTCAGCCCGGGTGCCACCAAAGGGGAAGAGCTTGCTGGCGTGGAAGGCTTTGGGCGGCGAGTGGCTGCGCTCAGAGTCCCGCCGGGTCTCGGGCGACTTGAGGAACTTGAAGCTGAGGAAGGCGGGCAGGCGGGTGTCACTGCCCGTGGGCGACTGGGCAGGGGGAGGCCGGGCGGTGGCCCCGGCCCCTGCAGCGGCCAGTGAGGATGTGGCCCCCGATGAGAGGAACTTGCCCTGCAGTGGGATGATCTGCTTCAACTTCATGACGTTGTTGGGCGCTAGCAGGGAGCCTGGGCGCTTGGGCCGTTCAGGCCCGTGGCCACCTGCAGCGCTGCCCTTGGCCTTGGCAGAGGCCTTCTCGGAGGAGGTGGCGGGGTCCAGCCCGGAGCCCTCAGCCCTCGCCTCCTCCCGGCCTCCAGCATCGTGCTCTCGCCGGGCGTGGTGCTCCGCGTGGCGCTGTCGCTCCTCCTCCTCCCGCCGCCTGCGCTGCTGCTGCTGGTAGCGGTGCTGGGCCTGGCGTTCGTGTCTCTGCAGGTAGAGCCGAGCCGTTACAGGACTAAGAAAAAAGGGTGTTAGCAGGTGCCAGCCGAGGCTGGTGCATGCCAAGGGCTCTCTGTGGAAGTGGGGGAGACTCAAATGCGTATTGGGCTCCAACTGCATCCCTGCACCCACACTGGGGGCTCCCTGCAGAAGTGGGAGAGATCCAATCACTTATTGGGTGTCAACTGCATTCCCAGGTACATGCTGGGCCTCCCTGTGGAAGTCAGGGAGGCTTAAATGCTTATTGGGGCCTGGCATGGTGGCTCATGCCTGTAATCCCAGCACTTTGGGAGGCGGAGATCACTTGAGGCCAGGAGTTCGAGACCCACCTGGCCAACATGGTGAAACCCCGTCTCTACCAAAAATATAAAAATTGGCTGAGTGGCAAGGTGCCGTGGCTCATTCCTGTAATCCCAGCACTTTGGGAGGCCGAGGCGGGCAGACCACAAGGTCAGGAGTTCAAGATCAGCCTGGTCAATATGGTGAAACCCCATCTCTACTAAAAATACAAAAATTAGCTGGGTGTGGTGGCATGTGCCTGTAGTCCCAGCTACTCAGGAGGCTGAAGCAGAGGAATTGCTTCAACCCGGGAGGCAGAGGTTGCAGTGAGCTGAGATCATGCCCCTGGACTCCAGCCTGGGTAACAGAGAGAGTCCATCTCAAAAAAACAAAACAAAACAAAAAAAATGCTGACCGTGGGGGCACAAGCCTGTAAATCCCAGCTACTTGGGAGCCTGAGGCAGGAGAATTGCTTGAACCCAGGAGATGGAGGTTACAGTGAGCTGAGATTGTGCCATTCCACTCCAGCTTGGGCGACAAAGCAAGACTGTCTCAAAAAATGCGTGTGTGTGTGTCAAAAAATAAAGCTTACTGGGCGCCAATTGCATGTCTGGGCCTGCACTGGAGCTCTTTGTAGAAGTGGGAGAGATCCAATCACTTATTGGGTGCCAACCGCTTCCTGGGCCCACACTGAGGTTCTCTGGGGAAATGGAGAGAGATTCTGAGGCTTATTGGGTGCAACTGAAAGAATCCCTGGACCCACGCCGGTACTTTCTGGGAACTGAAAACAAACATTCACTGGCCATCAACTCTGTCCCCGGCTGTATGCCAGACAGCATCTTAGGAATTGGTAAAATGGAAACCAAATCTGAGCCTCAACCAGAGAACAGGCAAGAGACCTTGCCTCCCAGAGAACCTGCTTCCCAGAGAACAGGCAAGAGACAGAACTGTGGCTGCAGGCCGGGGGTAGTATCTCACGCTTATAATCCCAGCACTTTGGGAGGCCGGGGGAGGTAGGCAGATCACTTGAGGTCAGGAGTTCGAGACCAGCCTGGCCCCACATGGTGAAACCCCATCTCTACTACAAATACAAAAGTTAGCTGGGTGTGGTGGCGTGTGTCTATAGTCCCAGCTATTTGGGAGGCACGAGAATTGTTTGAACCTACGAGGGGGAGGTTGCGGTGAGCCGAGATTGTGCCACTGCACTCCAGCCTGGATGACAGAGCGAGAGAGACTCTCTCTCAAAAAAACAAACAAACCCCGTGGCTGACTACAGCCAGGTAGCCATGTGCGACACTCGGTCAATGTAAACTTCAATGCATTCATGTTCAATAAAATAAAAAGTCAGTTCCTTGGTCGCAGCAGCCCCACTTCAACATGCTCACTGTAGCTAAAGGTCACAGGGACAGTGCAGAGATAGGCCATTGTCATCCTCGAGGAATGTTCCCTGTGCAGGCACTGGGGAGCTCCTTGGCCCATTCTGTAGCTTTCTGAGGAATGCGGAAGGAGCTGGGCTTCTAGGAAGCATCTGCTGTGTCCCTGGCCCCCTAACAGGGTGCAGTCGGGCAAGCTGGTGGATGGCAGAAGGTTCTAAAGGGCCAGCCTGGTCCTGGATGCTGCCAGGATTCCAGAAGCCACTGGACCCGTTGTGAGCCCTAGTTATTATTACTTATTATTACTCTTTTTAGAGATAGACTCTTGCTTCATCACCAAGGCTGGAGTGCAGTGGCGCGATCACAGCTCACTGCAGCCTCGAACTCCTGGGCTCAAACGATCCTCCTGCCTCAGCCTCCCAAAGCACTGAGATTATAGGAGTGAGCCACTGCACCCAGCCAGGGAGCACTGATTATTATACCCAGTTCTGTGCAGTCTCTGCATTTGTCCTCATGCTGAGGAATTGGCCACCAAGATCAGAGACCCACCAGCAGCCCCACCAAGGAGAAAACAGAGCCCAGCCTGGCCCCCCTACCTTAAAGGCCTCGCGGCGCTGGTACTCCAGCTTGGCCATTTCCTCGGCCACCCAGCCCGGGATGTCGGGGATGGCCACGTGGATGAGGTACTTGAGGAGCAGAGCAAAGTGCTGAAGGGATGGCACAGAGAGGAGGCTGCAGACGCTGGGACCGCCCTCCCGCCTCCCAGCTGCCCCTGCCCCTGTCACCAGCCCCACCTCGAGCACCACCACGGATACGATGGCTGCCTCCGGGCTCAGCCAGGGGAAGAGGCGCTGTAGCTGCCCGCACTGGCCGATTAGGTAGCAGTTGACCACAATGGCTAGGACACCCATAGCCTCCATCACCTTCTGCAGGGTGGGAGGAGGGCTCAGGTGGAGTCCTGCCGGCCTCCCCAGACCCCAGGCTCCTCCCAGCTGCACCCAGGCTCCCTCTGGGCCTCAGCTCGGGGCTCTTGGCTTCCCCCAACCTGCCACTGGCCGATGCTCTCCACGCGCTGGCCGAAGGGCCGCTGCAGCCCGGTGCACAGCTTGAAGGCGTCGCTGCGGATCTCAATGAGGTTGTTGACCAGGGCGCACAGCGCTGCCAGGGGGAAGGCGGACGAGAAGAGCACGACGTAGCCGAACTGCACAAACATCTCCTGGTAGTCCTGGAACGTGTCCTGCGGGCGGGCGGGCCTCAGACCTGGAAGCCTCTTCCCCAGGACAATCTTCCTCCCATTGAGCCCGCCTCCCTCACGTGGACCCAGGGCCTGTCCCATCCTTGGCCAGTCCAGGGGCTTCCTCCATCTGGCTAGGCCTTCCTCTCCTGCAGCATCCCAACAACATCAAGGGCCCTGTTACTGCCACCGCCCCGCCCCTGCGGCCTCCACCCTCGGACTGTGTGCCCCGCCCCTCTGAGGCCCCGCCCCCTCCTCACCTCGTACTTCTTCATACAGCTCTCCAGCTCCGCCTGGGTGAGCTGAGGCGAGTGTTCCTCTTCGGGTGGGTCAATCCAAGACGACCGGTTCTGCCGCTTCTGCCTACGTGTCGGGTCGCTGTTGGAGCCGGGCTCCGGGTCCGGGCCCCCATCGGGCCCCTGGTCTCGACCTTCGCCCCCGGGCCGGCGGAGCAGAATGGCTGGGGGATCCCGTTCAGGGCTGCTGGGAGCCCCCTCCGCCTCGTCGTCCTCCTCGGCCAGGGTGAACACGCCCGGCTCCAGCCCCTTCTCCACCATGGTGGGGCTCCCCTCCTCCAGGAGGGCCTCGGGGCTTGGGCCGGGCCGACGCCGCCCCGCCCCGCGCTCAGCGAAGCTGACCTTCTTCAGCCGGAGCCCGCAGTCCAGGAGGGCCCCTTCCTCGCCCTCCTCCTCGTCCTCCTCTTCCTCCTCGTCCTCCTCCTCGTCATCTTCCTCGTCCTCCTCCTTGCCCCCGGGAGGCCCGTCCCCCTCCTCCCCGCCTTCCCCCGCCCGCCGCTCCACCGGCGCCGCCTCCTCCTCTGCCTCCTCCTCCTCCTCCGGCGCCCCGCAGCCCCCGCTGAGGCACCTGCGGCCCCCCGCGCCGCCGCCGCCGCCCCCGCCCTCATCGGCCTGGGGTTCGAGACGGCGGGGCGCAGGGCGCCGGAGGCTCAGGAGGCCAAGCAGGGCCCGGACCAGCTCCCAGACGGCCCGCAGGCCCAGCTCGCCGCGGCCCAGGCGCCGGTACAGGTGTGGCTGCAGGACCTCACGCACGTTCTGGAGGAACTGGCGGGTGATCAGCAGTGTGGCCAGCATCTGGGGGCAGGAAGGTGGCGGAGAGAAGCGCGTGGGGGGCAAGCGGGGCGCTGGGATTGGGGTACTCATTCTCCCCGGGATCCCCGCCGGAGCACCTCGCCCAGACACACGCCGAACCCGGTTCCTAACTCCGCTGCTTTGGACGCATCTGGACGCGAGGGCTCCAGCGCTCAGCCACAAACAACAGCCTGGCACGCGCAGCGCTCCTCGCCAACCTCCCAGGCAGGCCAGCGGGTCTCCATCCCACCGCGGGCTTGCGGACCCCGCCCTACACCCCCCCTTCCGCGCATGCGCCTTCAGCTCGGTGCGCCCGGCCCCCGGCACAAGCCACGCTGCCCACCCCGGCGAGGCCCCGCGGGCTCGCCACCTGCCCGTACTTTGGCCCGGGCCGCGAGCAGCAGGCCCCGGAGGGAGAGGAGGAGCAGGCGGAACCGCAGGGCCGCGAGCGGGACCAGCACCGCCCGCAGCTGCCGCTCGAGGCTCTGGGACAGGGACAGGACGAGCAGGAGCTGTGAAGGGACCGACGGACAGATGGACGGACAGATGGAGAGGACGACAGGCAGAGAGAGGACGCACAGACAACGGACGGACAGACAGGAGAGAAGGATGGAGGAGGGGAGGGAGGGGCTGGAGAGCCCTTGGACCCCTTGCGCCATGTCTGGCCCCTCGCTGGCCGCCATGGGGGCAGGGGGGACTGCCGCTGGGACGGGAGTCTCACCTCTTTCAAGCGCTCCATGTCCTTGAGGTAGAAACCGATGTAGAAGAGGCTCAGGTACGAGTTGACAAACTGAAACTGCAGGAAGGAGGCAGGCGGTCGTCACCCTGCACCCCATCCCACCCCCAGGAGCCTTCCCTGTAACCCCATGCAGATCCCACAGCTTCCTTTCTGTCCCCCTGCCTGCCCGATGGTGGTGACTCACCAGGACAACTTTGATGATGAGGTGCTTCTCATAGGCACTCTCCAGCCGGTAATTTTCTAGAAGCCGAGGGGAAGAGTGAGAGGGCAGCTGCGTCCCCTCAAGGGTGGCAGGGATCCTAAGGGGCAGTGGGGACCTTCCTCCCTGGGACCCCCTGGCAGCGCGTACCCATGTCGTTGAGCCAGATGGCGAGCTTCTTGTAGCCCTCGGCACTCACACTGACAAGCAGAGCCAGCATGACCTTAGGCAGGAATCGGGCGAGACGGGGCAACCCCTTCACACTCAGCACCAGCTCCTGTGGGAGCAGGGCGTTCAGGGCTCATCCCGGCTACAGGACAGCTCCAAGGTGGAGCTGGGCATCAAGGACAGGGCGGGTGGAGGTACAGGGGTCACCTGCAGCTGGAAGCAGCCAAGCATGAGCAAGAAGACACAGACGAGGCACGCCAGGCATAGGGGGAGGCTGACGAGCAGCTGGAAGAGCAGCCGCTTCCAAGGCGGGTAGTAGAACTCCTCCGCTCGCGTGACGGGGCTGATGCGGCGCACACCCTACAGGTGGGCAAGGGCAGGCTCAGCATGAGCTCACAGAGGCCACCTCTGCCTTCCGCACCGCTCTCTATCCTCAGAACTCAATTTCTCTCCATCATTCCTTCTCGGGCCACCCACCTAGGCCACTGTTCCCAGTCCCTCCAATCCATCCCCTTGGGAAACACACAGAGCCCGCCTTGGTTTTGCATACCCTCTTTGACGGAGCAGCCGTATTTCACACCTTGCTTCTGCAGTACCCCCAACCATTTACCTTTACTCAGTCTCCATGACCCTGGACTCAGCCCCCAACTGACCCTGAACTGGGGGCGTGGCTCCTCCACGGCTTCCCCAGGTGAGTCCAGCGTCCCCCACTTGTATGCCAGCTCAGCCCCTCTTCGCTTCCATTCCTCTAGGAAAAGTGTTGACCAGATCACATTGAAGAGGGCAAAGACCACGCAGGAAACATCCCGGCTTGTCTGTGAGTAGCAGAAGAGAGTTTAGTCATTGTCTGTGCTGATCCAGAAAGGAGGGCACCTCTGGGTCCCCCAGGCCTTGCAGGGTCCCCTCCCAGTACCTGATCAACCTCTGTGAATGTGTACAGGACAGACCCGAAGACAGCTGGGTATACCATAGCTGATGTGTAGAAGCCCAGCCAGGCGAAGTACATAGCAATCTTCACGCCAAAGTAATCACAGATGTCATCTGCCAGGGGACAAGAGGGTCTCAGTCACCCCCTGCCTGTCTGCTGTGACTCCCTCCCATCCCCCCAGCCCAGGCCGCACCTAGAGGCTGGTTTTCACACACGGCCTGCACCCATGACTTCATGAGGCGGTTCAGAATACGCTGCTCGTGGACAGGGAACACCTGCTGGATGATTCCACGGGCTGCCAGCTCAGGGACTGTGGATAGAGGAGCACAGGTGATCCCTGCCCTCCACCAGAGCCCAGCCTGGCTAGCCCCCTTTGTCTGAAGCCCAAGTCACAGCTTTTTGCCTGCTCTTAAACCTCTGAGCTCTTTCCAGGGGAGGAGTTCTAGATGGATAAAAAATCTGATTCTCCTGCAGAATTCGGTAGGTGCTGGTGCAGGCAGGGAGGATGCAAGGGAACCAGGAGGGTGGGGTCCTGGTGAGGAGCCATGTTTTTATTTTTTATTCTATGTATTTATTTGTTTATTTTGAGACAGGGTCTTGGTCTGTCATCCAGGCTGGACAAAGTGCAGTGGCGCTATGGTAGCGCACTGCATCCTCGAACTCCTGGGCTCAAGTCATGCTCCTGCCTCGACCTCCCAAAGTATTGGGATTACAGGCGTGAGCCACCGTGCCCGTTCCCATGTTTTAAATAAAGCTCAGTTTGTGGACCCGAACATCTGATGAATGGTAAAAAGTTGCTGTTGGGAGGTGAACTTGGGTGGCTGGTTTGCTGGTGGGGAAACCAAGGCCCAGAGCCGCACCACGCAGTAAGTGGAGGGCTGTCCATAGTCCCTGCCTCCATCTTATCCCAGACTCAGAAAAGGGCCTCTTCTGTACCCACCTCCCAGAAATGTCTCACCTTTTGGCTAAAGCCACGCCCCCTCAGCTCATTGGTTTCCCAACTTTTCCCAACCCCTAACTGGTTGGACCTAGGCCCCGCCCTCCTTCCCTGATAAGCTGTCCTCTAAGAGCTCCACCCAACTCAGGAGATAGGCTCCACCCTTTCACTAAGACCACACCCTTTAGCTCATTGGTTCCCTAACTCTTTGCCAATCCCTGACTGGTTGGCTTTAGGCCCCGCCCTCCTGCTCCGATAGGCTGCCTTTGAAGAGCTCCACTCTACTCTCTGCCTGTGATTGGTATTGGTCCCGCCCTGCTCACTGATTGGCTGGTCCTCCAGGAAGCGCACGTTGTGGAGCGCCTCTCCCTGTTTGGCACGCAAATTCTGCAGCCAGAAGCGGATGATGCTCTGGCGTTCCTGCGAGGAAGAGGGCGTGAGCTCAGGGAATTCATAGATACAGGATGCTTGCGGGGGCCCAGGGCCGGCCTCACCTGGGAGGTGAAGAAGCGCAGCTCGCTCTCCACATTCTCATAGATAAAGTCCTCCTCGCAGGAGAAGCCGCGGGTGCCCCCGCCAAATTCGGCCTTCACTGCCTTGCGCAGACCCAGCTCGTCGGCCCCTCGGAGTAGGCTGTGAAGAAGGCGGAGGAGGTGGGCTCACAAGGAGGCCCCGACCCACCATCCTGGACCTGAGGATGGTGCATCCGGCAGCCTTTGGGGCAAACGCAGGGCGGCTGGATAGCATGGTTGGCACTTGGTAGAGCGGGGAGCCGGGTGGCAGGCTCAGCGAGAGGCCGGGGACAGGGGACTCGCCTCTCATACGTGGCGGTGACAAAGAAGGCGTAGGCACGCGTGTGGCGGTGGTGGCGGACTTGCACGATGAGCTCGGGGATGCCCACGCGGATGTGGTTCAGCAGCCATAGCAGCGTGTGGTCATCGGTTGTGTCTGCCAAGGGGCACAGGGACCGATGGCTCTTGCCACGAGGGGGCCCAAGGCCTACATATTCCCGCTCTGGGAAGCTGAGCTCAGGAGAGCCGCATCTGGGCACTGGGCGGGCGGGCGGGCGTGGGTACCTGGGAAGGTCATCAGCACGTCGCAGTTCTCTGTAGGCACCGTCTTCATCCACGCCTTGTGGGACACCAGGTAGCGACCCGCCTGCAGGAGCCGCTTCCCGAAAAGCTTATCTGGGGGACGGCGTAGCAGGCCCGGGTCAGGCCACTATGGGATCGAGACCCCAGCCTCCAGTCTGGGTCCCTCTGGTCCCCGCCAGGGCTCCTCACCACTCGGCCTGGCATCCAAGGCCCCAGGAGCTCTGGTCTTGGCTTATTTTCCTCCCTCCATGTCCTTACACCAGCCAGGCCTTCCTCCAGAAATGCCCTTCCCCCCAGGTCCTCCCTTACAAATCTTACTCATTCTTGAGGCCCAGCTCCGCCTCCAAAACCACAATCGATGGGGTGCTCACTAGCAGCCCTGAGCGCTTCACCACATTATGACAGCGCCGTCCTTGCAGCAGCCCCAGGAACTGGGTGCGGTTCTTACCCCCATTTCACAGGTGAGGAAACTGAGGCCCACAGTTTAAGTCACGCGCCCAAGGTCACACAGTCGAGCTGGGATTTGAACCCAGGACCGTATGATTCTCTATTCTTCGCGGAGAGTCTCTCTCAAGCGCATCCCTGCCCCGCCGCGATCCCACAGCCCCCCGGTGGCGGGGCGCAGCCCAAGGCTGGGGCTTTCGGAGGGGCGTGTCCGCATCTCCGCTCCGGGACCCCAGCCCGATGCACCGTCCCAGCCCCGCCCGCCGGGCCGCAGCCGCATTGCCGGGAGGAGCCGGCCCCTCATCCAGACACCA
Source organism: Sapajus apella (assembly GCF_009761245.1). Lineage (NCBI taxonomy): Eukaryota > Metazoa > Chordata > Mammalia > Primates > Cebidae > Sapajus > Sapajus apella. Next base: position 1,705,444 of record NW_022437113.1, on the reverse strand, counting down.
CGCCAGGGACGTTTGACCTCGATCCTCCTCCCCGTTCAGTCGACGCGGGCTCCCCAGGCACCTGCAACCCTGTCTGGTCCAGCCGCCACACACATACCCAGAACTCCGGACGCCGGGGCTGCAGGCTCGCCCTCCGGCGGGGGCCTCTTGCCACGCTCGCCCTCCAGGGACGTGCTCCCGGCGCCGGAGGCGGCCTCGGCCATGGCGAGGATAGGTCAGGTCAGGGGCTACGGACGGCCCGGGCGCCTGGGGGCCGCGGGCTCATGGGGCGGGTGTCGCCGCCGAGCGCGCGGGAGGAGGAGACAAAGGCCGCGCCCGCCCGCGCCGGCAGCCTTCCTCGCTCGCGCGAGCGCTGCTTCTCGTCCCCGCCCGAGCCAAACCTCGATTCTCCTGCCGCGTGCGTCACTCTCGGGTTCTCAGCTGAGTTCGCCCGCCTAGCTCTTTGGTTCTCGTCTCCGCCCGTGTTGTTTTCTGGGTTTCGTTCTCGCCCGCCTACGTCGCTCTCTGCTGCTGGTCCCCGCCCTCACTGATTGTGTATTCTCCAATTCGTCCCCACCCATGCTTCCTTCTGGTCCCAGCCTCGGAGCCTCAGTTTCCCCATCTACAAACTCCGGACCCTGGAGACGCGGTTTGGAATGTGAGATGGGCGTGATTTGACTAAGAGAGGACGTGGGAAGGGCGGGCCTGATTGGGGAAGATTCCTGGTGTCAATAACTTCAACTACCCCAGTAGAGCTGTGATAGATAATTGTAACAAGCCCTGCCTTAGGAGCTTTGCACGCATCACTTAGCAGCCTAGAACACTCCTCATACACTCTTCGTCCAGTTAACACCGACTTCCTTCCGGATGTAACCTCGGAGAGGATCCCGTTGAGTTGTCAAGCAAATAAAAATACAGTCCGCCTGGTTAAATGTAAATTTCAGATAAAAGAATAAGTGTTAGCCAGGTGTGGTGGCGGGGGCGCTACTCGGGAGGTTGAGGCAGGAAAATCGCTTGTGCTTAGGAGGTCGAGGCTGCAGTGAGCCCAGATTGCACCACTGCACTCCAGCCAGGGCGATAGAATGAGACCCTGCCTCAAATTCATACATACATAAATCTTTCTTTTTTTCTTTTTGAGACAGAGCCCCGCTCTGTTGCCAGGCACCAGACTGTAGCGCAGTGGCGCGACCTCTGCTCACTGCAACCTCCGCCTCCTGGGTTCAAGCGATTCTCCTGCCTCAGCCTCCTGAGTAGCTGGGACTACAGTGGCGCGCGCCACCACGCCCAGCTAATTTTTGTATTTTTTTTTTTTTTTTTAGTAAAGACGGAGTTTCACCTTGTTGGCAAGGACGATCTCTATCACTTGACCTTGTTATCTCCCGCCGTAGCCTCCCAAAGTGCTGGGATTACAGGCCTGAGCCACCGAGCCTGGCCCTCACATTATTCATTGTTTATTTGAAATTCACATTTAGCTGGGTGACCTGCGTTTTATCTGGCATTCGGCCAACCCCTGACCATCCTGAGTAGCCCGGTCTGTTAGATTGAAAGAAAGCCTACGGCGGGTAGCGGCCAGGGGCCAGGTCTGGTTCTCAGTGCGAGCACACAATAGGCACTTGCTGTATACTTGTTACAGATGAAACAACTAGAGAACGGCAGATGGAATATGTCATCGTTTGTTCCTATTTTACAGCTTAAAATATTAAAGCCTCGGCCGGGTGCTGTGGCTCTCACGCCTGTAATCCCAGCACGTTGGGAGGCTGAGGTGAGTGAATCACCTGAGATCAGGAGTTTGAGACAAGCCTGGCCAACGTGGAGAAACCCTGTCTTTACTAAAAGTATAAAAAATTAGGCAAGCATGCTGGCACACGCCTGTAATCCCAGCTACTAGGGAGGCTGAGGCAGGAGAATCTCTTGAACCCGGGAGGCGGAGGTTGCAAGAGCCGAGACCGTGCCACTGCACTCCAGCCTGGTGACAGAGCGAGACTCCGTCTCAAAAGAAAAAAAAAAGTGAGATTCCCATCTCTAACAAATATATATATATATATTTATGCACACAAAAAAATTAGCTGGGCGTGGTGGCTCAAGCCTGTGGTCCCAGCTATTCGGGAGGCTGAGACGGGCGGATCCCTTGAGCCCAAGAGTTGGAGATTGCGAGAGCCATGATCGCTCCTCTGCACTCCAACCTGGGCAACGGAGTGAGACTGTTTCAAAAATAAAATAAAATAATAAAGTAAATAAAAATATTGAGCAAGGCGAGGTAAGGGAGGGTTAGAACGCTATTCTGTCCGACAGATTTTTCTTAACACGCAAGTGCGCCGCCCGCCCGCTCTGATCCAGAACCAGAGAATCCGCCGTGCGAAAGCGCTCCCAGAGACCCCGCCCAACCAGTGCCTGGAATTCCACCATCAGCGCTTTATTCCGCGGTTCAGTGCTGTCCTGGGTTAACCCGAAAGCAATCTCCGAGGCTTCCCTTTCTAGCTTTCGGGGAGCCAGAGACTGACCGGACACTTGGCTCTGCAGGTGCAGACTGGGCCAGAGAGAGAGAGAGGGCCAAGCCAGTCCACAGTGGAGAGAGGGCTGTGGTGGGGGCTCCAGGAAGACTTCCTGGAGGAGGGGATCTTGGAGCTAGGCCTTGTAGATGAGTTTGTCAAATGAGGAAGGGCATCCGAATCCGAGGGAACGGCAAGAGGCAATGCTGGGGAGGGGCGAGAATCTGGAGAGTCCCGGGAAAAGCAAGTAGGAATCTTTCCAGAAGTTTGGGCAGGATTTTCCCTGGGCCAGGTCGTGGGTTCTCCAGTACTCATCCCTCCTGGTCACTGAGATGCTCTGAGCTTCCGGTCTGGACCTGGACGGAAAGAGGTGTAGTCCCTCCTTTCTTGAACGGGAAAACTAAGCTCACATAGGTCCTTGCCAAGCCTAAGGCTGCAGAGTGAGCAGATGGAAAATGCGGGACTCAAAACCTCACCTCGCTGTAATTTGCACCGCCCGGTGCCAAGCTCTGTCCTTTCTTCCATTCCTCGTTCCTATTGTCAGCCTCGCTGCGCTAGGACCCTAAAAATTCGGTCTCATGTTGCCCAGGGAACAGCATTTCGCTACACCCACCTCCATGGAGCCCCCGCCCTCTCTCTCTTGTGCCAGCCAATGGAAGCGAAGATCTTCAGACTGTGGGCGGGATGTATCCTAAGGCACCCAATGATGATCGAGAATCATTGAGCACTTTACTAGTGGTGCCGCGGAGTGGGCGGGGCGTCCTGCCCAGACTTGAAGCCACACAGGCGGGTCGGGCAGGCGGGGTCGCAGGTTGTAAATCCATGTGGCGGGGGCTTTGGACCCTGGCGGCCCAAGCGGCACGTGGGCCTCGCAGGTGGGGCTACGGAGGAAGGGTGTGACAGATTGGGGTGCTGCTTGGACCCCAAATCCACTCCGTGGGTTTTAGGGGCCCAATTCCCTGCGGCAGAGGACTCATTCTCGTTCTTCCCTGCCTAAATCGTCCATCCCCCTGCCGCAGAGCCCACATCTGGCCTCAGAGTCCCTAATCCGGTCACCCTTCGGCCTTCAGAACCCCCAATTTGTGCATCCCCCAGCTGCAGTACCCCCCTCCCCAACCTGAGGCATCTCGCGATCATTGAGCCCTTGGTCTACTTGACACTGAGGCTGAGGCTCCCAGATGCGCTGATTCGCCTCCCCTCCGGTTCCAGACTGTGTACGCGCAGGAGCAGCAGCGCACTAGCCCCCGGCTCTGGAGCCACCATCTTCGCGCTAAGCTCCGGCCAAGGCCGCTGCGGCGTCGCTGTGATCCGGACCAGCGGCCCCGCCAGCGGCCAAGCCCTTCGGATTCTCACGGCACCCCGAGACCTGCCCCCGGCTCGCCACGCCAGCCTGCGCTTGCTCAGCGACCCCCGCTCTGGGGAGCCTCTGGACCGCGCACTGGTGCTCTGGTTCCCAGGTGAGGGTCCCCAGGTTCCGAGCCTCCTGTAGATCCGATCACCCAGTTTCCCTCTTCAAGGAGTTTGCACTGCCTGTACTGTCCTCCTGACTGTCAGCTCTCTGCCACATTAGGTCCTAAGAGTTTCACCGGTGAGGACTGCGTGGAGTTCCACGTGCATGGAGGCCCGGCAGTGGTGAGCGGTGTCCTGCAGGCCTTGGGTGAGTTGCAGCCTTGGGTGAGATGCTTGGTCCTCCCAATGGGCCTGTGTGGGGACCGGGGGGGGAGGTCTCAGACTGGGACCTTTCTGCAGGCAGCGTGCCAGGGCTTCGACCGGCGGAGGCTGGCGAGTTCACAAGGCGGGCGTTCGCCCATGGGAAGCTGAACCTGACCGAAGTGGAGGGCCTGGCAGATCTGATCCACGCAGAAACCGAGGCGCAGCGGCGGCAGGCCCTGAGGCAGCTGGACGGGGAGTTGGGCCACCTCTGCCGTGGTTGGGCCGAGACCCTCACCAAAGCAAGTACCCCATTTTTCCATTCCCTCCCTCCGAGACCCCGTCTGTGCAACCCCTGCATGAGACTCCCTCAATCCCCCATTCATTCCCTTCGTGCAAGCTTCGGCCTATGAGCCGACAATCTGGTCCCTGAAGTCAGGCTGGACCTGGACAAATTGGGTGTTGGACGATGGGTTTCTGGGTGCACACACCACCTGTGGTCTCCCTGCCCAGCCAGGCTCTGGCCCACGTGGAGGCCTATATCGATTTCGGCGAGGATGACAACCTGGAAGAAGGTGTCCTGGAGCAAGGTGGGTACCTGGGGGTGGGGAAGGAAGACGCCTCGTGTTTCACACCCAAAGTCTCCCCTCACCGTCTTCCTTCTGCCTGCCTTCCCTCACCCACAGCGGACATCGAAGTACGGGCACTGCAGGTGGCCCTGGGTGCACATCTACGAGATGCCAGGCGCGGGCAGAGGCTGCGCTCAGGGGCGCACGTAGTGGTCACTGGACCCCCCAATGCCGGGAAGAGCAGCCTAGTGAACCTGCTCAGTGAGTAGGAGGTGGACAGGGGCGGGGCCTAGTGCCAGGGGTGGGGCCAAGAGCGGAGTAATTGAATTCTTCAGGTCTGAAGCGGGGTAGAACCTGGGGGAGGAGCTCCCTTGTCTCGACCCTTTCCTCTTCCTCTGACCCTCTCCCAGGTCGGAAACCTGTGTCCATCGTATCCCCGGAGCCAGGGACCACCCGTGACGTACTGGAGACCCCAGTCGACCTGGCTGGATTTCCTGTGCTGCTGAGCGACACTGCTGGGTTGCGGGAGGGCGTGGGTCCGGTGGAGCAGGAGGGTGTGCGGCGTGCCCGGGAGAGGTGGGCAGGCAGGGTGTTGATGGGAGGGGAATGCGGGGCCTTTCCTCTGCCTTTTCTGCCTGTTGCGTTTATTTTTTCATTCTTCCTGAATCAGAGAAGCTGCTAAACTCCTGCAAGCAGGGATCTCAGTGATTTGGTTTTTTCTTTTCTTTTTTTTTTTTTCTGAGACAGAGTCTTGCTCTGTGGCCCAGGCTGGAGTGCAGTGGCACAAGCTTAGCTCACTGGAAGCTCAGTCTCCCGGGTTCAAGAAATTCTCACGCCTCAGCCTTCCAAGTAGCTGGGATAACAGGAGCGAGCCACCATGCCCAGCTATTTTTTTTTTTTTTTTTTTGTATTGTTAGTAGAGACAGGGTTTCACCATGTGGGCCAGGTTGGTCTCCAACGCCTGACCTCGTGATCCGTCCGCTTCGGCCTTCCAAAGTGCTAGGATTACAGGCGTGAGCCAACGCGCCCGGCCTTTTTTTTTTTTTTTTTTTGAGGGGGTTTCCGCTCTTTTTTTCCAGGCTGGAGTGCAGTGGTACGATCTCGTCTCACTGCAACCTCCGCCTCCTGGTTCAAGTGATTCTCCTGCCTCAGCCTCCCAAGTATCTGGGATTACAGGTGCCCACCACAATGCCAGGTTAGTTTTTTTGTATTTTTAGTAGAGACAGGTTTCACCATGTTAGCCAGACTGGTGTGTAACTCCTGACCTCAGGTGATCCACCTGCCTCGTCTTCCCAAAGTGCTGGGATTACAGGCGTGAGCCACCGCACCTGACCAGTGATTTGGTTGTGATTAAGTCCTGCCCCTGGCCCTCCTCCCATGCTGGGCCTCATCCCTAAGCTCTCCGCCCACCCCACTCGTTCCGCCCCGCCCCGCCCCCTCGTGCTCTGTCCCGCCCTGGCACGACACTCTGTCCCTAGCAGTCTACCTCATCCCCTGTGCTCTGCCCACCCCCTGCACTCTGCCCGCCCCTAGTGCTCTCCCCTGTCCCTGTGTGTCCGGCCCCTCTCGCTCTGCCCCGCCCCTCACGGTCGCCCCACTCCCAGTGCTATACCCAGCCCCTTGTGCTGTGCTCAGCCCCTGGCACTCTGCCCCGCCCCCTGTACTGTGCCCCGCCCCTCTTGCTCTGCCCCAACCCCTGTGTTGTGCCCTGGCCTATTTGCTATGCTCCTCCGTCTGCCCTGTGCTGTGCCCCGCTTATTTTGCTCTGCCCCGCCCCTCTGCTGTGCCCCACCCCTCTAGTTCTGCCCCAACCCCTGCGCTGTGTGGTCCACTCATCTTGCTCTGTCCCCCACCTGCACTGTGCCCCGCCCCTCTTTCTTTGCTCCACCCCCTGCACTG
>NW_022437113.1:1695002-1698848 GCF_009761245.1 Sapajus apella | reverse complement strand
CTGTGCCCCGCCCCTCTTTCTTTGCTCCACCCCCTGCACTGTGCCCCTCCCCTCTTACTCCGTCTGTGCTCGGCTTGGGCCCCTGACAGTCTGCTGGACCCCTGGTACTCTACTCCTACCTTCCCTACCTCACGCTCTGCACCTTCCCCAGTGCTCTACCTGGCCCCTCTCACTGTCCCTCCGCCCAGTGCCTTCTTCAGTTGCTCAACTTGGGACCCCCCGCTCAGTTGACCTCCTTGCTCCCCCAGGCTGGAGCAGGCTGACCTCATTCTGGCCATGCTGGATGCCTCTGACCTGGCCTCTCCCTCCAGCTGCAACTTCCTGGCCACTGTCGTAGCCTCTGTGGGAGCCCAGAGCCACAGTGACAGCAGCCAGCGCCTCCTCCTAGTGCTGAACAAGTCGGACCTGCTGTCTACGGAGGGCCCAGGTCCCGGTCCTGACATGCCCCCGCACCTGCTGCTGTCCTGTGTGACGGGAGAGGGGCTGGACGGCCTCCTGGAGGCGCTGAGGGAGGAGCTAGCTGCAGTGTGAGCCCCCCCCACCCCTAGCCTCCCCTGGCCCAAGTTCAAGTGTGGGCTGGCCCATGCCTGCCCAACTTCAATTTCTGTACTTACAAAATGGGTACAACCGGCCGGGCGTGGTGGCTCACGCCTATAATCCCAGCACTTTGGGAGGCCGAGGCGGGTGGATCACAAGGTCAAGAGATCGAGACCATCCTGGTCAACATGGTGAAACCCCGTCTCTACTAAAAATACAAAAATTAGCTGGGCATGGTGGCACACGCCTGTAGTCCCAGCTACTCGGGAGGCTGAGGCAGGAGTATTGCCTGAACCCAGGAGACAGAGGTTGCGGTGAGCCGAGATCGCGCCACTGCACTTCAGCCTGGGTAACAAGAGCGAAACTCCGTCTCAAAAAAAAAAAAAAAAAAAAAAAAAAAAGGGTACAACCATTTCCCTTCAAGGGATGGTTGCAAAAGATCGGGAGAGACCATGTCTCTTGTCTCTTCCAGGTGTGGGGACCCATCCACAGGTCCCCCGCTCCTGACCCGTGCAAGGCACCAGCACCACCTCCAGGGCTGCCTGGATGCCCTCGGCCACTACAAGCAGTCAAAAGACCTGGCCCTGGCGGCGGAGGCGCTGCGGGTGGCCCGGGGGCACCTGACCCGGCTCACAGGTGGAGGGGGGACCGAGGAAATCCTGGACATCATCTTCCGGGACTTCTGCGTGGGCAAATGAGGGGATCCAGGGAAGTCACACCCAGGCTGCGTGGAGACCCAGGAGCCTCGGGGATCTGGAAACAGCTTAGCTAAATGGGATTCTCATTCGCCTGGGAAAGAACTTGATTGTCAAACAGTGAAACAACATACTCAGGGGTAGTGAGCTCCCTGCGGGGGACTCCCTGGAGATTGAGGCCCTGGCATGGGGCTGAATGGAGGTCCTGTGGGACGCTAGATGCTGGGGGATCCGGGCTGGGATGAAGATGGGAGAATCTCAGACTTTTTGTTTCATTGTTTTTAATTTATTTTGCAAACACCAAAGGAATGTAAAAAAACTCAGGTGACCTAGACGTGGTTTTTTTTTTTTTTTTTGAGATGGAGTCTCAATCTGTCACCCAGGCTGGAGTACAGTGGTGTGATCTCAGTCCACTGCAATCTCCACCTCCCGGCTTAAGTGATTCTGCTGCCTCAGCCTCCTGAGTAGCTGGGATTACAGGCATATACCACCATGCCTGGCGAATTTTTGTTATTATTATTATTTTTTGAGACGGAGTCTTACTTTGCCACCCAGGCTGGAGTGCAGTGGTGGGATCTCAGCTCACTGCAACCTCAGCTTCCCGGGTTCAGGAGATTCTCCTGCCTCAGCCTCCGGAGTAGCTGGGACTACAGGGGCCTGCCATCATGCCTAAGTTTTGTATTTTTAGTAGAGATGGGGTTTCACCATGTTGGCCAGGCTGGTCTTGAACTCCTGATCTCAGGTGATCTGCCCGCCTCAGCCTCCCAACGTGCTGGGATCACAGGCGCGAGCCACCGTGCCCGGCCCCAGAAGTTCCAACGTGGAAAATTTCCTTAGCCCTTCTCCAGTTGCCATGGCTTAATGTGTGTCTTTCCAGAACTTTCTCAGAATGTTTGGCTACTTGGGGATGTACCTGACAAATATGGCTGTTTTGTGTTTTACATATAAATGGTATTGTCTTCATCGCTGTACAAATTGTTGTTGTTGTTGTTGTTGTTGTTTTGTTTTTTTTTTTGAGACGGAGTTTCACTCTTGTTACCCAGGCTGGAGTGCAATGGCGCGATCTCGGCTCACCGCAACCTCCGCCTCCTGGGTTCAGGCAATTCTCCTGCCTCAGCCTCCTGAGTAGCTGGGATTACAGGCACGCACCACCATGCCCAGCTAATTTTTTGTATTTTTAGTAGAGACGGGGTTTCACCGTGTTGACCAGGATGGTCTTGATCTCTTGACCTCGTGATCCACCCGCCTCGGCCTCCCAAAGTGCTGGGATTACAGGCGTGAGCCACCACGCCCGGCCTTGTTGTTGTTTTTGAATTCATCTCAGCTCCAGGTAAGGTTAAAGTTTTTTTTAAATGTATTTATTTAAATGTTTATGGATGTGGGGTCTCACTATGTTGCCCGGGCTGGTCTTGAGCTCTTAGACTCAAGCTGTCCTCCTGTCTTGGCGTCCCAAAGTCTTGGGATTACAGGTGTGAGCCACTGTGCCTGGCCTTATTTATTGATTTTTTTACTCTGTACCTCAATCGATGAAAAATGTATCAGTCTGGACATTTTGCCACTTCTTTTTTTTTTGACAGGGTGTTGCCCTGTTTCCTAGGCTGGACTGCAATGACAGTTCACTGCAGCCTTGAACTCCTGGGCTCAAGCAGTCCTCCCACCGTGGCTTCCCAAAGCACTGGGATTACATGTGCAGGCCACAGTGCCCAACCTTGCCTCTTGTATCTTTTAAAAAATGTTTAATTAGTTCAATTATTTGTTAATTATTTTCGAGATAAGGCCTCTCTCTGTTGCCCAGGCTGAAGTACAGTGCCACAGCCGTGGCTCACTACAACCTCAAACTCTTAGCCTCAGGGGACCGTCCTGCCCCGGCACCTCCAGTAGTTGGGACCACAAGCACGCACTGCCACGTCTGGCTAATTTCGTATTTTTTATAGAGATGGGGTTTCCCTGTGTTGCCCAGGCTGGCCTTGAACTCCTGGACTCAATTGATCTTCCTGCTTCAGCCTCCCAAACTGCTGAGATTACGGGTATGAGCTACCACACCGGGCCAATCTCATGTATCTTAAAAGTGACTGGCAAGGCCGGGTGTGGTGGCTTACGCCTGTAACCCCAGCACTTTGGGAGGCTGAGGCAGGAGAGTCCCTTGAACCTGGGAGATGGAGGTTGCAGTGAGCCATTGCACTGCAGCCCAGGCAACAGTACAAGACGCCATCTCAAAAAAACAAAAAAACTGGCAAGAACTAGGGGCCTTTCTCCCTTTGTAAGAGTAGGGTCCAGCCCTACTAGGGTCGTGTGTGTCCCCTATCGCTGTGTTAAGGCGCTGGATCTGAGAAATAAGAAAACAGGACACAAAAGATAGGATAAGAGCAGCTGGGCTCAGGGGCCAACGCCACTTAAAAGCGGAGACAGGTGAGGTCCCCGAGCGCTCAGGGGCATCTGTGTTTATTTGGCATAGGTGTGGTGGGGGGAAGGTTAGCGAGTGAGGTCATCTTGGAGATAGTGATAGGGTCAGGACAATCACGTGAGCAATAAGCTAGGGGCCCACCCCCATTAGGTCACTGAGGCATGGAGGTGGGCGGTGTGCAGCAAGGAGGGTGCCGTGTGCAGCAAGGAG
>NW_022437113.1:1691008-1694992 GCF_009761245.1 Sapajus apella | reverse complement strand
GAGGTGGGCGGTGTGCAGCAAGGAGGGTGCCGTGTGCAGCAAGGAGGGTGCTGTGTGCAGCATCTCTTATCTAGGGGCAGGCAACTTCTAAGGATTTCCACAGGAGGATGTTTTGAGCCAGCACAGTAGCACAGAGCTGACAGGGTATACAGCCACCAGGGCGCAATTGTGCCGGAGGGGTTTTAACCCCTCAGACGTTCTCAGGATTGCCGGCCTGAGGCCAGCTTTCCGTAAGAACTGGATGCAAGATACTACAGCTCCCCTACAGGAGGAGTGATTCTTGCTCCAAGCCTGCCATACAGAGGATATTTTTATGATACTGATCGCTGCCGCCTGGGCCGGCCTGCCATGTAGTGCATGCCATTGCAGGCAGGGGCACCACCGCCTGCGCCACAGATTCTTGTCCCAGTTTGGCTGTTTTCCCTAGTGCATGCTCTGCACCGTGTCTGCCCTTGACACTCCTCCGACTACAAACTAAGATATAATCACATAAAAGGATTATATAAAAGGAAATGAATGAACAGTAAGATATTCTTCAGACACTAATTGTGCCGGGGGTCTGCCTAGCTCTCCTTCCTCGGTGCCCAGAAGGGGGGTTACCCACAATAAGCTGAATATTTATTCATTTACTCCATGAATATTTATCAAACTTCTGTGAGGATCCAGCATCGTAAACATCGTTCTGTTGAAACTTCGCCACAGCACAACGCTCTGGGTATGTTGTTCCAGTTTTGCAGATGAGGAAACAAGCTCACAGGAGTGGTTGCTTCCTGGAGTTCCCCCAGCTTTGGGGATTGAACACAAGTTTGTTTGACTCCAAATCTGAGTTTTCTGAGTGCTTCCTGTGCAGCAAGCAGGGTGCTGGGGTCACAGAGGGGAGCAACAGGCATGGTCCCCGTCCTCATTACAGAAGTGACAAGAGGCCAGGTGTGGTGGCTCACAACTGTAACCCCAGAACTTTGGGAGGCCAAGATGGGGAGATCGCTTGAGGCCTGGAGTTTGAGACCAGCCTGGCCAACGTGGTGAAACCCCTTCTCTACAAAAAATACAAAAATTGGCTGGGCGTCAGTGGTGCATGTCTGTAATCCCAGCTACTCAGAGGCTGAGGAAGGAGAATCGCTTGAACCCAGGAGGCAGAGGTTGCAGAGAGTGGAGATCGTGCCACTGCACTCCAGCCTGAGCGACAGAGCAAGACTCTGTCTCAAGTGACAGATCATTACAGTGAAGTCTGATGGCTGCTTTTTTTTTTTTTTTTTTTTTTTGAGATGGAGGCTTTGCTTTGTTGCCCAGGCTGGAGTGCAGTGGCGTGGTCTCCGCTCACCGCATCCTCTGTCTCCTGGCTTCAAGCGATCCTCCTGCCTCAGCCCCCCGAGTAGCTGGGACTACAGGCGTGCACCACCACACCCGGCTAACTTTTGTATTTTTAGTAGAGGCGGGTTTCATCATGTTGGCCAGGCTGGTCTCGAATACCTGACCTCAAGTGATCCGCTTGCCTCAGCCTCCCAAAGTGGTGGGATTACAGGCATAAGCCACTGCGCCCGGCTGCTTTTTTTTTTTTTTTTTAAGTAAAGATGGGGTCTCGCTATGTTGCCCAGGCTTATCTCAAACTGTTGGCTTCAGGTGATCCTGAGACCTCAGCCTCCCAAAGTGGCGGGATCACAGGTGTGAGCCACCGTGCCTGGCCACCGTGATGGCCGCTTTGTGAGCTTGTGATGAGGAGATGTGACCTAGTCACTAGCTGCCCTAGTGTTAGGGTACCTGCCTGGCAGAGGTGATGAGATCTGAATGGTGAGGACTCCAGATGGAGGAGACTGGTCAAGGCAGCCCAGGCAGGGACCACTGAATATGCAAATCCCTTCATATGCGTATCCCGCTGACATTTCACTGCATATCCCACTGATGTGGGAACTTCATGGTGTGTTTAAGGAACATTGAGGTGATCAGGTTTTTTGTTTGTTTGTTTACTAGGTTTTTTTTTTCTTGAGACAGAGTCTAGCTCTGTCTCCCAGGCTGGAGTGCAGTGGCATGATTTCGGCTCACTGCGACCTCTGCCTCCCGGGTTCAAGCCATTCTTCTGCCTCAGCCTCCGGAGTAGCTGGGATTGCAGTTGTGTGCCACCACGTCTCGCCTTTTTTTTTTTTTTTTTTTTTTGAGATGGAGTCTTGCTCTGTCACCTAGGCTGGAGTGCAGTGGCACAATCTCAGCTCACTGCCACCTCCACCTCCTGGGTTCAAATGATTCTCCTGCCTCAACCTCCTGTGTAGCTGGGATTACAGGCGTGAGCCACCACAACTGTCTAAATTTTCTATTTTTAGTAGAGACAGGATTTCATCATGTTGGTCAGGCTGGGCTCAAGCTCCTGACCTTGTGATCTGCCTGCCCCTCGGCCACAAAGTGCTGGGATTACAGGTGTGAGCCACTGCACCTGCCCCCCCCTTTTTTTCCTTTGAAACAAGGTCTCTCCCTTTCACCCAGGTTGGAGTGCAGTGGCTGAATCATAGCTCACTGTAGCTTCCATCTTCTGGGCTCCAGTGATCCTCCCACCTCAGCCCCCTGAGTAGCTAGGACTACAGGCATGTGCCACCAGACCCGACTACTTTTTTTTTTTCTTTTTGAGACGGAGTTTTGCTCCTGTTGCCCAGGCTAGAGTGCAATGGCACGATCTCAGCTCACCGCAACCTCTGCCTCCTGGGTTCAAGCAATTCTCCTGTCTCAGCCTCCCGTGTAGCTGAGATTACAGGCATGTGCCACCACACCCCGCTACCACCTGACTCATTTTTAAATTTTTTTAGAGATGGGATCTCACTATGTTACCCAAGCCGATTTTAAAGTTTTGGGCTCAGGCGATCCTCCTGCCTTGGCTTCCCAAAGTGCTGGGATTACAGGTGTGAGCCACCATGCCTGGCCTTTTTTTTTGGGGAGGGTTGGGGTGAGGTCTCGCTCTGTCACCCAGGCTGGAATGCAGGGGCACAATCATGGCTGACTGTAGTCTTCGACCTTCTGGGCTCAGGTGACCCTCCCACCTCAGCCCCCTGAATAGCTAGGAACACAACCACCACTCTCGGCGAATTTTTTAATTTTTTCATAGACAGGGTCTTGCTATGCTGCCCAGGTCGGTCTCAAACCCTTGACCTCAAGTGATCCGTCCGCCTCGGCCTTCCAAAGTACGGAGATTACAGGTGAGAGCCACCACGCCCAGCCAGAGGTGGTCTGAGTGGCTGGAGCAGAGGGAGGGAGGAGAGAGAGGAGTGAGACCATCGGAGGAGTCATGAAGGGGTGTGACAGGCAGGCCTTCGTCTGAGATTCTCGGGGGAGCCTGACGTGGCGGGGACCAAGCAGCAGAGGGCGCGTCGCGCTAACAAAGGCGGTCCCTGGCATCTCTCCCATCAACGCTGCCGGTGCTCCCCTTTGGCGGATGCAGGCCTCCGCACTCACACCTGGTGTCGTGTGAATGATTAACTCCCCTTGACACAGGTGGAAACTGAGTCTCAAAGAGAGTCAGGATCTTTTCTGGAATCAGAAAAAGATCTACTCCAGTGGTTGAAGATACAAACTCTGATTTCAGAGAACACAGAGCCAGGGAGACATCGGGACAGACAGAGGCACAAAAAGGGCCTAAGGAGGGCGAGGACGGGCCCGTAAAGCGGCCTCCGCCCGCCCCCCCAAATTAAATTAAAAAATAAAAATAAAAAAGGGCTAGGCCGGGCGCGGTGGCTCAAGCCTGTAATCCCAGCACTTTGGGAGGCCGAGGCGGGTGGATCACGAGGTCAAGAGATCAAGACCATCCTGGTCAACATGGTGAAACCCCGTCTCTACTAAAACTACAAAAAATTAGCTGGGCATGGTGGCGCGTGCCTGTAGTCCCAGCTACTCAGGAGGCCGAGGCAGGAGAATTGCCTGAACCCAGGAGGTGGAGGTTGCGGTGAGCCGAGATCGCGCCATTGCACTCCAGTCTGGGTAACAAGAGCGAAACTCCGTCTCAAA
>NW_022437113.1:1679138-1690908 GCF_009761245.1 Sapajus apella | reverse complement strand
GGAAGGCCGCAGAGTTTCTCCACCACCCAACTAAAGGAGACTCCGGGGCTGGGCACAGTGGCTCATGCCTGTAATTCCACCTCTTCGGGAGGCCGAGACAGGCGGATCACCTGAGGTCAGGAGTTCGAGACCAGTCTGACCTGCATGGAGAAACCCTGTCTCTACTAAAAATACAAAAATGAGCCGTGCGTGGTGGCGCACATCTGTAGTCCCAGCTACTCAGGAGGCTGAGGCAGGAGAATCGCCTGAACCTGGGAGGCAGAGGTTGCAGTGAGCTGAGATCGTGCCACTGCACTCCAGCCTGGGAAACAGAGTGAGACTCCATCTCATGTTTAAAAAAAAAACAAAAAAAGAAAAATAAAAAGATCTCCACCTCCAGTGGTTGAAGATAGAAACTCTGGTTTTGGAGAATGCAGAGCCTGAGAGGCATCCCGGGCAGACACAGGGCATGACAAAGGCCTAAGGAGGCCCCCAGCGTTTCCTGACCACCCAACCAGAGGAGACCCCGGCCCGATTTTATTTACAGGCTTCCTGACAATATGTCACGATTTGTTCATTTCCTTGCTTGTTCAACAAAATCAACGAATTGAGGCAGGAGGGGCGGTGGCCTGAGTAGAAAGGTTCACACCGTGAGCTGAGTCCACAAATGTTACTATTGCCCCCACCAGGAAACCAAACCGATGCCCAGAGCGGAAAAGCAATAATGTGGGCCCAGGGATCGGGGGTGGGCTGGCAGTGAGGAGGGTCCTGAGGGCCCTCAGGAGGGGTGAGCTGGGCCTGTGGCTGGATGGGGTTGGAGATGCTCTTTGGACAGGATGCTGGGGCCCCGCCTGCCTTCCCCAGGGCCCTGGCACACAGCTGGCCCAAGGTCCTTGGCCACAATACTTTTTTTCCAAGAAGGGTGAGGTGGTTTGTGGGAAGCAGCCATGGGGGTTATTTATAGAGGCTGCAGGAAATCCCCAAAGAGTCTGGGATTCGGCAGGCGCTTGGACCTCAGGGTCAGGAAGAGGCCCCGATCCACCAATTGCTCGACCCCCACCCGCTGTATTCAGCCCCCACCTGGTTCCTGAGGAGCCATCAGCCTGGGAGAGTCAGAGCTTTTGAGTCAGGGCTGGAAAGAGGGAGGGATGAGGTTTCCAGAAGGGGAAGCAAGGGCTATATCTGGGCATCAAGAAAGGCTATCTGGAAGAAGGGGGTCTCTGGAGCTGGGCCTCAGAGGAAGAAGGGTTCATTAGGCGTGAAAAACGCAAGGGCACAGCATGAATTAATGCATGTTGAGTCTTTTAAAGAGAATTATCCTCCAGGATAGCAGAAGGCAAGAGGGGAGTCACAGATGTGTAAGGAGCTAGACTTTGTTCTAAGGGTAATAGGGAGCCATGGAAGGTGTGTGAGCAGGAGAGGGGCTTTGACAGAGTCTGTCATGGAAAGACCCCCCGGACCAGCACAAGAGCCATACCAGAGGCCACGGCTAAGTGTGCAGGGGCTGAGCCAGGGCGAGGTTACTGGGGTTGGTTACAGGGATGATGATGACTCCTGGAATGCTCTGGAAGGTAAAAACTGACAAAGGATCAGAGGCCTGTGCCCACATATCGGGAGTGTTTAGAATTATTACTATGATTATTATTTTATAGGCAGGGTCTTGCTCTGTTGCCGTCGCGGGAGTACAGAGCTAGTAATCCTAGCTCGCTGTAGCCTCCAACTCCTGGACTCAAGCGATTAACCTGCCTCAGTTTCCCAAGTAGCTGGGACTACCAAAGGCACACACCACCATGCCCAGCTAATTTTAAAATTTTTGGTAGAGATCGGGTCTTGCTATGTTTCCCAGGCTGGTCTCAAACTCCTGGGCTCAAGCGATCCTCCCACCTCGACCTCCCAAAGTGCTGAGTTGATAGGCATGAGCCACCATGCCCAGTCCTAATAAAACTTTATTTACAAAGACAATGCCTGGCCTTAGAATGATCATTATTACACCCATTGCTTGGATGAGCAAATGGAGGCTGGGGTTGGCTGAGCCAAGATTCAAACCTGGGGATGTTTGGCTCTGAAATCCTAAATCAGGCCTTCTGGGGTGGCTGGGACTGGCTGGCATCAAAGCCTAAGGACTCTGGGCTTTGAGTCCTTTTCAAAGAACTAAAAAGTCCAGGATAGCAGGAGGCAAGCGGGGAGTCACAGACGTGCCAGGGAGCTAGAATTTGTTCCAAGGGCACTAGGGAGCCTCCAGCCCAGCCTGTCTGGGCGGTCTGGTAGGGCTCACCCCCCTACTCTGTCTTGGCAGAGCTCCAGCTGAATGTTTCCTGCGGTGACCATCTCTCGCCCTTGTTTCCGTATCCCGGAAATATCGTTCCTTTGTCCCTCCAGAGTAGCCTGCCCTAAGCGTGGCGCTGCCAGCTCCAGGCTCCTTGTGACTCATCCGTCCCAGTCCAGGACCCCAGAGGATAGACTGGGAGGGAACGGAGGGGATGGGAGTGTGGGAGAGACAAGCTGAGATCCTCGACAGCAATTTTTTTGTTGTTGTTTGCTTTTTTTTGAAGCACAGTTGTGTTCTGTCATCCAGGCTGGACTGAAGTGGCGCGATCCTGGCTCACTGCAGCCTCCGCCTCCTGGGTTCAAGGGATTCTTCTGCCTCAGCCTCCTGAGTAGCTGGGGTTACTGGAATGCGCAATATGCTTGGCTAATTTTTTGGTATTTTTAGTAGAGACGAGGTTTCATCATGTTGGTCAGACTGGTCTCGAACTCCTGACCTCAAATGATCCGCCTGCCTCGGCCTCCCAAAGTGCTGGGATTACAGGCATGAGCCACTGCGCCCACCCTAGACAGTGATATTGAGTCTGTTTTTCCTGACGGCTATTTGCTTTGTGTCCAGAAGTTTTTTTTTTTTTTTTTTTTGAGACAGAGACTTGCTTTGTCACCCAGACTGGAGTGCAGTGGTGCGATCTTGGCTCATTGCAGCCTCCACCTCCCAGGTTCAAATGATTCTCCTGCCACAGCCTCCTGAGTAGCTGGGCTCCTGACTAATTTTTTGTATTTTTAGTAGAGACGGGGTTTCACCATATCAGTCAGGCTGGTCTCAAACTCCTGACCTTGTGATCCGCCCACCTTGGCGCCTCCCAAAGTGCTGGGATTACAGGCATGAGCCATTGTGCCGGGTTCGTGTCCAAAAGTTTTTGCTTGTTAGAGATAAAGCCCAGGAATGGGGTTACTGAGTCAAAAGGTTTGTGCATGCATGCATGCATGCATTCATTCATTCATTCATTCAAAACAGGGTCTTGCTCTGTCGCCCGAGTCGGTGCAGAGTGGTAAAATCAGAGCTCACTGCAGCCTCCACCTCCTGAGTTCAAGCGGTTCTCCCACCTCAGCCTCCCAAGTAGCTGGCACTATAGGCACGCACCTCACACCTGTTTTTCTTTAAATTTTTCATAGAGATGAGGTCTCACTATGTTGCCCAGGCTGGCCTCGAATTCTGGAGCTGAAGCAATCCTCCTACCTAGGCCTCCCAAAGTGCCGAGATTTCAGGTGTGAGCCACCGTACCCAGCCTGATTTTATTAGGTATCGCTAAAGTAGTTTCTGGAAAGGCCATTACAGGGCTTGAATTTCTACCAGTCTTGTAGGAAAAGGCCCTTTTTTCTACATCTTTACCTGCAGTGGGTGTTAGCTGTTATGGCCTTAAAAAGATGTTTTCAGGCTGGGCATGGTGTGTCACACCTGTAATCTCAACACTTTGGGAGGCCGAGGCAGGCAGATCATGAGGTCAGGAGTTCGAGACCAGCCTGGCCAACATGGCGAAACCCCGACTCTAGTAACTAATATGAAATAATTAGCTGGGTGTGGTGGCAGGTGCCTGTAATCCCAGCTACTTGGGATAAAACCCCATTCCTGGGGCTTTATCTCTAACAAGTAAAAACTTCTGAGGCAGGAAAATTGCTTGAACCAGGGAGGCAGAGGTTGCAGTGAACCGAGATCGTACCGTTGCACTCCAGCCTGGGCGACAGGGTGAGACTCCAACTCAAAAAAAAAAAAAGACATTTTTCCAATCTGCTGGGTGCAATGTGATATCCCTGCATTCTTTCAATTGGCTTTTCCCTGACTGCTGCCTAAGGTAGTGATATCAGCGAGCCAAAGCGTCTTTAAACTGGACGCTTGCTGGGCGCGGTGGCTCAAGCCTGTAATCCCAGCACTTTGGGAAGCCGAGGTGGGTGGATCACGAGGTCAAGAGATCGAGACCATCCTGGTCAACATGGTGAAACCCCATCTCTACTAAAAATACAAAACATTAGCTGGGCGTGGTGGCACGTGCCTGTAATCCCAGCTACTCGGGAGGCTGAGGCAGGAGAATTGCCTGAACCCAGGAGGCGGACCCTGTCATCCAGGCTAGAGTGCAGTGACGCGATCTCAGCTGAATGCAACCTCCACATTCCAGGGTTCAAGAGATTCTCATGCCTCAGCCACCCGAGTAGCTGGGAATACAGGCATGTGCCACCACGCCTGGCTTTGTATTTTTTGTAGAGACGGAGTTTTGCCATGGTGACCAAGCTGGTCTCAAACTCCCGGCGTCAAGTGATCCGACCACCTCAGCCTCCCAAAGTGCTGGGACTACAGGCCTGTGCCACCAAGCCTGGCTAATTTTTAAAATCTTTCGTAAAGGCAAAGTCTCACTATGTTGCCCAGACTGGTCTTGAACTCCTGGGCTCAAGCGATCCTCCAGCCTTAGCCTCCCAAGTGCTGGGATTACAGACGTGAGCCACCTTTCCTGGCCTGCTGTTGAAAGGAAACACTAAATATAACAGCGTTGCTGTCACAATGCAGTGCCTTGTAGCCACTGCATTCAACCGTCTTTGGCTATAACTCTGCCACTTCCCTTTGTGTATAGAGATGCCTGTGTCTTGGGGGGCTGCTGGTGTCCCCCACGATTGTTCCAGGTTGAAGCATCTTCCAGCCTGGAGAAGCTGGGTAGGGGGTTCCCGGGCTGTTGTCTTCTTTCCAGTCTTTTCTCCTTCACAGCCATGTGGTTCTTTTCTGTTGTTTTGTTTTGTTTTTTTGCTTTGTCGCTCAGGCTGGGGTGCAGAGGCTCAGTCTCAGCTCACTGTAGCCTCCACCTCCCGAGTTCAAGAGATTCTCCTGCTTCAGCCTCCTGAGTAGCTGGGATTACAGGTGTGTGCCACCATGCCCAGCTAATTTTTGTATTTTAAGTAGAGATGTGGTTTTACCATGTTGGTCAGGCTGGTCTCGAACTCCTGACTCGCTGGGATTGCAGGCGGGAGCCACTGGCGCCTGGCAACCATGTGGTACTTTTAAAGGCAGAAATCATGGCCAGGTGTGGGAGGCCGAGGCAGGCAGATCACGACATCAGGAGTTCAAGACCAGCCTGACCAATGTGATGAAACCCTCCCTGTTTCTACTAAAAATACAAAAAAATTAGCCCGGCATGGTGGCACATGCCTGTAATCCCAGCTATTCAGGAGGCTGAGGCAGGAGAATCGCTTGAACCCGTGAAGCGGAGGTTGCAGTGAGCCAAAATCATGCTATTGCACTCCAGCTTGGGCAACGACAGACCGAGACTCCATCTCAAAAAAAAAAAAAGAGCAGAAATCATCTCTCTGGAGTCTTTGAAGGATTTACTAACATTTATTAAATGCCACCAATATTTCAAAGGGGCCAGAGGCAGGGCTGGGAGTGGGGGGAGAAAGGGTGGCTCCCCTCCGGACAGCAGGTGTCCCTCACCCTGGGATCAGGGCCCCAAAAGAGGTCTGGAAACGCTCACGCTCAGGGTGCAGAGGTGAACGGCTCCCTGTTCTCACCTCCGGGGCCAGGCACTGCGGGCGAGGAAGTGCTGGGAGTTAAGGAAGCTGGGGAAGGGGAGGTGCTGGGGCCCAGGGAGGCTACGGGTACCTTGGCCCGGGTGCCAGGGGCGGGGGGATGTGACACTAGGTGAGGACTGGGTAGAAAGTGTGTGTGGAAGGACATGTTGTGTATGTGATGTTGGTGCCATATCTATATGTGACGTTGTGGTGGTGTATGTGAAATTGTCACTGTCTGTGTGTGACATCATCACCGTCTGTGTGATGCCATCGCTGCGTCTGTGTGACGTTGTCATGACACGTGACGTCAACACGGCCCGTGACGTCATCGCTGCATCTCCAAGTTCCCCATGTCTGTGCACCACGTAGTACATCCACGTCTACACGGCTGCGTGACACCATCACCCCGAGGACGTGTGACGTCACCACCCCGGGGACGTGTGACGCCATCACCCAGGGGACGTGTGACATCATCGCCACGGCCCGCGTGACGTCATCTCCACGGCCATGTGCTCTGGGCGAGGGATCATGAGGCGCAGGTGCGGGTGTGAGAGAGTACTAGGGGTCTGCATGCAGGAAGTTGTCTGATGGTGGCCATGGGTGGCAGGTGGCGGGTGGCGGCAGGAGGGGATTGGGGCGGGCGCCGCGAGCATCTCACTGCATCCTCCGCAGACCGCTGAGTCGTGCCACCCCTTGGTCCTCAGGCCTGGAGCCTCCTCAGCCACTAGGGCAGGAAGGGGATGGTGACACAATAGTGGGTCAGACAGAGGGAAGGGCAGACCTCGGCCGGGCCTTGGAGGCTCGTCCTCAGCGGGGGGCACAACATCCTGGGGACCCCGGCCCTGCCTCCTCCCACCCTGGGCCCCTACTTGTCCCTCAGGACCTGAGAGCTCCTTCGAGTTCAGCCTCCCCACGAGACTCTCACGTGTTGAACCTCCCCAGGATGGTGAGACTGAGGTGTGTTCCTCCCTATTATACAGATGAAGAGACTGAGGTTCAGAGTGGCCACTTCACTCCAAGCCTCTGCTGCAGCTTGTTTGACTTCAACGTTCTGGGGGTAGTGAGAATTTACCCCAAAGCTTCTGCTCCTCCAGACCCCTACGCTGGTCCCCAAGGCAAGGCTTCAGTCTCCCTCTTTTGTCTACCCAGAAATGACCCTGCTCCTGCTCACATGTCCTCCATGGCTCCCCAGTGCCCTCAGGATAAAGCCCAAGCCTTCCACATGGCATTCAGGGCTCCACCCCTCTGCCCCTGCCAGGCCTCCCCATCGGGGACTCCTATATTGCCAAAGTCTCAACAATTCCAAGAGCCATCACACCGCTTCCGCACCCCTCCCAGGCCCCACTGCCTTTGCACGAGCTGTCTGGAATGCCCTCCCCCTCCTGGGCCTGGCAGAGGTTCCTGCAAGGGGTCAGGGGTCGGCGCAGAGGCTGTTTCCTGCTGGGGGAGGAGGGGGCTGCGGCCAAGTCCTGCTTCCGCTGGTCCTCTCCCTTCCTTCCCCGGCTCTTCCCTGGGGCCCAAGCGGCCTCACGTTCCTTGGTTGGCTCGGGTCCCTGGCCCTGGCCCCTGGCCCTGGCCCCAGACTCCATCCACAACCAGGATTCACCCAGCTCTGGTCCCTGCTGCCAGCCTGCAAGACTCCAACTTTTCAGAGACGGAGGCACCAAAGCCCCCATGATTGCTTGGACTAGTGCAGTCCCCTCTGCCCTGGTCCCCAGCTCCTGCCCTTGTCCCCCAGTCTGTTCCCCAACAGTGACCAGAGGAACTTGTGGATGCTTGATCTGGGTCACGCACGTCCCCTGTCTGCTCAGGTCCTCACAGCAGTGACAGGCAGGGCTGGATCAGCCCCGATCACTTCCCTGCCCTCCCCTTCTCCCCGCCTCAATTACTCTGCTCCAGCCACACCGGCCTCCTCCCTCAAACACACAAGGCATGGTCCCATCTTGGGGCCTTTGTCCCGGCTGTGCCCTCTGTCTGGCGAGCCCTTCCTGGGATGCCCCCCATGGCTCCTCCCTCACCCTCTTTGGCTCTCTGCTTCAATATCACCTCAGTAGCCTGTCCTGTCTCTGATGGAAAATTCCAAGCTTCTTACACGTCCCGCCCCTTTATTCTGTCTTGCCCATCACCAAAGGGTCCTCAAGTAACCCATTCATCTGATTTACCATCCATCTTTCCCCTGAGACTGTGAGCCCCATGAGGGCAGCGGTTTCTGTGCCTTATTCCAGCACCCAGCACCATGCCTGATTCCCAGCAGCTGCTCAATAAATACAGCTTGAATGGACAAACGAATTGTGAGAGTGATAACAGTGAACTTGAACCATTCACCACAGCTCAGAGCCAGGTCTGGACGCTCATTGCACTCCAGCCTGGGGGACAAGAGCGAGACTTTGTCTCAAAAAAAAAAAAAAATTAACCAGGTATGATGGCTTGTACCTGTAGTCCCAGCTACTCAGGAGGCTGAGGCGGGAGGACTGCTTGGGAACAAGAGGTCAAGGCTGCAGTGAGCTATGATCATGCCACTGCACTTCAATCTAGGTGACAGAGGAAGACTCTGCCTCTCAAACATTTTTTAAAGGGCAAATATTAAGTACATCTTGGTCCAGAAGCTATGTGGCTGAATATGGCAAAATTGCAATGGGAAGGGCTTTTTAAAAAAAGATTTTATTGTTTCTTTTATTATTATTATTTTTTTTTGAGATGGAGTCTTGCTCTGCCACGCAGGCTGGAATGCAGTGGTATGATCTCGGTTCACTGCAACCTCCACCTCCCAGGTTCAAGTGATTCTCCTGCCTCAGCCTCCCGAGTAGCTGGGACGCCCAACTAATTTTTTTTGTATCTTTAGTAGAGACAGGGTTAGAGACAGGGTTTTGCTATGATGGTCTTGATCTGTTGACCTCACGATCCGCCTGTCTCGGCCTCCTAAAGTGCTGGGATTACAGGCGTGAGCCACCACACCAGGCCAAGACATTATTTTGAATTTATTTTATTTTTTGAGACAGATTCTTGGTCTGATTTCCAGGCTGGAGTGCAGTGGTGTGATCTCAGCTCACTGCATCCTCTGCCTCCCGGGTTCAAACAATTCTCCTACTTCAGCGTCTGGAGTAGCTGGGATTAGAGGTGCCTGCCACCACACCTGGCTAATTTTTGTATTTTTAGTAGAGACGGGGTTTAGCCATGTTGGCCAGGCTGGTCTCGAACTCCTGACCTCAGGTGATCCGCGCTCCTCAGGCTCCCAAAGTGCTGGGATTACAGGTGTGAGCCAACATGCCCAGCCTTTATTTGTCTTTATATCTTGCTTCTTTTGTTTTGTTTTGTTTTGTTTTTTCGAGATGGAGTCTCACTCTGTCACCCAGCCTGGAGGGAAATGGCACAATCTCGGCTCCCTGTAACCTCCCACTCCCTGATTCAAGCAATTCTCCTGCCTGAGACTCCTGAGTAGCTGGGATTATAGGCACGGGCCAGCGTGCCCAGCTGATTTTTGTATTTTTAGTGCAGATGGGGTTTCACCACTTTGACCAGGATAGTATCGATCTCCTGACCTCGTGATCCGCTTGCCTCGGCCTCCCAAAATGCTGGGATGACAGGCGTGAGCCACCGCGCCCGGCTACATCATTTTTAAAGAAACTTACATTGATTTCCAAAGGACACTCAGTGTCTACTTCTTTTTGTTTGTTTGTTTTGTTTTTGCTCTGCCCCACGTGATCTGCAGGAAGGGACACTCAGTCTCATCAAGTAAAGGAAAGCTGGCACCCACGCTACCAACAGAAAATAACTTTAAAATTTTCCATAAGCTGGGCATCGTGCTGCCTGGAATCCCAGCACTTTGGGAGGCTGAGGCGGGTGGATTACCCGAGGTCAGGAGTTGAAGACCAGACTGGCCAACATGGTGAAACCCCGTCTCTACTAAAAATCCAAAAGTTAGGCTGAGCGAGGTGGCACATGCCTGTAATCCCAGCACTTTGGGAGGCCGAGGTGGCCAGTCACCTGAGTTTGGGAGTTCGAGACCAGCCTGACCAACATGGTGAAACCCCATCTCTACTAAAAACACAAAATTAGCCGGGTGTGGTGGTGGGCGCCTGTAATCCCAGCTACTCGGGAGGCTGAGGCAGGAGAATCACTTGAGCCCGGGAGGCGGAGGTTGTGGTGGGCCAGGATTGCGCCACTGCACTCCAGACTGGGCAATAAGAGCAAAGCTGTCTGAAAAAAAAAAAAAAAAAAAAAAAAAAAAGGGCTGGGTACAGTGGTTTACGCCTGTAATCCCAGCACTTTGGGAGGCCAAGGTGGGTGGATCATGAGGTCAGGAGATCAAGACCATCCTGGGTAACACGATGAAACCCCATCTCTACTAGAAATACAAAAACAAAACAAAAAAGCCAGGCATGGTGGCGCACACCTGTGGTCCCAGCTACTCAGAAGGCTGAGGCAGGAGAATCCCTTGAACCTGGGAAGCAGAGTTTGCAGTGAGCTGAGATAGCACCACTGCACTCCAGCCTGGGTGACAGAGTAAGACTCCATCTCAAAAAAAAGAAAACATTCCAGCGACTGGCCCCAAATTGGCCAGTGAACCTACAGCAAACAGGCCCAGCCCACTTGCCCCAAGCCCCTCTCAGGGGAAGGCCAGTCGGCCAGAGCCCAGCAGTGCCAGAGGCCCTTACTGCGACCCCGAGGAGAGGAGCTGGCAAGGCCCAGGCCTGAGTACGCATTGTTTTCTCGGCAGGTGGACGTCATTTTGGGGTAAACAATGTCAAGAGCTTCCCCGGTTCTCAGCCGAGGCCCCGACAGTCCTGGGCTGGGAGCCCGGCCCTGTCCCTGATTCTCTGCTCTGTGACCTCAGGCTGCTCACTTCCCTGGGGCCTCAGTTTCCTCCTCTGAGAAGTGGGGATAAGAATAGAACCTCCTTCCTTGCCATGAGGGCTTTGGGCCAAGATGGAGAGAGGAAAATCGTGGTTGCTTGGAGCAAGGAATCGCCCGCTCACCTTTTTATTTCCTTCCCTGTGGGCTGCTTGGGGCTGAGAACTTTCTCCCAGGCAGAACCATCTAGAGCAAAGGGTTTGGGAGACAGCTTGGCAAGGGAGTGAGCTCCCCGTCCGAGGGGCTATGCAAGAAGAAAAAAATAAAAAAGAAGAGGTGGAGATGGAGGTGGACGTGATGCATTCTGGGGAGTTGGTGGCAAAGCTTTTGGAAATCTGCTTGGCCAGAAATCCCATATTAGTCCTCTGAGGCTGGAAGAGACCCAGATTGACAAGAGCCCAGTGGCAAAATGGTCACAGGTACAGTCTTTGGGATCAAAGGGATCTGACTGAAAGTCTTGGTGCCTTCCCGAGCCTCAGGTCCTAAACTGCAAATGGCAATGCCAGGCTCTGAGTCCTCTGTCACTGGTGTAAGGGACCCCAGAGAGAGAACAGCCTGTTCTTGGGGCGGTGGCCTGAGTCACCATCCCTGTGACGCACAGGCCGCCCTCTGAAAAATGACTGACCCTGGGCGGAGGCGAGGGGGCACAGGCATCGAGCCATGACCTGAGCGTGTGCCAGGAACCCTCACTGCTTCCTACGAGCCCCAAGCCCCTTGTCCGGCCATTTTTGGACGGGACCTTGCAATTAACAAAGCATTTGCAGGCGCTTTACTTCAGAGACTGTCTTTTTTTTTCCAAGATAGAGTCTCACTCTGTCTCCTAGGCTGGAGTGCAGGGGGCCGATCTGGCTGTCTGCGGCCTTGACCTGCCGGACTCAGGTGATCCTCCCACCTCAGCCTCCCCAGTCACTGGGACTACAGGTGCGTGACAGCACACATGGCTAATATTTTTGTTGAAATGGGGTCTTGCTATGTTGTCCAGGCTGGTCTTGACCTTGTGGGCTCAAGTGATCCACTCACCTCACCCTTCTGAGTAGCTGGGACCACAGGGGCCTGCCACCACACCCAGCTAAAATTTTATATATATATATATATATATTTTTTTTTTTTTTTTTTTTTTTTT
>NW_022437113.1:1670540-1679038 GCF_009761245.1 Sapajus apella | reverse complement strand
TGCAGCCTCAACCTCCTGTGCTCAAGCAATCCTCCCACCTAAGCCTCTTGTGCAGCTTGGACTACAGGCATGCACTAGCATGCTTGGCTCACTTTTGTATTTTTTTTTTTTTTTTTTTTTTAGAGATGGGGTCTTGTTATGTTGCCAATGGCTGGTCTTGAACGCCTGGGATCAAGAGATCCTCTCACCATGCCCTCCCAAAGTGCTGGGATTACAGGTGTGAGCCACCATGCCTGGCCTGGCCACAACTCCTTTTTTTGGGGCAGGGGACAGAGTCTCACTTTGTCACCCAGGCTGGAGTGCAGTGGTGCTATCTTGGTTCACGGCAACTTCCGCCTCCTGAGTTCAAGTGATTCTCCTGCCTCAGCCTCCTGAGTAGCTGAGACTACAGGCACGTGCCACCATGCCCAGCTAATTTTTGTATTTTTAGTAGAGACGGGGTTTTGTCATGTTGGCCAGGCTGGTCTCGAACTCTTGACCTCAGATGATTCACCAGCCTCGGCCTCCCAAAGTGTTGGGATTACAGGTGTGAGCCACTGTGCCCAGCACAGCCCCCCTTTTTTTTAGAGACAAGTTTTGCTCTTTTGCCCAGGTTGGAGTGCAGTGCTGTGGTCATAGTTCACTGCAGCCTCTTCCTCCTGGGTTCAAGTGATCCTCCTGCCTCAGCCTCCTGAGTAGCTTGGACTATAGGTGCGCACCACCACACCTGGCTAATTTTTGTGTTTTTTGTACAAATGGGGTTTGCTATGTTGCCCAGACTGGTCTTGAACGCCTGGGCTCAAGCCATCCTCTTACCTCAGCCTCCCAAAGTGCATGGTGCCTAGCTGAGACTCTCTCTTTTTTTTTTTTGGAGACAGATTCTTACTCTGTCACTCAGACTGGAGTGCAATGGCACAATCTCGGCTCACTGCAACCTCTACCTCCTGGGTTCAAGCGATTCCCCTGCCTCAGCCTCCTGAGTAGCTGGAATTACAGGTGCCCGCCCCCACGCCCAGCTAATTTTTGTATTTTTTAAAGTAGAGACGGAATATCACCCTCTTAGCCAAACAGGCTTTGAACTCTGGACCTCAGGTGATTTGCCTGCCTCGGCCTCCCAAAGTGTTGGAATTACAGGCATGAGCCACCGTGTCTGGCTTCTCTCTCTTTTTTTTTTTTTTTGAGACGGTTTCACTCTGTCACCCAGGCTGGAGTGCAGTGGCACGATCTCGGCTCACTGCAACCTCCGCCTTCTGGGTTCAAGCAATTCTCCTGCCTCAGCCTCCTGAGTAGCTGGGATTCCAGGCATGAGCCACCACGCCCGGCTGAGACTCATTTTCTAGGAAGTGAAGGTGAGGAGTCACTCCTGGATGCCACTCCCACTCTCCCTCCCTCTGCTCATGACCTTCCCTTTCCCCAGTCCAGCTTCCAGGCCTTTTGCCGGAGTGTTCCTGCTGCCTGGACCACTGTTCCCTTGCATTCCCAGAGACCAGCTCCTCATGCCCCAGCTTCTCCTCAGCAAGGCTCTCTCTTGCCTGTTTGGGATCTGATGGCCTGGGTTTGTGTCCCAGCTCTGCTGTGCTCCCTGGGGCACAATGCATGCCCTCTCTGTGCCTCACTCTCCTCATCTGGAAATTGGGCAGGATAGTGGTTTGCCCTACTATTATTGTTAGGTTGTGAAGATTACGTGAACTAATCGTGCAAAGTACTTAGAACTGCGTAGGGCTCACAGTAGGTGCCTAATAATTGTAGGCTCTTTGGTAGTCCCATCTGACATTGTCTCCCCCACTACTCCTCAGGGAGTCTCATGAGGACAGAACTGGATGTGTCTTGGTTACTGCAGCGTCCTTCACACCCAATCATACAAGACCTAGTATACAGTAGGTGCTCAATTAAGAAGCAAGTGTGAGATTAGCCTCCCTCCACCCCCAATCCTGGTTCTAGCTTTACCCACAGCCCTAAGACTGAACCATTGCAGCCTGCCCAGTGCCTTACCTGGATGGGGCCGCAGGGATGACTGCAGGGGGCCTCTGGGACTCTAGGACCTTCCTCTTATACTCCTCCAGGGCGGCAGGCTCTGTGGAGGGAGGGAGAGGTGAACTTGACCTACAGCTTCAGCAGCCCCTGTCCCTGGGCTAGGGAAGGGCTGGCAGCCCAGGGGAATGGGAGAGCAGGGCTGGGGTGGGGTGAGAGGTGGAGAGGGTCCCCTCCCACACTTGACTGTCTTTTGTCACTCACCAATAATCCGGGGGTTGGGGGCAGCACCCATGGGCCTTAACCCTGGCGTCATCGGCTGTGACTGAAAGAAGGGTGGAGGGAGGTTGGTGGGAGCCACGCTTCCCAGAGAGCCTTCTGCCTGCTCTTTCTTTCTTCCCTTTTTTTTTGAGACGGAGTCTCACTCTGTCGCCCAGGCTGGAGTGCAGTGGCACGATCTCGGCTCACTGCAACCTCCACCACCAGGGTCAAGCGATGCTCCTGCCTGAGCCTCCCGAGTAGCTGGGATTACAGGCACACGCCACCATGCCTGACTAATTTTTTGTATTTTTAGTAGAGACGGGGTTTCAGCATGTTGGCCAGGCTGATCTCGAACTCCTGACCTCGGCTGATCCACGTGGCTCAGCCTCCCAAAATGCCTGAATGATAGGCGTGAGCCACCGTGCCTGGGCGGCTTCTGCTCTTTCACGCCCTTCAAGACCAGTCTCTAAGGTCCTTCCAGGGCAGGGTGAAAGACCCCATGTAGAAAGACACACATGATCATGAACATACAATCACTTGCACCCACCATAAGCCTTCAGGTGGCCTGGGGACTCCTGGGACTGATCACCTGAGCAGTCCTGAGGCTGCATGCTGCAGAGCTGGCCTACTATCTCCATCAGAGGCGCAGGGTAAATCCAGTTTCAACCCGTGACCCCATCGGAGTCTACTCGCCAGAGTAAAGTACTCATCGGAGCTCCCTTCAGACTGCCAACCTGCCCTGTAAACCAACTGGACCCCGATCCTAAATACTACTCTGGAACATCCCTGAGCCAATCCCCCAAAACCTGAAATCCAAAGCCAACTCTGAACTCAGTCACCTAAAATTTGATCCCAACACGAAAAGTCAATCTCCCAGCAGGGTGTGATGGCTCATGCCTGTAATCCCAGCACTTTGGGAGGCCGAGGTGGGCGGATCACGAGGTCAGGGCCAGCCTGGCCAGCATGGTGAAACCCGACTCTACCAAAAATACAAAAATTAGCCGGGCATGGTGGCGGTCGACTGTAGTCCCAGCTGCTCGGGAGGCTGAGAATCACTTGAACCCGGGAGGCAGAGGTTGCAGTGAGCCGAGATCATGCCATTGCACTCTAGCCTGGGCAACCGAGTAAGACTCCATCTCAAAAAAAAAAAAAAGAGAAAAAAAAAAAAAGTCAATCTCCCTTAGACTCAAACCCCAACCTAAACCCGATCCTAATTATAGACGGGATCTGACCATATCTTCAGATCTCACTCTGACTCCAACCATCCTCTTGACCCAACTGCTATGAAAAAATCCGTTTCCCCAGCCTCCGCCCTGGGCTCCACCATGCCCTCGTACCAACACTTGCCCAGTGCCATGCTCAACCCCCACTCAATCCCAGACCCCAGCCTCTACCCAGCTCCCACCCTAAACCCATCCTCAGTTCCCATCCCAACCCAAACTTCACCCCGATCCTAAGGCCCTATGGAGCCCCGAAACAGTGCTGAGCTGGTCATTACCCCAAATCCACCTGAACGCAGTTCCACCCTGAGATTGGCATCTACTCCAGATTTGACTCTCAGTCCAGCCCTGATCCTCACTCAACCCCAGTGTCTCCCCAACCATAACCAGGGTCACCCAACCCTTCAACTCAACTTCCAAGCCCACTCGAGCTTCCACCAGTCACCCTAAACCAACTCAGCCTCAGCTCCTCTTAACGCACTGTGAATACCAAGCCCTATGTCAGTGTCAATGAAATATGAAATTCACCCTTGGCTACAACCTCTAAGCATCTCCAGATCCCCCAGCTACCTCCGACTCCTGGAGCCTCAAATCCTGCTTCAGCCTTCAACTCAGTCCCAAAGCAACTGAGATTCTAGATCATTCTTCACCCAACCCCGCACCCCACAAGCCTCCCTGACTCAATGTGCAAGCTCTTCTCACCATCCAAATTCCAAATTCAGCCCCAATTCTAATATCAATGAAATCCCAAGTGAAATCCTAACCTTAACTCAAATCAACTCTAGACAGAGCAGTGACCAAAAACTCATCTCAGCCCAACTTAAACACGGTTCAATGTTCATGTCAACGCTTCCTCTAGACATCCTCACCCCAGTATCACTCCTAATGCTAAACTAACACCCCTGGTTTCTCAACTCAACTCAAATACAGGATTTTAAATTTATTTTTATTTTATTATTATTATCATTTTTAGAGATGGAGTTTCTCCATGTTGGTCAGGTTGATCTTGAACTCCCAACCTCGGGTGATCCGCCCGCCTTGGCCTCCCAAGTGCTGGGATTACAGGCGTGAGTCATTGCACCCGGCCCAAATACAGGATCTTAACTCTGACCCCAACCCCCATCCTGATCCCAACCGCAGAAGACCCCACCAGCTCCCTACACTCAATCCCAGCCTCAGTTCTTTCATTTTTCTTTTTTAGGATTTGGAGCAGATTTTATTTTATTTTAGATGCAGTGGGGATATGTGCAGGTTTGTTACATTGGGTATATTGCGTGATGCAGAGGTTTGGGTTTCTTTTTTTTTGAGACAAAGTCTCGCTGTGTTACCCAGGCTGGAGTACAGTGGTGTGATCTCGGCTCACTGCAACCTCTGCCTCCTGGGTTCAAGTGATTCTCCTGCCTCAGCCTCCCAAGTAGCTTGGATTACAGGCGCCCGCCACTATGCCTGGCTAATTTTTGTTTGTTTGTTTGAGACCGAGTCTCTGTAGCCCAGCCTGGAGTGCAGTAGCTCACTTCAACCTCCACCTTCCAGGTCCCGGTTCAAGCAATTTTCCTGCCTCAGCCTCCCGAGTAGCTGGGATTACAGGCATGCACCACCATGCCCAGCTAAGTTTTGCATTTTTTAATAGAGACGGGATTTCACCGTGTTGGCCAGTCTGGTCTTGAATTCCTGACCTCGTGATCCGCCCGCCTTGGCCTCCCAAAATGCTGGGATTACAGGCATGAGCCACCGCGCCCGGCCGAATTCCAGTCTCTCCTCTCAATGCCCATCCTCATTCCAATCTCTATCCTGATCTGAATGCCTGATCCTAGAGATTCGTAACTCAGCTAACCTAGACCAGGAAGCCATCCTCAAAGCCAGCTCCAACTTCAAGTTCAATATCACCACCGCCCCCTTGGCATCTGGACCCACTCCACTGCATCCTCCCTCTGGAGCCCACACGCCCACCTTGGCCCTGATGCAGGTGTCCAGGGCCGAGTTTTTGATGGCCAGCTCCAGCCTCAGCTGCTCCGCCTCCCTCTTCTTCTCTTCCAGCTCTTTAGCTAGGCTGTCTCGTTCCTTCCGCAGTGCCGCCTTCTCCTCCAGCGCCAGCTGGGTCTGCCGGGAGCATTCGGCTTGGAGCTTGGCCTCCCGGGCCTGAGCCTCCTTCTCCAGCTTCTGTTTGGCCTCCTGACTGGCCCGCAGGCCCCGCTCCGCATCCAGCTTCTGGCGTTGGAGGTCCGAGTTCTCGTGGGTCACGCGGTCAATACCGGCCCGGAGGCTGCGCGCCAGCTCCTCCACCTTAGAGGTCATGAGGCTGGGCATGTGGTCACAGGCTCTGCGGATGGAGGCCACTTCCGAACCCAGGGGATGGTACATGTTGTAACTCATGCTGTCCAGGTTGCGTGGGATGATGGAGTCCCTCCACAGGTTACGAAGATCGGTCTCGAACTTGTCCTTGTCCAGGGGCAGGCAGAGGGACTGCACCTTTTGCAGTTGCTCCTGGGCCAGCTGACGCTCTTGGCGCTGCAGCTCCTGCGATTTCACACACTCGGCCAGCTGCTCCTCCGCCATGCGTTTGCTCAGCAGCATGCCTTCCTTATCCTTCGTGCAAACGGTCTTCTCCTTTTCTATCTCCACCTCCAGCGTCTTCGCCTTCTGACCCAGCATGAGGAGCAAGGCTAAGGAAACAGGATCAGGAGACTCAGGAAGATTGGGGGCTGTCGAGAGCACTGGATGGGGAGTCCACCACCCCAGCCTTACCACTCACCATCACAGCTCTTGTTCATTTCCTTGAACTGATCTCTGCATTGCTTCTCGCTCAAGATGATGGCAGCCACGAACACCTGATCGTTTATGTAGACTACCTGCTCGGGAGGAAGGGGAACGACGCAGGACAGAGCTTAGTGTCTTGCCCCTGGGGGCCGGACCTAGATCAGACACCCAGGTGGCCAGAGTCAGCTGAGTTCACAAGGGCATGGTTCCTTTTTTATTTTTAGATGGAGACTCGCTCTGTTGCCAGGCTGGAGTGCAGTGGCGCCATCTTGGCTCACTGCAACCTCTGCCTCCCGGGTTCAAACGATTCTCCTGCCTCAGTCTCCTGAGCAGCTGGGACTACAGGTGCCCACCAACAGGCCTGGCTAATTTTTGTATTTTTCATAGAGACGGTGTTTCACCATATTGGCCAGGATGGTCTCGATCTCCTGACCTCGTGATCCACCCGCCTTGGCATCCCAAAGTGCTGGGATTACAGGCGCCTGGCCAAGGGCATGGTCCCTTTATGAGGGGATGTTGGAAGCCAGGTGTGGTGGCTCACCCCCCTAGTCCCAATTACTCAGGAAGCTGAGATGGGAGGATCACTGAAGCCCAGGAGTTTGAGAACAGCCTGGGCAATGTAATGAGACCCCATCTCAATGAAACAAACGAACGAATATAAATAAATAAAACAAAAATATATTGGATGCTTGTCTGATCTTCAAAAGTTTTTACAGTTGCTACTATCTAGAAATAAAAAGGCACAAAGTATAAATATATGCCACAACATAGATTAACTTTTAAAATATTACATCTACATTTATGGTCAACTGATTTTTTTTTTTTTTTTTTTGAGACAGAGTTTTGCTGTTGCTGCTGTCACCCATTGCAACCTCTGCCTCCTGGTTCCAGCGATTCTCCTGTCTCAGCCTCTCGAGTACCTGGGATTCCAGGTGCTCGCCACCACAACTGGTTAATTTTTTTTGTAATTTTGGTAGCGATGGGATTTTACCATGTTGGCCAGGCTGGTCTTAAACTCCTGACCTCAGGTGATCTGCTCACCTTGGCCTCCCCAAAGTGCTGGGATTATAGGCTTGAGCCACTGAGCTCGGCCAAAAAAATTTTAAAAATTGAGATGGGCCGGCCAGTCATGGTGGCTCAGGCATGTACATCCATTCCTAGCTGGAGAATCGTTTTTTACAAAACAACAACAACAACAAAATAATAATAAAGGGCAAAGGGTCTGAATACACATTTCTCAAAAGGAGACATGCAAATGGGCCAGGTGTGGTGGCTCACGCCTGTAATCCCAGCAGTTTGGTAGTCCTAGGCAGGTGGATGTCCTGAGGTTAAACGTTCGAGACCAGCCTGGCTAATGTGGCGAACCCTTGTCTCTACTAAAAATACAAAAATTAGCCAGGTGTGGTGGGGTGCACCTGTAGTCCCAGCTACTCTGGAAGCTGAGGCAGGAGAATTGCTTGGACCCGGAAGGCAGAGGTTGCAGTGAGCCGAGATCGCGCCATTGTACTCCAGCCCGGGCAGCGAGAGCGAAGCTCCATCTCAAAAAATAAAAAGTAAAAAAAAGAAGATATGCATATGGCCAACAAGCATATCAAAATATCAAAAGTTATTCAAAATCATTAGCCATTACGGAAATGCAAATCAAAACCGCAGTGAGATACCACTTCACGCCCACTAGGGTGGCTATTTAAAGAATCCATACAACCCCAGAACGAACAGTAACAGGTGTTGATGAGGATGTGGGGAAATCAGAATTCTCAGACAGTACTAGTGAGCATATACAATGTGGCCGCTGCTTTGGGAAACAGTCTGGCAGCTCCTCAAACTGTTAAACATAGTTACCATATGACCCAGCAATTCCACTTCTCAGCATATATCCCGAGCAATAACACATATCCTCATATCAACTTGCCGGGGATGTGCCCAGCAGCTCAGTCCACAGTAGCCAAAGGTGGAAACAACCCAAATGCCTGTCAGCAGATGAGTGGACACACAAAATGTGTTCCTTCCACATGTGGAATGTGATTCCGCCGTAAAAAGGAAGGAAGCGCTGATCCACGCTGCCATGTGGGTGAACCCCAAAAACATGATGCCCAAGTGAGAGAAGCCAGACACAAAAAGCCACATAGCGTGAGATTCCCTTGACATGAAACACCCAGAACAGGCAAATCCATAGAGACAGGAAGCAGATTAGCGACTGCCGGGGTTGGGGGAGGGAATGGGGAGTGACTGCGGATGGGAACGGGGTTTTCTCTTTCCTTCCTTCTTTCTTTCTTTCTTTCTCTCTCTCTCTCTCTCTCTCTCTTTCTT
>NW_022437113.1:1669382-1670440 GCF_009761245.1 Sapajus apella | reverse complement strand
CTCTCTCTCTCTCTCTCTCTCTCTCTCTCTATTTTCTTTTCTTTTTTTTAAAGACGGGGTTTCACCATGTTGGTCAGGGTAGTTCATTTTCTTTTTGAGATGGAGTCTCACTCTGTTGCCCAGGCTGAAATGCAGTGGTGAGATCTCGGCTCACTGCAACCTCTACCTCCTGGGTTCAAGTGATTCTCCTGGCTCAGCCTCTCGAGTATCTGGGATTACAGGCACGTGCCACCACGCCCGGCTAATTTTTGCATATTTAGTAGTGATGGGGTTTCACCATGTTGGCCAGGCTGATCTCAAACACCTGACCTCATGATCTGCCCACCTCGGCCTCCCACAGTGCTGGGGTTACAGGTGTGAGCCACGGAGCCCAGCCTAAGGGGGTGGGGTTTTCCTCTGGGAAGGCGAACATGTTTTAAAATGGACTGTGGTGATGAATGTACACCTCTGTGAATGTACAAAAAAATCATCAAATTTTACACTTTAAATAGGTGGATTGTATACTATGTAAATTACATCTCAATAAAGCTATTTAAAAACATTATTTATTATTTTTGTAATTGAGATGGAGTCTCGCTCTGTCGCCCAGGTTGGAGTGCAGTGGCACGGTCTGGACTCACTGCAACCTCCGCCTACTGGGTTCAAGTGATTCTCCTGCCTCAGCCTCCCAAGTAGCTGGGATTACAAGTGCCCACCACCAAGCCCGGCTAATTTTTGTATTTTAGTAGAGATGGGGTTTCGCCATGTTGACCAGGCTGGTCTCAAACTCCTGACCTCAAGTGATCCAACTGCCTCAGCCTCCCAAAGTGCTGGGATTATAGGTATGAACCACCATGTCTGGCCAGCTGTTTTTCTTTTCTTTTCTTTTTTTGAGACAGGGTCTCACTCTGTCACCCAGGCTGGAGTGCAGGGGTACATTCATGGCTCACTGCAGCCTCAGTCTCCCCAGGCTCGGGTAATCTTTCCATGTCAGCTCTCGAGTATCTGGGATTACAGCTGCCTGCCATGACATTTGTATAATTTTTGTATTTTTTTTTTTTTTTTTTTTTTTTTTTTTT
>NW_022437113.1:1641935-1669282 GCF_009761245.1 Sapajus apella | reverse complement strand
TGAGACGGAGTTTCACTCTTGTTACCCAGGCTGGAGTGCAATGGCGCGATCTCGGCTCACCGCAACCTCCGCCTCCTGGGTTCAAGCAATTCTTCTGCCTCAGCCTCCTGAGTAGCTGGGATTACAGGCACACACCACCATGCCCAGCTAATTTTTTGTAGCTTTAGTAGAGACGGGGTTTCACCATGTTGACCAGGATGGTCTCGATCTCTTGACCTCGTGATCCACCCGCCTCGGCCTCCCAAAGTGCTGGGATTACAGGCTTGAGCCACCGCGCCCGGCTAATTTTTGTATTTTTTGTAAAGATGGGGTCTCACTATGTTGCCCAGACTGGTCTCAAAGTCCTGAGCTCAAGCAATCCTCCCACCTTGGCCTCCCAAAGTCTTAGGATTATAGGTGTGAACTACCACGCCTGGCCAACAAAGCTGTTTTTGAAGAAAGTGTTCACAATTTAACAGACTATGGCCATACTTGCAAACTTTGGAAGAGAACCCTCTGCAGAAATATAAGAAGCTATGAAGAATGAGGAGAGGTTGTGTTTCTTTTTTTTTTTTTTTTTTTTTGAGACGGAGTTTCACTCATGTTACCCAGGCTGGAGTGCAATGGTGCGATCTCGGCTCACCGCAACCTCCACCTCCTGGGTTCAGGCAATTCTCCTGCCTCAGCCTCCTGAGTAGCTGGGATTACAGGCATGCGCCACCATGCCCAGCTAATTTTTGTACTTTCAGTAGAGACGGGGTTTCACCATGTTGGCCAGGATGGTCTCGATCTCCTGACCTTGTGATCCGCCTACCTTGGCCTCCCAAAGTGCTGGGATTACAGGCGTAAGCCACCATGCCTGGCCTCTGAAAAGGATTTAAAACTTCTCCTGGCCAGGTGCAGCGGCTCACTTCTGTAATCCCAGCACTTTGGGAGGCTGAGATGGGCAGATCACTTGAGGTCAGGAGTTGGAGACCAACCTGGCCAACATGGTGAAACCTCATCTCTACTAAAAATACAAAAGTTAGCCGGGCGTGGTGGTGTGTGCCTATAATCCCAGCTACTGAGGAGGCTGAGGCAGAGGAATCGCTTGAGCCTGGGAGGCAGTGGTTGCAGTGAGCCGAGATCGCACCACTGCACTCCAGCCTGGGCGACAGAGGGAGATCCTGTCTTAAACACAACAAAACGTAACAAAATAAACTTCTCCCTACTTCCTGGGATTTGACAATGAGTTGATATTTCTAAATTCAACACCCAGCATACAGCAAATATGAACTGTTTATACATACTAGAACTGAATAGGAACAAAACATTTTGAGCTTTTATTCAGTCCATCATTTTTTTGTTCTTGTTTTTTTCCAGACAGAGTCTCACTCAATTGCCCAGGCTGGAGTGCAGTGGCAACATCTTGGTTCATTGAAGCCTTGACCTCCCGGGCTCAAGCGATCTTCCCACTTCAGCCTCCGAGTAGCTGGGATTACTGGCACATGCCATCATGCCTGGCTAATTTTTGTATTTATTTTATTGATTTATTTATTTTAGATGGAGTCTCGCTCTGTCGGTCAGGCTGGAGTGCAGTGGCAGGATCTTGGCTCACTGCAACCTCTGCCTTCCGGGTTCAAGCGATTCTCCTGCCTTAGCCTCCCGAGTAGCGCACACCACCATGCCCAGCTAATCTTGGTAATTTTAGTAGAGACAGCGTTTCACCATGTTGGCCAGGATGGTCTCCATCTCCTGACCTTGTGATCCATCCGCCTCGGCCTCCCAAAGTGCTGGGATTACAGGCATGAGCCACCATGCCCGGCCTCTGCAAAGGGTTTAAAATTTCTCCTGGCCAGGGGCAGTGGCTCACTCCTGTGATCCCAGCACTTTGGGAGGCCAAGGCAGGCAAATAACTCGAGGTCAGGAGTTTAAGACCAGCCTGGTCAACATGATGAAACCCATCTCTACTAAAAATACAAAAATTAGCTGGGTGTGGTGGCATGCACCTGTAGTCCCAGCTACTCAGGAGGCTGAGGCAGAAGAATTGCTTGGAGCTGGGAGGCAGAGGTTACAGTGAGCTGAGATTGTGCCACTGCACTCCAGTCTGGGCAAAAGAGCGAGACTCTGTCTCAAAAAAAAAAAAAAAATGTTGCTGGCTTGGAATGGTGGCTCATGCCTTTAATCTCAGCATAGGAGGCTAAGAGTTCAAGACCAGCCTGGGCAGCATAGTGAGATTCTGTCTCTAGAAAAAAAAAAGAAATTAGCCAGGGGCCAGGGTAGGACACGGTGGCTCATGCTGTAATCCCAGCACTTTGGGAGGCCGAGGCAGGTGGATCACCTGAGGTCAGGAGTTTGAGACCAGCCTGGCCAACATAGTGAAACCCCATCTCTACCAAAAATACAAAAATTAGCTGTTGTGATGGCACACACCTGTAATCCCAGCTACTCGGGAGGCTGAGGCAGGAGAATCACTTGAACCTGGGAGTTGGAGGTTGCAGTGAGCCGAGATTGCACCACTGCACTCCAGCCTGGGAAACAGAATGAGACTCCATCTCAAAGAAAAAAAAATTCTCCAGGTGTGGTGATGCCCACCCTGTAATCTCAGCACTTTGGGAGGTCCAGGAGGGAGGATTGCTTGAGCCCAGGATTTCAAGACCAGCCTGGTCAACATAGCAAGACCCCATGTCTACAAAAATAAAAAAATGAGCTGGGCGTACTAACATGTCCACAGTGCCAGCAGCCCAAGAGGCCGAGGCAGGAGGACTGCCGGAGCCCAGGAAGTCAAGGCTGCAGTGAGCTCTGCTCACATGATTGTGCTGCAGCCTAGGTAACAGAGTGAGACACTATCTCCAAAAAAAAAGGAAGAAAAAAAAATTAGCTGAACACAATGCCCCACACCTGTAATCCCAGCACTTTGGGAGGCTGAGGCGAGAGGATTGCTTGAGCCCGGGAGTTCGAGACCAGCCTGGGCAACATAGTGAGACCCCCGTCTCTGCAAAATATAAAAATATTAGCTGGGCATGGTGGCCCATGCCTGTATACAGTCCCAGCTGCTCAGGAGGCTGAGGCAGGAGGATCGCTTGAGCCCAGGAGATTGAGGCTGCAGTGAGGGCTATGATCGCAATTGCACTCCACCCAGCCCAGGACACAGATGGAGACCCTGTCTCTTAAAAAAAAAATCTATCGGCTGGACACAGGCTCACGTCTGCAATCCCAACACTTTGGGAGGCTGAGGCAGGCGGATCACTTCGGGTCAGGAGTTTGAGATCAGCTTGGCCAACATGGCAAAACCCCATCTCTACTAAAAATACATATATTAGCCGGTCATGGTGGCATGTGCCTGTAGTCCCAGCTATTTGGGAGGCTGAGGCAGCAGAATCACTCAAACTTGAGAGGCGGAGGGTGCAGTGAGCCGAGATTGCACCACTGCACTCCAGCCTGAGCGACAGAACGAGACCATGTCTCAAAAGAAAAGAGAGTATTGGTCCTGTGATGGTCCCCGTCTCCTGGATGAGGAAACTCAGGCTCAGAGAGGTGAGGTGGCTTGCCCAGGGTCCCCAGGGCGAGTGTCCTGCCCGCAGCCTTACCCGGTCGGCCTGGCACTGGCGGAAGCTGGCGTTGATGCGGTCCAGGTCTCGGCGGGCATTCAGCAACATCTGCATGATGGCATCCTTGGCGCGGGTGGTGAGGTTGAGCTCCTTGGTCAGGTTGGTCTGGGAGGCCGAGAGCCCCACGACCTGGCTGTAAAGGCCTTCAGCTCGGCGCTCGGTGGCTTGTAGGTTGGACTCCGTGCCCACGTGCACGTTACCGTAGACCATGAAGAGCACGAGCCCCAGGATGATGAGGAATTGGATGAGGGACACGAAGAGGAAGAAGTAGCGCAGGTAGTACCAGCAGCCGTGAGAGCTGCTGCCCGCCCGAGCGTAGGAGGCTCCGTGCTCCATCGCCAGACCCATGTGCTCCCGTTGCCGGCCGGCGCACCGTCCCCGCTCGCCACCCGGCCTGCTCTGGCCCCCGCCTCGCAGGGGGGAGTGCTTATATTGCTCCTCTTAATACTTCCTCTGCCTGGCTCCTTCCTGGCCCGGAGGAAACGGGGGCTGCGGGTTATCACAACACTCCCACCCTGGCTGTGAGAGCTTGGGGGAGGGGCTGGGGGCCCAGAGCCAAGGCAGGGCATGGCTGGACACCTCTGATTAATGCTGGGTGGGGTGCTGGCTGGCTGATCCGGCTTTCTCGGCCTCTTGGAGCCTCGCTTTTGCCTTTACTTGGTGGCGGGTGCTGTTCTCAGTACCTGCTGCAGTTAGGTCACTGAGTCATGCCAGGCCTGTTACTGTCTCTCTTGTGTGGTGGGGGAAACTGAGGCACAGGGAAAAGAAGGGGCTGCCTCGGGGTCTCACGGAGCTTCACTTACCTCGAGAGAGGCTGGTTACAGACGTGGACCCACTTCCCTGGACGGTGCTGATTAAATGCCACAAAATGTGGGAAAGGCACCGGGTGAGGTGGCTCACACCTGTGATCCCAGCACTTTGGGAGACCAAGGTGGACAGATCACCTGAGGTCAGGAGTTTGAGACCAACCTGGCCACCATAGTAAAACCCCCATCTCTATTAAAAGTACAAAAACTAGCCGGGTGTGGTGGCGCATGCCTGTAATTCCAGCCACCTGAGAGGCTGAGGCAGGAGAATCACTTGAACCCGGGAGGTGGAGGTTGCAGTGAGCTGAGATCGCACCACTGCACTCCAGCCTGGGCAACAGAGAGAGACACTGTTTAAAAAAAAAAAAAAGTGTGAAATGCTTAGCTAGCCCAGGGAGCGACAAACAGTAGGTGATCAGTAATTGCACAGGAGGGCGTCATGGAGGGCTGAGTCATGGATGGTGGTGGCGCTGGCTCCCCAAGCTCTGTCATTGCTCCCTGATGCCCTGTTCACTTAGGTGCTCAATAAATGCTCCAGGAAACTGCGGCACAGGAAATAATGAGCTTGGAGCTGGGAAGAGCCGGCTCTGCTCTGTGTGAGCTCGGGCAAGAGGCCTCACATGTCTGTGCCTCAGTGTACCCCTGTGTGAGACGAGGCATGCCCGGTGCTTGGTCGCTCTGCAGCTGTTGTTATGATTGGGTCATTTCTTGCTGGAGGCACTGCTGGGGGCTCCATGAGATGGTGACTGACAAGTGGTGGATAGATGGGACTCAGCTTCCTGCCCTGGACACTCAAAACCCCATGGGCGGCCGGGCACGGTAGCTCACACCTGGAATCCCAGGACTTTGGGAGGTCGAGGTGGGTGGATCACCTGAGGCCGGGAGTTCGAGACCAGCATGGCCAACATGGTGAAACTGTCTCTACTAAAAATACAAAAATTAGACAGATGTGATGGCGGGCGCCTGTAATCCCAGCTATTTGGGAGGGTGAGGCAGGGAATCACTTGAACCCGGGAGGCAGAGGTTGCAGTGAGCCGAGATCTCCACTGCACTCCAGCCTGGAGACAGAGTGAGACTCTGCCTCAAATCAAAAACAAAAACAAACAAAGAAACCATGGGGGTCACTGTGGGTCACCTCCCTGGTGGGCCTGGGGGGGATTTGGGGACCAGGAAGCAAAGGATTCTGTGTGTCCTGCCCATCTCCCAGAATCAGGAGCTCCAGGGAAACCCTCCCTGCAGTCTCTGCTTTGTTTCGTGCTGGGTGATGCCAGGTCCCCCAAGAGGCATCAGCCCTAAGCCCAGTCACGAGCAACTCCCTGTCTTGGGAGACAGACTGGGACAGACACCCCTTGTTCCATGGAGTCAGGGTGGGCTGGAGGGACAGCAGCTGGGAGCTGGAAAGGAGGCTGGATCCCAGATAGGTGACAATCATGCAATTGCTGTCCTCTGTCCGGCAGTGTGGAGGCTGGGGTGCGGGGACCCGTCCCGCCATGAGCCAGGGTGACGAAGTGGGAGGGATGGTGGACAGAGCGGAGGGGTCCTCCAGGGTGGTGCGCAGTGAGGGGAGCGTCGAGTCAGGAAGAAGGAAGTTCCCAGGGGTTGGCAGGAAACCCACATCTGACTTTTGACCTTTGCAGCTACTGGGTGGTTCCTGGACCCTTCCCAGCCAGGCGGCTGCTAGTGGGGGAAGGAGGGCTGGGGGCTGCCACGGGTGCCCAACCAGCTGTTTCTCCAGGTTGGCCAGACCCACCCAGAGCCCCCCAGAGCAGGGCAGGAGGAGGGCATCTTCCACAATGGGGGCAATGTAGTGTGAGGGAACCCAGCGTTACAATTTAGGCTTCTGGAGTTGAGTTCTGGCTGTGTCACCTACCAGCTTTGCGGCCTTGGAGAAGTGACTTTCCCTCCCTGGGCCTCAGCTTTCTGCTGTCTGAAGTGGAGATAGCCGGGCACAGTGACTCACACCTGTAATCCCAGCAATTAGGGAGGCAGAGGTGGGAGAATTGCTTGAACTCACAAGTCCGAGACAAACCTGGGCAACATAACGAGACCCTGTTCTAAAAAAACCCCCTCCAAACCAAAACAAAAACGAAAAGCAAGTGAAGACAACATAGCCAGTTTTGAAGTACTTGACACCACGCCTGGAACATTCTCAGTCTTAATAAATGATGGTTTTTTTTGGTTTGTTTGTTTTTTGTTTAGACGGAGTCTCGCTCTGTCGCCCAGGCTGGGGTGCAGTGGCGCAATCTCGGCACACTGCAACCTCCGCCTCCCGGGTTCAAACAATTCTCCTGCCTCAGCCTCCCAAGTAGCTGGGATTACAGGTCTGTGCCACCACCACCTGGATAAGTTTTGTATTTTTAGTAGAGACAGTTTTCACCATGTTGGTCAGGCTGGTCACGAACTCCTGACCTCAGGTGATCCACCTGCCTTGGCTTCCCAAAGTTCTGAGATTACAGGCATGAACCACCATGTCTGACGATGATAGCATTTTTTAAGATTCGAGGGCTGGATTGTGCCTGGCCTCTGATACCAGGCTGAGGAACTGAGATACAGGGGAGGGGCAGTATCTTCAGCAGCTGGTTCCTCAGGCCTGCAAGAGCACTGGAGAAAGGAGGGCACGATGGGGATGAAGTGTGGGTGACCAGGGTCCAGTGGAGGATCTGAGGCTGGGTGCAGCCTCTGGGCCAAAGCCAGGAGGTGTGGGTCTTGGTGTGCACTTAATGTCTTGGCTGTTCTTCATTGTATATTGAAGATATTGCATCTTTGTAGGTATGAATGTGATATCAGTTGACAAGGAAAAATAAAGGCAATCTCAAACTCCCAGAAAACCGAAAAGCACTCCCTGGACCTGATGGTACTGATGTGCCACAATTTAGAGCAGTTGTCACCGTGTGAGAAGCAGAGTTTTAAATATACATACTAATGTCATTTGTATCAAGCTCAAAAACAATATTTGACGTCCTTTCCTAATTTGATCTCACACCTTGAATTTGTAATGTTTGTTTTGAATTTGTTTTATTAGCTGATTTAACTTTGTAACTTATGTTTTTGTTTGTTTGTTTGTTTTGAGACAGAATTTTGCTCTTGTTGACCAGGCTGGAGTGCAATGGCTCGATCTCGGCTCACTGCAACCTCTGCTTCCCAGGTTCAAGTGATTCTCCTGCTTCAGCTTCCTGAGTAGCTGGGATTATGGGTGTACACCATCATGCTCAGTTAATTTCTTTGTTTTTTATCGTTTAGTAGAGATGGGGTTTTGCCATGTTGGCCAGCCTGGTCTCGAACTTCTGACCGCTGGTGATCCACCCACTTTGTCCTCACAAAGTGATGGGATTACAGGCATGAACCATTGCACCCCGCCTGATTTTTTTTTTTTTTTTAAACAAAAGAGGTAAAGATAGACCTTCCTCTTTTTGCCCAGTATTATGTGTTTGAGATTCATTGACTCCTTTTGCTGGCTGTTTAGGTTTTCACCAGATACATTACCATAAAATTACAAATGGACACTTAGATTGTTTCTAAGTTATTTGTTTCAATAAATAAAAGATGGAAAATCAAATTTCCTGGCTGGGTGCGGTGGCTCGCATCTGTAATCCGAAGCGCTTTGGGAAGCCAAGGCAGGCAGATCGCTTGAGCCCAGGAGTTTGAGACCACCTGGGCAACATGTTGAAACCCTGCCTCTACAAAAAATACAAAAATTAGCCAAGCATGGTGGTGCGTGCCTGCAGTCCACTATTTGGAAGGCTGAGGTGAGGGAAAAGCTTGGGCCCGGGAGGCAGGGATTCCAGTGAGCAGAGATCGCACCACTGTACTCCAGCCTGGGGCTTGGGTGACAGAGTGAGACCCAGTCTCAAAAAAAGAAAAAAGGAAACTCAAATTTCCGGAAATGAAATTACTGGGTCTTGGCCAGGTATGATGGCTCATGCCTGTAATCCCAGCACTTTGGGAGGCCGAGGCGGGTGGAACACGAGGTCAGAAGTTCAAGACTAGCCTGGCCAAGATGGTGAAACCCCGTCTCTACTAAAAATACAAAAATTAGCCAGGCACAGGGCAGGCACCTGTAATCCCAGCTTCTTGGGAGGCTGAGGCAGGAGAATTGCTTGAACCTGGGCAGCAGAGGTTGCAGTGAGCCAAGATTGCGCCGATGCACTCCAGCCTGGGTGATGGAGTGAGACCCCATCTCAAAAAAAAAAAAAAAGAAATTACTGGGTCTTTTTTACGTTTTGATAGTTGTCACCAGTTTGTCTTTCAAAGAGGTTGTTTTCATTGACATCTTTGCCTGTGATGTCTGAAATCTCTAAACAGGGACTTTATATGAAAATGTTCTGTCTGTTTTTGGCCAGAAGAATCCGCAGGGAGATCGTGAGTGTCTGGCTGAGAATCTGCATGAGCTCAAATGCGTCGGCCCTGATGTGAGCATTGGTTTTTTCCTGAAAACAATTTGTCATG
This sequence comes from Sapajus apella, assembly GCF_009761245.1. Classification (NCBI taxonomy): domain Eukaryota; kingdom Metazoa; phylum Chordata; class Mammalia; order Primates; family Cebidae; genus Sapajus; species Sapajus apella. The sequence goes on along the minus strand of NW_022437113.1, from coordinate 1,660,461 downwards.
TTTACAGGAAATTTTGCCAATGAACCCCTTCAAATTCCCTTGGAGGGGCATCAGAAATTCAGGCTTGCGTTTTAAAAGCCTTTTGTTTTTCTAGACCGAAGACAATTGACTTGGTTACATTCGTTTGTTTGAGTGGAGAAGGGAAGACTGTCATGAGGAAGTCAACTCTGTGTCACTCCCTGAAAACTGACACTGAGGTCCTCATGGAGACACGAGGTTTAAAAAAAAAAATCACTCAGGACTTCAGGAAAGTCCCTGAGGAAGTGATATTTCTGGTGAAGAAAGATTTCAGTGAAGCTCAGAAAACTCTCCACTATTTCGTTTTTCTGAGGCAGAGGCTCACTTTGTCGCCCAGGCTGGAGTGCAGTAGCGCCATTTCAGTCCACTGCAACCTCCACCTCCCAGGTGGCAACAATTCTGGCTCAGCCTCCTGAGTAGCTGGGACTACAGGTATGCACTACCACCCCTGGCTAATTTTTCTGTTGTTTTGTTTTGTTTTATATGGAGTCTTACTCTGTCACCCAGGCTGGAGTGCAGTACCACAATCTTGGCTCCCTGCAACCTCTTCATCCTGGGTTCAAACGATTCTCCTGCCTCAGCCTCCCGAGTAGCTGGGATTACAGGCACGTGCCACCACACCTGGCCAATTTTTGTATTTTTAGTAGAGACGGGGTTTCACCAGGTTAGTCAGGCTAGTCTCGAACTCTTGACCTTGTGATCTGCCCGCCTCGGCCTCCCAAAGTGCTAGGATTACAGGCACGAGCCACTGTGCCCAGCCAGCCCTCCACTTTTATGTTCACATGTTTGGTTTTTGGTTAACTGAAGTGAAATTAAGTTTTGTGCTTTTGGAGGTGACGGAGGCGACAAAGAGTTTCTCTGTGGGGTGGTGGAAGCCTGTGCTTTCTGGAACTCTGTGTTCCCTGCTGAAAACCAGAAACCAACTTCCTTGCCTGTGATTTGGGGGCTGGAAAGGTCAGGTTGCAGCTGGCCCACGTCCCCCTCTGCCATGCTACTATGGGCTTTCCATTTTTGTCTTCTACCCCTGAACCTCCAGCTATGGGAAGAGAGCTCCAGTGTGGCCACGGATAGGGGTTACCCAGGATGGTGCCCTGGAGACAGGAGTAGACAGACAGAGGTAACCAGAGACAGAAAGACACTTTGGGAGATGACCAGCAGAGGCCGGACGCCGTGGCTCATGCCTGTAATCCCAGCACTTTGGGAGGTTAAGGCAGGTGGATTACCTGAGGTCAGGAGTTCAAAACCAGCCGGGCCAACATGGTGAAACCCCATCTCTACTAAAAATACAAAAATTAGCCCAGGGTAGTGGCACGCACCTGTAATCCCAGCTACTCGGGAGGCTGAGGCAGAAGAATCACTCGAACTCGGGAGGTGGAGGTTGCAGTGAGCTGAGATTGTGTCTGTCATTGCGCTCCAGCCTGGGCAAAAAGAATGAAACTCTGTCTCAAAAAAAAAAAGAGAGAGAGAGGTAGAGAGATGACCAACAGAGTCCAAGAGGGATCGTTAGACGGGTGGAGGCAGGGAGACAGGACAAAGACAGCTTGGGGGCTGGCTCCGTATGCTGGGAGGCAGGTCTCACTGAGAAGTGCTGTTGGCCTCCCTGGGCATCTGGGGAGGCTCAGTGCAGCCCAAGGACTGGGCCTATCCGCCTCTCTCCTCGGCACCGGGAATATTCACCAACTCTCTGCCTTATGACTTCCCGGGGGCTCAAAACCTCCAGCCTCAAATTCCGTCTTCCCAACATTCTTTGACACCGCTTCCGCCTGTGCCCCTCTCGCTAACACATCTGCTGTGGCTCCCTATCACCTCCATCCTCAGAACTGATTTTTTTTTTTTTTTTAGATGGAATCAGCCGGCCGAGGTGGCTCACGCCTGCAATCCCAGCACTTTGGGAGGCTGAGGTGGGCGGATCACCTCAGGTCAGGAGTTCAAGGCCAGCCTGACCAATATGGTGAAACCCCATCTTGAAAAAAAAAAAAAAAGAGATGGAATATTGCTTTGTCGCCCAGGCTGGAGTGCAATGGTGCAATCTCGGCTCACTGCAACCTCTGCCTCCGGGTTCAAGCGATTCTCATGCCGCAGCCTCCTGAGTAGCTGGGATTACAGATACCCACGACCACACCCAGTTACTTTTTGTATTTTTAGTAGAGACGGGGGTTTCACCATGTTGGCCAGGCTGGTCTGGAACTCCTGACCTCAAGTGACTTGCGCGCCTTGGCCTCCCAAAGTGTTGGGATTACAGGCGTGAGCCACCGTGCCCGTCTCAGAACTGATTTTCAGGGGTCCCTCGGGTATGGTCGAGATGGAGCAGGCGGTACAAATAAATAAATGCATAATTGGTGACGATGCCTTAGTTGCCTTGGACAGCCCTGTGCCCGGCCCCACACGGGCCCGTTCTTGGACCCCACAGCCCCGTGGTGAGGGGGTCTTGCGTCCCTGGGGTCCCGACTGGGGCGAGGCCAGTCTCCAGGCTTCCAGCTCTGGCAGATTCCAGAAGGAGGAACCGTTTCCTGCTGGCTTCTGGATTGACGCCAGGGCCGGGGGAGGAGGTCTCAGACCCACCCTGTCCGACTCCCAAACTCTCGGCCCTCAGGAGGCGGCTACTGGATCTGCTGGCGGGGGCGACCCCTGGTGGCCGGTAGCGGAACACAACGGCCAGATCTCCCGTTCCCGCAGCCTCATTTTCCCCATGGGCAGGGCCTCTAGGCGAGCCCCCTCTCAGGTGAAGACCCTGATCAGGCACGTACAAGCCTTAGGTGCGTGGGAGGATCATGAGCAGAACTGACCAAGCCGGGTGGTGTCAGAGTTCCAAGGGCTTCCACTTCCCTGTCTACACCAGTGTCTTAGGAATTTTTAAAATGTATTTTTATTTACTTAGTTTTTGAGTCAGGGTCTCACTCTGCCACCCAGGCTGGAGTGCAGTGGTGCGATCTCGGCTCACTGCAACCTCTGCCTCCTGGGTTCGAGCGATTCTCCTGCCTTAGCCTCCCAGGTAGCTGGGATTACAGGCGCTCATTACCTCGCCCAGCTAATTTTTGTATTTTTAGTAGAGACAAGGTTTTACCATGTTGGCCAGGCTGGTCTCGAACCCCTGACCTCAGATGATCCACCTGCCTCGGCCTCCCAAAGTGCTAGGATTACAGGTGTGAGCCACCGTGCCCAACTTATTTATGTAGTTTTTCGAGACAGGGTCTCACTCTGTTGCCCAGGCTGGAGTGCAGTGGCATGATCTCGGCTCACTGCAACCTCCACCTCCAGGGTTCAAGTGATTCTCCTGCTTCAGCCTCCCAAGTAGCTGGGACTACAGGTGTGCACCAGCATGCCTGGCTAATTTTTAAACTTTTTGTAAAGTCGGTGGTCTCACTACATTGCTCAAGCTGATCGCCCATTCCTGGGCTCAAATGATCCTCCTGCCTCAGCCTCCCAAAGCGCTGGGATTACAGACAGGAGCCACCATACTCAGCCTGGACATTTTTACAAACAAATTTTAGTTTTAAATTTTGAATGAGTAATACACATGCATGGTTTTTAAAAATGCAGTCTTTATGAAAGGTACATGGAGAAATGTGAGAATATGTCCCCTACCAATTCCCAGACCCCTGGATCGCTCCCCAGAGGCAGAGGCTGTGATCAGTGTCTCCTTCAGAGATATTTGAATAAAAGTCCCCTCCCCAAGCCCTGCATTAAAAAAAAAATACACAAAATATCACTCTCTTGCTTTTCATATTAATGTATGTTAGAGAAGATCTGCTTTGGCCCTTTAAGTGGTGGTTGAATAGTGTTCCACTGTGTGGATAGACAAACACTTTTCTTTTTTTTTTTTGAGACAGGGTCTCATTCTGTTTCCCAGGCTGGAGTGCACTGCTGTGATCTTGGCTTACTGCAGCCTTTGCCTCCCAGGCTCAAGCGGTTCTTCCACCTAAGCCTCCTGAGTAGCTGGGACCACAGGTGCACACTACCACATCCAGCTAATTTTTTGTATTTTTGGTAGAGACAGGGTTTCACCATGTTGCCCAGGCTGGTCTTAAACACCTGAGCTCAAGTGATCCACTGCTTCAGCTACCCAAATAATGGGATTTTTTTTTTTTTTTTTTGAGACAGAGTCTCACTCTGTCACCGAGGCTGGAATGCAATGGCACGATCCCGGCTCACTGCAACCTCTGCCTCCCGGGTTCAAGCAATTCTCCTGCCTCAGCCTCCCGAGTAGGTGGGACTACAGGCACATGCCACCATGCCCAGCTAATTTTTGTATTTTTAGTAGAGATGGGGTTTCACCATATTGGCCAGGCTGGTCTAGAACTCCTGCCTTTGTGATTCACCCACCTTGGCTTCCCAAAGTACTGGGATTACAGGCGTGAGCCACCACACCTGGCCCCAAAGAATTTTTAAACCATTATTCGTAGAGATAGGATCTCCTTATGTTGCCCAGGCTGGTCTTGAGCTTCAGGGCTCAAGAGATTCTCCTGCCTTAGCCTCCCAAAATATTGAGCTTATGGGCATGAGGCCGTGACTGGCCTCATGATTTTTTAAATAATTTTTTTTTCTGGCTCACGCCTGTAATTCCAGCACTTTGGGAGGCCAAGGCAGGCAGATCAGAGGTCAGGAGATTGGGACCATCCTGGCCAACATGGTGATGCCCTGTCTCTCCTAAAAATACAAAAAATTAGCTGGGCGTAGCGGTGCGTGCCTATGATCCCAGCCACTCGGAAGGCTGAGGCAGAATTGCTTGAACCAGGGAGTCGGAGGTTGCAGTGAGCTGAGAATACACCACTGCACTCCAGCCTGCTGACAGAGTCAGACTCCAAAAAAAAAAAAATAATAATAATAGCTTTAAATTTTCAAGTTTTGAGAATATATCCCCCGACAATTCCCAGACCCCTGCATGGCTCAGAGGCAGAGGCTGTGATCATGTGTCTGTCTTGCTCTGTCATTCATATGACTGGAGTGCAGTGGTGTGATCACGACTCACTGCAGACTTGTTGTCCTGGGCTCAAGTGATTCTCCTGCCTTGGCCTCCTGAATCGCTGGGTCTACAGATGCATGTCACCATGCTCAGCTAATTATTGTTATTATTTGTAGAGGTACGTTTTCTCTATGTGGCCCAGGCTGGTCTCGAACTCCTGGGCTCAAGTGATCCTCCTGCCTTGGCCTCCCAAAATGTTGGGATTACAGGTGTGAGCCACCACACCTGGCCAGCCTTGAGTTTGGAGGAGTCAAAGTGACATGTGAATGTTGGCATTGTTCAGGAGTTGGAGATCAGCCTGGGTGATATATGGAGACCCTACCTCAAAAACCCAAAACAGAACAAAAACAAAACAAAGTTAACACTTCAGGAATCTGAGTGAAGGATATCCAGAACTTCTTTGTACTAATACACCAATTTTTCTGTAAGTCTGTAGTTACGCCAAACATAAAGTTTACATTTAGATAACAAGCTAAAAATGTTTAAAGGTTTGAAAAATAAGCCAGGCATGGTGACTCACACCTGTAATCCCAGCACTTTGGGAGTCCAAAGCAGGTGGATCACGAGGTCAGGAGATCGAGCCCAGCCTGGCCAACATGGTGAAAGCCCGTCTCTACTAAAAACACAAAAATTAGCCAGGTGTGGTGGTGGGTGCCTGTAGTCCCAGTTTCTTGGGAGGCTGAGGCAGGAGAATGACTTGAACCTGGGAGGCAGAGATTGCAGTGAGCCAAGACTGTGCCACTGCACTTCAGCCTGGAGACAGAGCAAGACACTGTCTCAAAAAAAAAAAAAAAAAAAAAAAGGAAAGAAAAAAGAAAGAAAACCCAGCAATACAGTTATGTGAAATTGAGCAATATAAAAGTGTCCATATTTCAATGATTTTTGATCCATGGGAACAGCACTTCCATGAGATTCTCTTCCTTTCCATTGTACCTTTTATTTTTCTTGTGTAATTGCATTGGCTAGTACGCCCAGAAAAATAACTACTTGACAGTGGATGTCCTTACCGTGGAACTGATTTTGATGTGTTTTTTTCCCCCACAATTTATAAATGTTCTCATTTGATCTATTACTATAGTGATTAACAGACTTGGGAGTATTGAATCACTGCTCCATCTCAGGCATGTCATCTTTGTTGCAGTGTAGGTTAAAAACATGGGCTGGGCGCGGTGGCTCATGCCTGTAATCCCAGCACTTTGGGAGGCTGAGGCGGTGGATCACCTAAGTTAGGGAGTTCGAGATCAGCATGGTGAAACCCCGTCTCTACTAAAAACACAAAAATTAGCTGGGCATGGTGGTGGGGGCCTGTCATCCCAGCTACTTCGGAGACTGAGGCATAATTGCTTGAACCCGGGAGGCAGAGGTGGCAGTGAGCCCAGATCGTGCTATTGCACTCCAGCCTGGGTGACGAGAGTAAAACTCCATCTCAAAACCAAACCAAGCCTGCCAAACAAACACGTTACTTGGTTCTTTTTGTTTAAATTCCACCTGGGAGTTTTGTATTCTTCTCACAGGGTTAGGGATTTGTGGTTTTCCTATTGTGCCACTTTCGTCAGCTTTTGCTGTCAAATCAGCTCCCTATCATGAGTCCAATCACCCATTCTACAGACAGGATAAACTGAGAGGCAGAGAGGGAAAGTGACCGTTTCAGGTCACTCCTGAGCCAGGGCTAGCCTTCAAGTCCTCAAAAATTGAGGGCAACACTGTTGTTAGAGGAGACTTCAAATCCCAGCTCAACACTAGCTCACTGCGTGATCACGTGGGCCTCAGTTTCCCTGTCTATAGAATAAGGACTTTACATGGTTGGAGAGAGAGGGCAGAGGCTCCTTTCTGTGCAGCGTCCATTCAGGGAGGCTCCGGGTCTAAAGCCGAGCGTCGCATCCAGCATGGGGGCGCCTCTATACACGTCCCGCAGAGTCCCCCCCACCAACGTCTGTCCTCCTGGCCGAAGCCCCCTTCCGGCTGGGGCCGACTCACCCTCGTGCGCGCCGCGCCGGCCGCCGGCAGCCCCCGGAGGGTCCGGAGCGAGATCGCGAGCGAGGGCTGGGCCGGGGGCGGGACCCCGAGCGGGGCCGCGGCCGGGGCACTCTGCGCTGGTGGCTCATCTCGGCTTCCAAGGCGTTACTGCCGGGAAGGGGGAAGGGGGCTATCAGCCTCTGGACCCCTGACCCCAGACATCGCCAGCCCTCATCCGTCCGAGCGCCCCTTTGCTGGGAACTCCATCCCCAGAGATCCGCATCTCCCAGGTTTCCCGGTCCCCAGGATCCGTCATCCGTTTTCTACCCGCAGCCATTCCCGGACCACTCCCTAGGGACTCCCAGCTCCATCCCCAGAAGCTCTGTCCCCAGACCACCAGCCTTTCCCTCCATACTCCCTTTTCCTTGCACCCTTCTCTTCCGTTCCCCGTCCTTCTCGGGGCCCCCACCGACGCTGGATCCTGGGGACCCAAGTTTCTAGAATGCCCGCCCCAGCCTGGAACCCCAAAAGAGTCCACTCCCCTCTCCATCCTCAGGTTCCAACTCCAGAATCCTCCCAGGAGATCAAACAATGCCCCGCCCACAATGCCACACCTAAAGTAATGATTGGTCGAAATAATGTAGCCCTGCGCAGCCATTGGTCGAGCCTTCCCGTCCCCTCTCCGCCCTCGGGCCCGCCCCTCACTCACTTGCGTTCGCGCAGCGCCGCCTCTCGGGCCGCGCAGGATTCGCTCTCGGCCTCCGCCACACCTGCGCGCCGCTGAGCCTCGTCCAGCCGCCGCGCAGACTCCGTGGCCACCGCCTCCCAGCGCGCCAGGGCTTCTGCGGGCGCAGGGGGCGGGGTCAGGCTGGAGACCCCGCCCCCACCCGCCCCAGGCCCGCCGGAATCCGAGTTGAAATTCTACATGCCATTTGCATGCTTTGCTTTATTTGGATTAAACTTGTGTGTGCCATTGCCTGGCTCCACGTGCTTTTTGCACAGCTTTTCATAGGTTTGCATTGCTTTTGTGAGTCGTTTAAAAGGCGTTGGCATGTTTTGTGGCATTTGCGTTGTTTTGTGACATTTGCATGGCCTCTGCATGTTGTTTGCATTGGCTTCATAAGTTTTCGCGTTTATTTCCATGTTATTTGCATTACGTTTGCGTGCCTTTTTGTATAACTAGTATTCATCTAGGCTCCTCCCACCTTTAATCCCTGCCCACTCCCTTACACCGCAACGCACCTGTCAGCGCCCCGTTCTCGACCCCCATCTGGGTCCCCTGTGCCTTGGTTTCGTCCATCTCAATCTTCAGTGTCGTTAGTTGGGTCTGAAGCCGGCTCTGAGGAGTGGAGGGGAAGTGGGAGGGGGTGTAGGCAGAGGAGGGGAGGAGTGAATAGGCCTGGCCTTTTTGGGGACAGTGAGAAGCCACCAAGGACCTTGTGTCCTGAACTTTGTGTGGAATGTCCTTTCGGGCCTTGTAATTGTAGAATACAGAAGTGGCTTCTGAAGCCTGGGGCACCGAGGGGTGACAGCTGCCTGCCTGGAGGAAGATCTCTGCCCAGGTTCAACACCAGCAACCCTAAGCCACCGGAAAGTGGAGACTGCTTAGCTCTGCAGTCAGATTGAAGTTCCACTTTCAGCTCCATCTGGGACTCGCTGATGGGGTTACAAACCAACACAGGGTACCGGGTGCGCCGTGGCTCACGCCTGTAATCTCAGCACTCTGGGAGGCTGAGGTGGGCGGATCACTTGAGGCCAGGAGTTTGAGACCAGCCTGGCCAACATGGCGAACCCCTGTCTCTACTAAAATAATACAAAAATTAGCCGGGTGTGGTGGTGGGCGCCTGGAATCCCAGCTCCTCGGGAGGCTGAGGCAGGAGAATCACTTGAACCTGGACATTTGAGGTCATGAATTCAAGACCAGCCTGGCCAATGTGGTAAAACCCTGTCTCTACTAAAACTACAAAAATCAGCCGGGTGTGGTGGCAGGCACCTGTAATCCCAGGCGGAGGTTGCAGTGAGCTGAGATCCCACCGCTGTCCTTGAGCCTGGGTAACAGAGCAAGACTCTGTCTCAAAACAAAACACACCAAAACCCAGCAGCAACAAAAACCAACACAGGGCAATTTGATGCTTGACAAGGATTGAATTTCTGGGGTACATGTCTGTTGTCTCTGTAGGACACTCTGCAAAAGGGCTGGTCCAGCCTCCTCAGTACATCTTACAGCAAGGCGGCAGAGCCAGAACTTGAACTTGGGGTAGGCTGCTGTTAACCTTGACTGCCGTAGTCCCTTCCCTTCTTGGTGGGGGCAGAAAAGAGGTAAAGGTTTATTTTTATTTATTTTGTTTTTTGACACAGGGTCTTGCTCAGGCGGGAGTGCAGTGGTGGCATCTCAGCTCACTGCCACCTCTGTCTGGGATTACAGGCGCCTGCCACCACACCCGGCTGATTTTTGTAGTTTTACTAGAGACAGGGTTTTACCACATTGGCCAGGCTGGTCTTGAACTCATGACCTCAAATGTCCACCCACCTTGGCCTCCCAAAGTGCTAGGATTACAGGCGTGAGCCACCGCTCGCTCCCGGCCCCATTCTAATTTTTAAAATTCATATGTTGCCCTACCTTGGCTGGACTAGGAGGGTGGGGTGCAGTGGGAGGTGTACACAGAGGTATACAGTAGTCACTCCATAAATGGAAATGGTTGGGATTTTTAGGACAGTTCTTTTGGCAGGCTCAGGGCTGGAAAGGGTTAAGAAAAAGTCTGAAGGGTGAGCCAGAGGAAAAGGAGGATCTAGCAGGTACCTCCCCCAAGAGGCCAACTTTAGCCTCCTAATTACAGGTGACTTGTGTGTCCTGCTCTCAAAATAGGGCTGCTGGAAACTGGCTGGAGTGGGGCTGAGTGGGGACATGGGGGCATGAGGGAGGGCCTCGGGTGGTCTGGGGTCTCTCTAGACACCATTTGTCTGGCAAATGGCAGAGGACAGTGAGGCTCTTTTTTTTTTTTTCAGAGACGGAATCTCATTCTGCTGTCCAGGCTGGAGTGCAGTGGCACGATCTCAGCTCACTGCAACCTCCACCTCCCGGGTTCAAGTGATTCTCCTGCCTCAACCTTCCGAGTAGGTGGAATTACAGGTGTGCACCATCACGCCTGGCTAATGTTTGTATTTTCAGTAGAGACGGGTTTCGCTACGTTGGCCAGACTGGTTTTGAACTCCTGACCTCAGGTTATCCACGTTTTTGACCAGAAGTTAGACTCCATGGTGAACTAACATCATAAGAGTTGGAAGGCATTAGGGTGCTATTCTCAATGCCTTCTCAATTTGAGGAACTGGGGAAACCGAGGCACAGGGAGGGAAACCTGGGGATGTGTGGGCAGGCCCTCTCTTACCCCAATATTCTGGATTCCCAAGCTCCCCTCCACCTGGCCCACCTACCTGGCGGCCCTCACAGGCCTTTAATGCCTTCTCCAGCTCACGCCGGATACCTTCTGCCTGGTCCAGCTGCCTGGCTAGGGCCTCCTCCCGCTCGGCAGCCTCTGCCAGCCGGCGTCGCAGCTCATCGACCCCAGGCGGCGGGTCCTCGGGCGGCGCTGTGGCATTGACCCCTGGCTCCGGGCAGCGAGGTCCCCGAGCGGCCGAGGCGGCCAGATTCCAGGCTACCAGGGCCCCGCCGGCTGCCGCCGCAGCCAAGAACACAGCCACCCCGCACAGGGCGAGCACCCGCCAGGCACGCCCGGGCTCCGGCCCCAGCTCGGCCATGCTGCCGTCCACAGCTCTGGCCCCAGACGGCCACGAGCATTTAATTGGCACCTTGGGGCGCCAGGGACACCCACGGTTCCGCCCAGCCTGGCCGTGGCTACCCGAGTCCGTTGGGAGGGGTTGGACCCCTGCAGGGGCTGGTCCATCCCGTCAAGCCCAAGAAAGAACTAGGGGTCGTGAGTTCCTGCATCCCGAGCGTGCTGCCCTCCTCTATGCCTCAGTTTTCTCCTCGGTGAAAGGGGGAGACTATTAACTCCTGCTCGGTAGGGTTTGGTAGGGATCAAGCCAGCACATTTGTGGAAAGCCCCGAAGACCGCATCTGCAAAGAAGGTGCTTGGCTATCGTTTGGGGTTATGTTTTTCCCATTCTTTTTAAATCTTGTTTATTTTGTTGCCCAGGCTGGAGTGCAATGGCCCGATCTCGGCTCACTGGAACTCCGCCTCACTGGTTGAAGCGATTCTCCTGCCTCAGCCTCCTGAGTAGCTGGGATTACAGGTGCACACCATCATGCCTGGCTAATTTTTGTATTTTTAGTAGAGATGGGGTTTCACTGTGTTGGCCAAGCTGGTCTTGAACTCCTGACCTCAAGTGACCTGCCCACCTCAGCCTCTCAAAGAGCTGTTCATGTCAAAAATCCCAACAGCCAGGCAGGATGCAGGGGCTCACGCCCCTGCAGAGGCCAAGATGGGCAGATCACATGAGGTCAGGAGTTCGAGACCAGCCTGGGCAACATGGTGAAACCCCATCTCTACTAAAAATACAGAAAAAAAAAAATTAGCTGGGCATGGTGGGGCATGCCTGTAATCCCAGCTACTTGGGAGGCTGAGGCAGAAGAATCACTTGAACCCAGGAGGCAAGGGTTGCAGTGAGCCGAGGTTGTGACATTGCACTCCAGCCTGGGTGACAGAGTGAGACTCCATCTCAAAAAAGAAAGAAGCAAAAAAAGAAAGAGGCCAGGAGTGGTGGCTCATGCCTGTAATCCCAGCACTTGGGGAGGCCGAGGTGGGCGGATCACCTGAGGTTGAGAGTTCGAGACCAACCTGACCAACATGGAGAGACCCGGTCTCTACTAAAAATACAAAAATTAGCTGGGCATGATGGCAAGTGCCTGTAATCCTAGCTACTAAGGACGCTGAGACAGGAGAATTGCTTGAACCCAGGAGGTGGAGGTTGCAGTGAGCCAAGATCACGCCATTGCACTCCAGCCTGGGCGACAGAGTGAGACTCGTCTCAAAAACAAACAAACAAACAAACAAAAAACACCAACACCAAAGCAAAAAAAAATCCCACAATCCACCAGTTTGGTCCCCACCCAGAGAACCATCCAGCCCAAACCACCAACAGTGCTGAGGCTGAGACCCTTGGGAGTGGGGAACGGGCGCTCCAGGCAGCAGGCGGAGCTTGGGCAAAGGCCTTGGGGCAAAAAGGAGGATGGCACAAGGAAAGGTGGAGGCGGTGAGCAAGGGGAAGTGAGGGCGACAGGGCCCGGGGGGCCTGGGGCAGGGGAGGTATTTGGGGACCCTCTCCCTGAGAGAGGTGGAAGCCTATTTTTTTTTTTTTAAAGCCGTCTTACTCTGTCGCCCAGGCAGGAGTGTGGAGGCTCAATCGCAGTTCACTGCAACCTCCACCTCCTAGGTTCAAACTATTCTCCTGCCTCAGCCTCCTGTGTAGCTGGGACCATAGCACGTGCCATCACCCCCAGCTAATTTTTTGTATTTTTAATAGAGATGGGGTTTCACCATGTTGGCCAGGCTGGTCTCGAACTGAGCTCAAGTGATCCACCAGCCTTGGCCTCCCAAAGTGCTGGGATTACTGGCATGAGCCACTGTGACTGGCCAGAGGGCTTTTTTTTTTTGAGACGGAGTTTCGCTCTTGTCACCCAGGCTGAAGTGCAATGGCACGATCTCAGCTCACCGCAACCTCCGCTTCCTGGGTTCAAGCAATTCTCCCGCCTCAGCCTCCCAAGTGGCTGGGACTACAGGCATGTGCCACCATGCCCAGCTAATTTTTTTTGTATTTTTAGTAGAGATGGGGTTTCATCATGTTGACCAGGATGGTCTCAATCTCTTGACCTCGTGATCCAGCCGCCCGCCTTGGCCTCCCAAAGTGTTGGGATTATAGTCATGAGCCAATGAGCCACCGAGGCTGGCCGGCTTTTTTTTTTTTTTTTTTTTTTTTTTGAATCCCACTGACCATCTGGGCCAGGGACTATGGGACTGAGGACAGTGCAGAAGTCTGGGACAAGGGGCTTCTGGCCCCATTACTGCAAACAGGAAGTTGCAGTTGCAGAAACAATAGCTGGGCTTCCGAGAGAACTTGGAGGAAGGAAGATAACAGAGAGGGAAGTGACTATGGGGCCTTCAAGGACCAACAAGGTAGGCGAAAGGTCTGTTGGGATTGCAGCCCTCAGCTGTGAAGAAGCAGAGAGACTCTCTGGGGGAGGAGTTCCCAGGGCTGGGTACTGCAGAATGAGTAAGCGTTTGGCGAATGGAGCCGGGTGCGATGGCTCATGTCTGTAATCCCAGCACTTTGGGAGAGCAAGGTGGGTAGGTCAGGAGTTGGAGACCAGCCTGGCCAACATGATGAAACCCCAGTCTCCACTAAAAATACAAAAATTAGCTGGGTATGGTGGTGCAGTCCTGTAATCCCGGCTACTCGGAAGGCTGAGGCATGATAATCACTTGAACCCAGGAAGCAGAGGTTGCAGTCAGTCGAGATTTCGCCACTCTACACCAGCCTGGGCGACAGAGAAAAATTCTTTTTTTTTTTTCTTTTTTCAAAAATAGAGATGGGGTTTCACCATGTGGGCCAGGCTGGTCTTGAGCTCCTGACCTCGTGATCCACCTATCTCGGCCTCCCAAAGTGCTGGGATTACAGGTGCGAGCCACTGTGCCCAGCCGAAAAATTCTGTTTAAAAAAAAATGGGGGCTGGTGGCTCATGGCTGTAATCCCAGCATTTTGGGAAGCCGAGGCAGGTGGATCACCTGAGGTCGGGAGTTCGAGACCAGCCGGACCAACATGGAGAAACTGTGTCTCTACTAAAAATACAAAAAAATTCGCTGGGCATGGTGGTGCATGCCTGTAATCCTAGCTACTGGGGAGGCTGAGGCAGGAGAATCACTCGAACCCAGGAGGCAGAGGCTGTGGTGAGCCGAGACTGCGCCATTGCATTCCAATCTGGGTAGCAGGAGTGAAGCTCTGTCTCAAAAAAGAAAAAGAGAGTTTGGGGGATGAAGGAGGGGGAAATTTCTGACGAAGTTATCGCCTGTATGGGTGTACAGATCCCGGTTTAAATCCCAGCCCAGCATTTTCTGCAGGCGGGAGGGAAGCAAGACAAGGTTTCTCTCAGATACAGCCTCAGTTTCCTCCCTGGAGCCCCAGGCATCAGGAAAGGCTGTAGGGAGGAAATGAGAATATAACACCGGGAAAAGGGTGAGTCCTGATGAGGGTGCGTAGTCCATCCTTACGTGGATCCCAGCAGAGAAGAGGGCTGGGAGGAACTGGGGTGGTGCCTGCCCGAACTCCGTGGGCTCCTGAAAACGCCCTGGGGCAGGGAAGGCGAGGTGTTGACGTCAACGGGGATCCACCGTCACCTGCAGGGGAGGCCCCAGACGCTTGGGGACTAACACAATGACACTCCAGAAACTCAAGTAAGGTATGCACCCCCAAAGGAAGCGTTTATTTTTGGAGCTCAAAGACTCCAGAAAAAAGCACCTCCCCCCAAAAAAAACCGTATTAGGCAGCAGGTGCTACCCTACCGCACCCCATGCCCAAACTCAGGGCGGGAGACAAGAGGAGGGAATCATTCCCTGCCCGGCTCTGGAGGGAGGCAGCTCTGTGTCCCCACACCCAGGACTGCCCCAGGGCCCTTCCAGACCTGCTGCCCCATGACCCTCCCAGAACCGATGAGATCACGGGATTATCCAAGCGAAAAGCTGAGCAGGAACCGGCCCTTCCAAGCTGTGCCTGAAGGACCAGAAGAGACACTAAGGGCCGACTCGAGGAAGCAGACACTGGCCCCGCCCCCATCGATAGACCCGCCCCCCGCCATTTATATACCCCGCCCTCCGTCGATAGACACGCCCCAATTGATGGCCCCGCCCACATAGCTGCAAGCCCCGCCCCGCTCCGGAGCACCCTTCTCTTCTCACTGGATTCCCCTTCCCTCCCATTGATAGCCCCGCCCCGTTCAGCTGTAAGCCCCGCCCCGCTCCGGGCCACCCTTCTCTTCTCACTGGATTCCCCTTCCCTCCCATTGATAGCCCCGCCCCGTTCAGCTGTAAGCCCCGCCCCGCTCCGGGGCACCCTTCTCTTCTCACCGGATTCCCCTTCCCTCCCCAAGATCCCTCTCCTCTGCGCCCAGTCCCCTCCCCTGCAGCCACTCTTTCTAGACCTCGAAGTCCCTGCTTCCCTGTTCCCCTTCCCCAGCTTTCTTCTCCCTCCCGGGGCCGCCGCCCCCTTCTCACTGATCGGCTTCCCGGGATCTCAGAGGAGCCAAGCGCCGAGGCCCAGCAGCAGAATCAGGTGCGGGGGCGCCGCCGCGGAGCTGGTGTCCTTCAGGGAGCTGGCGGAGTCCTGCTCCGCGATTCTCGCGCTTAAGTCCTGGTTTTTCCTCCTGCGGTACAGACAGGGGCAAATCAGGCAGCTGCCCCACCTGGCTCCTGCCGCCCTCCCTGTAAGTCCATCGCCCCCCGGAGTTCCCCCCGCACCGCCCCAATCCAAGTCCCTGAGGAGGGAATGGACGGCCGCCACCCAGGGCTCTGTGACCCTAGGGGCTAAGTTGTCCTTTTGTGGGACTCAAACCTTACCCCTTGGGGCAATGGGGATTTTGGGAGCCAAGGAGATCCTCGGTCTTGGGGTAGGAATGTGGGGGTGAGAGGAGTGTGGCGGGTGGAGGGTAGCAGAGGGTAAGGTTATCTCTGACCTCAATCGCTCCACCTCCATAGAGGCGTCCTGAAGCTTCTGGTTCAATGTAGTGATCTCTCCTGGTGGAGTGTGAGGACACAATCAGGGGCGAGTCAGCACGTGGTCAGGCTCTGGCCCTGCCCCACTCTGGGACAGGACCTCCGCCTCCCTTTTATTTTTTTAAGATGGGGTTTCACCATGATGGCCAGGCTGGTCTTGAACTCCTGACCTCAGGTGATCCACCCACCTCAGCCTCCCAAAGTGCTAGGATTACAGGCGTGAGCCACCGCGCCCAGCCAGGACCTCCCCCTTACCCCAACCTCCAACTCTGGTCTACCTGCCCCCACCCTCTCTTCCATTCCTGACTTACCCTTCCCTAGCCCCTTCCCTTCCCTCTTCCTTACCCTCAAGCTCCTCCACTTTCTTCTCCGCATCCAGGGAATGGGCCTTCTCCTTATCCAGGGAAACCATTAGGGTCATCTAGGACAGAGGGAAGGGTCAGAATCTGGGGTTCTGGCCCTGGGCTGTTGCCCCTGGGACCTGGACCTCCTCCCTAGGTCCTGGGGCTTAAATGCAAACGCTTTTCAGGTTTTCTTCCAACCCTCTTCTGAACCGTGATCTTTAAACTTGAAGAACAGCCACACTGTCACCCAGCGCCACCCATATGAGTGTAAGTCCCCCCTCCACATGGCAACTTGGAGGCTCTAGATAACCAAACTTTAGTAGACATTTCCAGATGGCCCAAGAAAAGTTAGAGGGCCCTACCGAATCCAGAACGCAGTGGGACTTCCCAGCCCAAGTGACATGCCCAGTGACAGTTTCAAGAGCCCCCATATCGGGAGCTGGGTGAATAGATTTCAGTTTCTCGGGGATGAAGTGGAAATTTCAAGAGCCTCCTTTTTCAGAGTCTGGCGAGGTCCCCATTCAACCCTGAACAGGGATTCCTACTCCCCCAGGACTGGTGCCCACGAGGAGTTTTAAGCCCCCCCATACCAGCACCCTGGAAAGAATTTATAACTTCACCTAAGTCCCAGTGGGGATACTGAGGTCCCTGATTTGGGGGCTCTGGGGACTTTTAACCCCTTGCCCCTACACCAGTGTCCCGGGCTGGGTCAGAAGGCCCCAAACCCTGATAGGTAAACCTAGGTCTCTTGACGTGGGGACCCTGGAACAGTTTCAAGACCTCCCCTGCATCTCCCTGAAGACCCACCCTGTGTCAGATTTCTGGGGAGAGTTTCTCGGCTCCCCGCCCCCCAGCACTAGGCCATCCAAAGGAATTGAGATGCTTACCACAGTCTGGTTGTAGGTGGCGACCTGGGCCTCAGCATCCCGGAAGCCGTCCTGGGCCCGGGTCAGCTGTTGTTCCAGGAAATGGGTGACATTTCGACACTCCATCACTGCCCGGTGGCCCGCCTGGCAGTCCTCACTGTTGGCCCTTGTGACGTAGATGATCAGGAGCACCCCCAAAGTCACAACCGCTATGACAAGGAGCACCACAACTATCCCCACTAGAAGCTTACAGCGCTCCCTCCTCTCATGCTTCAGAAAGTCATCCATGGGCACTAGGGGGTAGTGAAACAAAGGAGGTGCCATCGAGATCTCCCCAATAGCTGGAGGGAGTCTGGCCTGGAGTTAGAGGAGGGTGCTGGAATCTTCGGCGGGCCTCGTGGTTATTAGCATAGAAGCCCTCCTGACCAATAGCAAGTTCCAGGAAGCACCCTTAGCAGCAGTTCTGGGGGGCGGGCACCTACAGGCAGAGGATTCTTAGGCTCTTAGTTTCAGTTTCCCAGAGAGGAGATGGGCTTTTTTTTAAACCTGCTTTAAAAGGCCTTGGGCCCTTCCCAATTGGGTGCCAGCCAGACCTCCTGTAGTAGGGAAGCTGTGGCTGCCTGGGACACTCCATCTCAAGTCCCTGCACCTCTCCTGTGAGTTACTGGGTGCCTAGGCCATGCCAGCCTGCATTCATCTGTACCATGACCTGAAGAGGCAGAGGCCATGATCGCTGGTCCAGTCCTCACCTGGGGAAACTGAGGTTACACAGTTGAGTGGTGGAGTGGGGGGGCAGGGCCTGGGCCTGACCCTAGAGATGAGGTTTTGTGTTCAGGTGTCTCCGTGGTGATGAGCAGGGCTTCATTCAGTGCCCCTGTCCCCACCGAGGGGACTATGGGAGCCATGGAGGGTGTGTGAACAGGAGGTGAGACTGGAGCCAGCCGGAAGCTGGGAGACCCCACAGGCATACACGGACCAGGTTGCAGTTCTGCATTGGGCCACCAGGGGACGCCCCAGCCAACAAACAATATTGGTTTCTGTCCTGGCACAGGCAGGAAACGGGCTCCTACTTCCAGAAAAAGTGCTCCTGCGACTCCAGGATGCCAGGTAAACTCTCTGAGCCTGCTTCTTCATCTGTAAAGGAACAATAACAGGGCCAGCCTCCAGGACGGGCGAGGGAGGAGGTGCCAGTAAAGCGCTTTGATATCCAGTAGGTGCTCAATGGATGCACACACCACCTGCCAGGCCTGTGGCTCGGGACAGATGGATGGGAAGATAATAGTGAGGATCTTTCTTTCTTTCTTTTTGAGATAAGGTCTCACTCTGTCACCCAGGCTGGAGTGCAATGGTGCAATCTCAGCTCACTGCAGACTCTACCTCCCAGATTCAACTGATTCTCCCGCCTCAGCCTCGCCAGTAGCTGGGACTACAAGTGCGGGCCACCACACCCAACTAATATTTTTTGTATTTGCATTTTTATTTTTATTTATTTATTTATTTTTATTTTTATTATTATTATTTTTTGAGACGGAGTTTCACTCTTGTTACCCAGGCTGGAGTGCAATGGCGCGATCTCGGCTCACCGCAACCTCCGCCTCCTGGGTTCAGGCAATTCTCCTGCCCCAGCCTCCTGAGTAGCTGGGATTACAGGCACGCGCC
>NW_022437113.1:1526123-1641835 GCF_009761245.1 Sapajus apella | reverse complement strand
GCCTCGGCCTCCCAAAATGCTGGGATTACAGGCATGAGCCACCGTGCTCCGTCTAACAAGGATTTTTCTTTAAGGAAAGATAGTTGGCTCCATTTGGGATGTGCTAAACCCAACGGGCCTGGGAGACATCCGGGGAAGAAGCCTGGGATGGGATGGGTGCTGTGGGGGTCGGACACTGGGGTGGGGGGCACACTCAGGCTGCACTGAGCTGCTGTCCATGTGGCTAAGAGAGCCAGGGCTTCCTGCAGGAAATCAGCACCATTTTCGGTGTCCAACTGCTGGGCATGACCACAGGAAGGGGGCTGCATATTTTTCTTGTAGCTTCTTCAGCCACAGCCTGACCGCAGCCCAGATTCTGTTGGGTCTGCCATTTCCGTGTGTGTGTGTGTGTGTGTGTGTGTGTGTGTGTGTGTGTGTGTGTTTGGAGTTTTGCTCTTGTTACCCAGGCTGGAGTGCAATGGCACGATCTCAGCTCACCACAACCTCCACCTCCGGGATTGAAGCCATTCTCCTGCTTCAGCCTCCTGAAAGCTGGGATTACAGGTACCCGCCACCTCGTCCGGCTAATTTTTGTATTTTTAGTAGAGATGGGGTTTCACCATGTTGACCATGCCGATCCCAAATTCCTGACCTCGTGATCCACTGGCCTCAGCCTCCCGACGTGCTGGGATTACAGGTGTGAGCCACTGCGCCGGCTTTTTTTTGTTTTTTTGTTTTTGAGATGGAGTTTTGCTCTGTTGCCGAGGCTGGAGTGCAACGGCCCGAACTTGTCTCACCGCAACCTCCGCCTCCGGGAGTAGCTGGGATTACAGGCATGCACCACCATACCTGGCTAATTTTTGTATTTTTAGTGATTTGCATTTTTAGTAGGTTTCTCATTGTTGGTCAGTCTAGTCTTGAACTCCTGACCTCGTGATCTGGCTGCCTCGGCCTGTCAAAGGGCTGGGAATACAGGCGTGAGCCACTGCCCAGCAATTTTTGTATTTTTAATAGAGACAGGGTTTCTCCAGTTGGCCAGGCTGGTCTTCAACCCCTGACCTTGTGATTCGCCTGCCTTGGCCTCCCGACGTGCTGGGATTACAGGCGTGAGTCACCACACCCCACCCAACCCATTTCCATGTTTTTTGTTTTCAGCAGGGCTAGACGGCAGGCAAGGTCAAGGCCAGAGCCCAGGCCTCTCAGAAGGAACTCCCCCCAGACCCTCACTCCAACATTCCCCTTCCTAAAAGGACCCCATCAAAGCCACTTACAGCCAGGCATGGTGGTGTACATACCTGTGGTCCCAGCTACTCAGGAGGCTGAGGCGGGAGGATTGCTTGAACCCAGGAGTTTGAGGCTGCAGTGAGCTGGAATTGTGCCACTACACTCCAGCCAGAGTGACAGAGTGGAAACCCATCTCTTAAACAAACAAACAAAAAAAATCACTTAGAACCAAGAACCAATTAACAAGTGGTGGGAGATGATCTTGCTGAAAAGTCCAAGGGTGAACTTGTCCCAGGAGGAGGGACCTATCAGTGTTGCCAGGACTCCAGGTTCAAAGACACGACCTTTGCCTGACTCATTTGACTAAGCTGACTTATTTGAGCAGGCACTGTTTGGGCCTGGAAACTTTAGGGTCAGTTTGGGACCAGGTCAGAAGTCACGATTTCATGAACTACAGGTTGGAGGCCCGGGTGGAGCACCCGTAAGTAAATGGCTTTTCTCTCTTAGCATTGATTTCCGCAGCTGTAAAATGTGGATTATAATAGATTGGCTTTGGGAGGCCGAGGCAGGCAGATCACAAGGTCAGGAGTTCAAGACCAGCCTGGCCAACATGGTGAAACCCTGTCTCTACCAAAAATACAAAAAAAAAAAAAAAAAAAAATTATCTGGGCGTGGTGGCATGCACCTGTAGTCCCAGCTACTCGGGAGGCTGAGGCAGAAGAATCGCCTGAACCCAGGAGGCGGAGGTTGCAGTGAGCCAAGATCACGCCACTGCACTTCAGTCTGAGCAACAGAGTGAGACTCTGATTAAAAAAAAAAATTAATAATAATAATAACAGATTGGTGTCCTCCCTAAATTTTGTACCTGCAAACAGTCCCAGCCCTCCAAACTGAAAGTCTGTTGCTCTTTCCTTTAAAATTATAAATGGTGGACCAGGTGCAGTGGCTTACACCTACAATCCCAGTACTTTGGGAGGCCGAGATAGGAGGATTGCTTGAGGCCAGGAGTTCAAGACCAGACTGGCCAACATAACGAGACCCTATCTCTATTTAGCGAAATACATATATATATGTGGTATATAATTATATATTTATTTTACTTAATTAATTTATTATTTTGAGAGATAGTCTTGCTCTTGTCGCCCAGGCTGGAGTGCAGTGCCGCAATCTCGGCTCACTGCAACCTCCACGTCCCAGGTTCAAGCAATTCTCCTGCCTCAGCCTCCTGAGTAGCTGGGATTACAGACGCCCACCACCACACCCAGCTAATTTTTTGTACTTTTAGTAGAGATGGGCTTTGCCATGTTGGCCAGGCTGGTCTCTAACTCCTGACCTCAGGAGATCCACCCGCCTCGGCCTCCCAAAGCGCTAGGATTACAGACGGGACCCACGGCATCTGGCCTATATTTTATTTTATATTTTAAAATATATACATAATGTAGTTATATATTAGGTTGGTGCAAAAGTAATTGTGGTTTCTGCCACCGCTTTTTTTTTTTTGAGATGGAGACTCCTGTCACCCAGGCTGGAGTGCAGTGTTGTGATCTCAGCTCAGTGCAACCTCTGCCTCTTGGGTTCAAGCAATTCTCCTGCCTCAGCCTCCCAAGTAGCTGGGACTACAGATGCCCACCACCATGCCCGGCTACTTTCTGTATTTTTAGTAGAGACTTTAGGTTTCGCCACGTTGGCCAGGCTGGTCTCAAACTCCTGACCTCAAGTGATCCGCCCGACTTGGCCTCCCAGTGTTGGGATTACAGGTATGAGTCACTGCGCCCAGCCTCTGCCATTACTTTTTTTTTTTTATTTGGAGTCTCGCTCTGTCGCCCAGGCTGGGGTGCAGTGGCACGATCTCGGCTCCCTGCTACAACCTCCGCCTCCTGGGTTCAAGCAATTCTCCTGCCTCAGCCTGCTGAGTAGCTGGGATTACAGGCACCCGACACCACGCCTGGCTAATTTTTGTATTTTTAGTAGAGACGGGGTTTCACCATGTTAACCAGGCTGGTCTCGAACACCTGACCTTGTGATCTGCTCACCTTGGTCTCCCAAAGAGCTGGGATTACAGGTGTGAGCCACCACGCCTGGCCTGCCATTATTTGTAATGGTATTAATTATATTAATTAAAAGTAATGGCAGAAACCACAATTACTTTTACAATAAAATTACAAATGGAAACTGTCATGCTGCCATTCTTTTTTTTTCTTTCTTTTCTTTTAAGACAGTCTTGTCCTGTCACCCAGGCTGGAGTGCAGTGGTGCAGTCACAGCTCACTGCAGCCTTGACCGCCTGGACTCAAGCGATCCTCCACCTCAGCCTCCTGCGTAGCTGGGACTACAGGTGTGCGCCACCATGCCTGGCTAATTTGCTATTTTTTGTAGAGATGGGGTCTTACTATGTTTCCCAGGCTGGTCTCAAACTCCTGGGCTACAAAGATCCTCCTGCCTCAGCCCCTGAAGTCTGGGAATTACAGGAGTGTGCCACCGCACCCAGCTGCCAGCTCTATTTTGGTTTTGGCTGGGCACGGTAGTTATACCTGTAATCCCAGCACTTTGGAAGGCCAAGGTGGGTGGATCACGTGAGGTCGGGAGTTTGAGACCAGCTTGGCCATCATGGTGAAAGCCCGTCTCGACTAAAAATACAAAAACTATCTGGGCGTGATGGTGGGTGCCTATAATTCCAGCTACTCGGGAGGCTGAGGCACGAGAATCGCTTGAACCTAGAGGTGGAGATTGCAGTGAGCTGAGATTGTGCCACTGCACTTCAGCCTGGGCAACAGAGTGAGACTCTGTCTCAAAAAAAAAAAAAAAAAAAAAGAAAAGAGAAACATTTTATTTTAGAATAGTTTCAGATTTGCAGAAAAAAACCCAGTGAGCCTGGTACAATGAATTTCCCGCATTCCCTACACCCAATTTCCCATCATTTATTTATTTATTTATTTATTTAGACAGAGTCTTGTTCTGTCGCCCAGGCTGGAGTGCAGTGTCGTGATCTCAGCTCACTGCAACCTCCTCCTCCTGGGTTCAAGCTATTCTTCTGCCTCAGCCTCCTGAGTAGCTGGGACTACAGGCACGCGCCACCATCCCTGGCTAATTTTTGTATTATTAGTAGAGACAGGGTTTCACCATGTTGGCCAGGCTGGTCTTGAATACCTGACCTTATGATCCGCCCACCTTGGCCTCTGAAAATGCTGGGATTACAGGCGTCAGCCACCAAGCCCAGCCCTTTATTTATTTATTAAAGACAGGCTTTTGCTCTGTCGCCCAGGCTGGAGTACGATCATAGCTCACTGCAGCCTTGACCTCCTGGGCTTGAGTGATCAATCCTCCCACCTCACCCTCTTGAGTGGCTGAGACCACAGATACACAGTACTACACATGGCTAATTTTTTATTTTTTGTGGAGTGGGGTCTCACTATGTTGGCCAGGCTTGTCTCAAACTCCTGGGCTCAAGCGATCCTCCTGCCTCAGCCTCCTGAGTAGCTAAGACTACAGGCACTCACCACCATCATGCCCAGCTAATTTGTATATTGTTTGTAGAGACAGGATCTTACTATGTTGCCCAGACTGGTCTCCAACTCCTGGGCTCATGTGATCCTCCCTCCTCAGCCTCCCAAGTTGCTGGGATTATAGGTGTGAACCACTGGCTCTGGCTGAGAAAAAAAAAATTGAGTGGGAAGATTGGGAGGGATAACATTAGGAGAAATACCTAATGTAGGTGATGGGGGGATGGAGGCAGCAAACCACCGTGGCATGTGTATACCTATGTAACAATCCTGCAGGATCTGCACAGGTACCCCAGAACTGAAAGTATAATAATAATAAATAAATAAAAGAAATTACTTTAAAAAAAATTTAAGAAGCAAAGATCATCCACAATCGACCCTTGGTTGTTTCATTTCTGTTTGTTATCACATTACATGTATATTTCACTTACTTTGGGCTACTGAGATGTGGCCCTCCGTGTGCACCTAAGGACATCTCCATTCCTGTAGGAAGACGCTGGCCCCAAGTTGCTCACTGTGCAGGGGTGATTCTGCTCCAGGGGACATTTTTGTTGTCACCACGGGTGCTGGGAGTTCTCCTGGCATCCAGGGATGCTGCTCTATACACATCAGTGCACAGATCGGCGTCAGGGATGGTGGCGCGTGCCTGTAGGAACCTCCACCTCCCAGATTCAAGTGATTCTTGTGTCTCAGCCTCCCGAGTAGCTGGAATCACAGGTGTGTGCCACCATGCCTGGCTAATTTTTTTTTTTTTTTTTTTTTTTTGAGACGGAGTTTCACTCTTGTTACCCAGGCTGGAGTGCAATGGCGCAATCTCGGCTCACCGCAACCTCCGCCTCCTGGGTTCAAGCAATTCTCCTGCCCCAGCCTCCTGAGTAGCTGGGATTACAGGCATGTGCCACCATGCCCAGCTGATTTTTTTGTATTTTTAGTAGAGACGGGGTTTCACCATGTTGACCGGGATGGTCTCGATCTCTTGACCTCGTGATCCACCCGCCTCGGCCTCCCAAAGTGCTGGGATTACAGGCTTGAGCCACCGCGCCCGGCCCCTCTAGCAAGCCTTTGTTTCTTTACAGCCAGTTTCTTTCTGCTGGCTGCCCACTGTCTTCCTAGCAATGTATTTTCCTACTTTCCCTTTTTTTTTGAGGACTCGTCTCGCTATGCCACCCAGGCTGGAGTGCAGTGATATGATCTCGGCTTACTGCAATCTCCGCCTCCTGGGTTCATGCAATTCTTCTGCCTCAGCTTCCAGAGTAGCTGAGACGACAGGAGCCCGCCACCATCCCCTGCTAATGTTTTGTATTTTTAGTAGAGACGGGGTTTCACCATTGTTGGCCAGGCTGGTCTTGAACTCCTGACCTCCACCCACCTTGGTCTCCCAAAGTAATGAGGAGTGAGCCATCATGCCTGGCATATAAAGTTTTTTTCTCCCTTCTTCATCTTCCTCTTCTACTTTTTTCCAGACAACGTTAGCAGGACCCTCTGTACCATCAAACTTTACTTTAGACTTATAGTTAGCAATATCCTTCTTGTATTTTTCTTTCTTTCTTTTTTTTTGAGACAGTCTCACTCTGTCACCCAGGCTGGAGTGCAGTGGCGCGATCTCGGTTCATTGAAACCTCTGCTTCCCAGGTTCAAGTGATTCTCCTGCCTCAGTCTCCTAGTAGCTGGGATTACAGGTGCTGGCCACCACACCTAGTTAATTGTTGCGTTTTTATAGAGACGAGGTTTCATCATGTTGGCCATGTTGGTCTTCAACTCCTGACCTCAGGTGATCCACCCACCTTGGCCTCCCAAAGCACTGGGATTCAAACTCCTGGACTCAAGTGATCCTCCCACCTCAGCCTCCCTGTTACCATTACCAGGAGAGCCCTGAGAAAATAACTGGGAAAGTTTTTTTAGTTATTATAAAAAAAAAAAAAAAAAGCACAGCTACTTAAAAGATTTCCAGACAGCCAGGGATGACATCACAGAGCTTCCTGACCCCTGACCAGATGCCAGAGGAAGATAAGACCTCTAAATCGGTCCAAACTGGAACAGACGACCTCTGGTTGACTTTAGATCACTAATATTATCATTATAATGCTAAAATTCCCTCTCTTAGAAGAAAATCTCCATTTTGTGCACATGGGTTGTATGAAGACATATATTCATGAATTGAGCCTGCGTGTCTCGAGTCCCACCATGCACATGTTAACATTCCTCTCCCTTCCTGTACTCAGGGAAGGAAATAATAAAACGTTATGCTTTTTATTGTTGAGGGAGAAGGGGCTGTTAGAGCGAGAGCCTCTCCTTCTCCATCCCTGTCCAGTGGGTAAAACCCGATTGCCTTTTCCGATTGGATGTTCCTTCTTTGCCAGCTACACAAAGTGGGTAAAGAACTGGGTTTGCTGGTGGCATCCCAAGTAGCTGGGACTACAGGGAGTAAATGCTTTTATACCTCGCTTTTTAAAACGTATTGTTCCTGTGAACCAGTCTTTA
Organism: Sapajus apella; assembly: GCF_009761245.1. Taxonomy (NCBI): domain Eukaryota; kingdom Metazoa; phylum Chordata; class Mammalia; order Primates; family Cebidae; genus Sapajus; species Sapajus apella. Next base: position 1,634,652 of record NW_022437113.1, on the reverse strand, counting down.
AGTTATACCCAAGATTTCATGGCTCATGATGGTCCATAGTTTTCGCTCTTTAAATCAATAGCTGCATATCCCACGACGATTTTCCTTTGGGATGATTTCCCAGAACTGGAATTGCAGATTCTTGACAAATCTCCCAACTTTTCCGGTAAACACCGAGCTTTTCTCTAGACTAGCAACCGAGGCCGCAAGCAATTCTGCGGAACGTAGTGCAGATTTACAGAGAACGAGTCCCTTCGTCCTGTGTCGTAGTATTTCCGGCGGAAGTTGCTGGGCGTGGAAAGCCAGCAAGCCCTTCCGCAATCGTCGCTCCCGCGCGCACGTGGGCGACGCGTGAGGGCGAGGCCCCGCCTCCCCACGCCATTGGCCAGCAGCTCGTCGGGCACGCGTATACTGCGCTTCCGGGCACGCTCCGCCCCGCATGGCCTTCTGGGAGTTGTAGTTCGGTCGCGAGCGCTGCCGTCGGGAGGCTGCTCTGAGGACCGAGGCTGAACCCCGCGACCCCGCCTTCGGCGCTCGGCTCGCAGGATGGATCCCGTACCCGGGACCGACTCGGCGCCGCTGGCCGGCCTGGCCTGGTCGTCGGCCTCTGCACCCCCGCCTCGGGGGTTCAGCGCGGTGAGCGGCGTCGAGGGGCAGGAGGTCGAATAGGGGCAGAGGCAGCCGCTGTGGGGTGGGTGGGTGTCCGGCGCTGACCCGCATCCTCCCCGTAGATCTCCTGCACCGTCGAGGGGGCACCCGCCAACTTTGGCAAGAGCTTCGCGCAGAAATCTGGCTACTTCCTGTGCCTTAGTACTCTGGGCAGCCTAGAGGTAAGGGGCGCCCACCTTCAGGACCACTAGGGTCCGCCCACCTCCTCTGGGGTCACGATGCCCTATGCCAGGCGCGCTGTCTCCGCTGTTGGGCCACCCTCGCCGTGTCCCGCTTCCACCCGCAGAACCCGCTGGAGAACGTGGTGGGCGATATCCAGATCGTGGTGGACAAGAGCCCTCTGCCGCTGGGCTTCTCCCCGGTCAGCGATCCCATGGACTCCAGTAAGGCCTGCGTGGGAGGCGAGAGTTGTCTGGGTCCCTGCAGGGAGGAGCGGGGAGGAGGGACGACAGGCGCGCGGAATCTGAGCCTTGGCCACCCCCTGGCACTCGGGGTGATGACAGGGTTGACTGAGGACTCAGATCCCTGCCCTAGGGTGGACATCCCCTGTCCTGATTCAAAGTGTGTGCTGTGACTGGCACAGCCTCTGTTCTCGAGTTAAGAGTTCAGTCCACACCACCTGTTTTATTACTGCTGTCCTACCTGTGTCTCTTTACACCACGGACTAGCAAAACCACTGTGCAGTTCTCTTTTTAATTTCCAGCCTTTGCACACGCCATTTCCTCTGCCTGGAGCTCTTTTTCTCTCCTCTTTGCAGCTCATTCTTTGTTCTCCCTCAGGTGTTAGTTACCTCACCCTTCTTTTCCGGGGCCCACAACTCTAGTGGGGCCCTCCCAGCCCCACCGAACGTTCCCACCCTTTCTTGTCATTTTTATTTGATTCAGGCTCTATTCATTCATGGTAGAGTTGGCAAACTTTTTTTTCTTTATTTTTTTCTTAGAGTTGGCAAACTTCTTTTTAATTTTTTTTCTTTATATATATATTTTTTTAAAGAGATGGGGTTTCACCATGTTGGCCAGGATGGTCTCGATCTCCTGACCTTGTGATCCACCCACCTCAGCCTCCCAAAGTGCTGGGATTACAGGCATGAGCCACCCAGCCCAGCCTAGAGTTGGCAAACTTTTATGTAAAGGTCCTGATAGTAAATATTTTAGGTTTTACAGGATATTCTTTTTATTTATTTTTTTTTAACAATTCCTTAAAAACGTAAAAATCATTCTTAACTCATGAGCTGTATGAAACCAGGCCTTAGGCTGGGTGCAGTGGCTCACGCCTGTAATCCCAGCAGTTTGGGAGGCTGAGGCAGGCGGATCACCTGAGGTCAGGAGTTCCAGACCAGCCTGGCCAACATGGTGAAACCCCATCTCTACTAAAAATACAAAATTAGGCTGGGCTCAGTGGCTCACTCCTGTAATCCTAGCACTTTTGGAGGCCAAAGCGTGTGGATCACAAGGTCAGGAGTTCAAGACCAGCCTGGCCAATGTGGTGGAACCCCGTCTCTACTAAAAATACAAAAATTAGCCGGGTGTGGTGGCGGACATCTCTAGTTTCTACTACTCGGGAGGCTGAGGCAGGAGAATCGCTTGAACCCAGGAGGCAGAGGTTACAGTGAGCTGAGATTATGCCACTGCACTCCAGCCTGGGCAACAGTGCGAGACTCCATCTCAAACCAATAAAATAAAATAAAAATACAAAATTAGCTGGGCATGGTGGGGGGCGCCTGTAGTCCCAACTACTTAGGAGGCTGAGGCGGGAGAATCATTTGAACCCAGGAGGTGGAGGTTGCAGTGAGCCGAGATCGCGCCACTACACTCCAGCCTGAGTGTCAGAGTGAGACTCTATCTTAAAAAAAAAAAAAAGAAAAGAAAGAATAAGAAAACAGGCCTTGAGCCAGATTTGGCTCATGGGTGCTAGTTGGCCAACCTCTATAGGATTAGGGGACTCAGGGAAAGTAAGGTTTGAGGGCCAGGATGGGCACCCAGCTTTGTCTGAATCCACAGCTAGCCCCTCCATGAATGCACCTCCATATCACCAAAGATCAGCCTGCTCCAGTGGCCCCTAAAAGCTGCTTGGAATCCCCTCCTTCATCTGTACCACTGATGATTTAACCACTCCTCCCAACCCCCATCCCTAATGCTGTCCATGTGGCCGCCTTAAACAGCACCCTGGCGAGCCTCATCCTAGGGTCATCTTTGGGTACTCCCACTCTTTCCTGGCTTCCATCTCTCACTCCACTGCCACCCCCATCAGAGGCCTCTGTGTCCAAGAAGAAACGCATGTGTGTGAAGCTGTTACCCCTGGGGGCCGCGGACACCGCCGTGTTTGATGTCCGGCTGAGTGGGAAGACAAAGACGGTACCTGGATACCTTCGAGTCGGGTAGGCCACCCCCCGGTGTCCACTCACCTTCCTGCCCTCCCAGCTTGTGATCTCACCCTTCTGACCCCTGTGGTCTCTTCTGCCACCTTCCTTTTTTTTTTTTGAGATGGAGTCTGGCTCTGTCGCCCAGACTGGAGTACAGTGGCATGATCTCGGCTCACTGCAACCTCCGCCTCCTGGGTTCAAGCAATTCTCCTGCCTCAACCTCCCAAGTAGCTGGGACTATAGGCGTGCGCCCAGCTAATTTTTTTTTGTATTTTTAGTAGAGATGGGGTTTCACCATGTTGGCCAGGATACTCTTAATCTCCTGACCTCATGATCCACCCGCCTCAGCCTCCCAAAGTGCTGGGATTATAGGTGTGAGCCACCACGCCCGGCTCCTTCAGCCACCTTCTGAACCTCAGATTCTGCATGTTAAAACAGGGACATGGCCGGTTGTGGTGGCTCACACCTGTAATCCCAGCACTTTGGGAGGCCGGGGCGGGCAGATCACAAGATCAGGAGTTTGAGACCAACCTGGCCAGTATGATGAAACCCCGTCTGTACTAAAAATAGAAAACAATTAGCCGGGCATGGCGGTGGATACCTGTAGTCCCAGCTACTTGGGGGGCTGAGGCAGGAGAATCACCTGAACCCAGGAGGCGGAGGTTGCAGGGAGCCAAGATCACGCCACTGCACTCCAGCCTGGGCAATGGAGCGAGACTCCGTCTCAAAACAAACAAACAAACAAAATGGGACATGTGTACCCTCTTGTAGGACTGTAATTAGGAGTCAGTGACTAGGTGTCTAATGTAGACAGAAACTGGGCGCGGTGGCTCACTCCTATAATCCCAGCACTTTGGGAGGCCGAGGCTGGTGGATCACTTGAGACCAGGAGTTCAAGACCAGCCTGGCCAACATGGTGAAACCCTGTCTCTACTAAAAATACAAAAATTAACTGGGCGTGGTGGTGCACACTTGTAATCCCAGCTACTCGGTGGCTGAGGCACAAGGATTGCTTGATCCTGGGAGGTGGAGGTTGCAGTGAGTAGAGATTATGCCACTCCAGCCTGCACGGCAGAGTGAGACTCTGCCTCAAAAATAAAAATAAGGCCAGGCGCGGTGGCTCACGCCTGTAATCCCAGCACTGTGGGAGGCCGAGGCGGGCGGATCACAAGGTCAAGAGATTGAGACCATCCTGGTCAACATGGTGAAACCCTGTCTCAAAAAATAAAAATAAAAATTAGCTGGGCATGGTGGCAGGTGCCTGTAATCCCAGCTGCTCAGGAGGCTGAGGCAGGAGAATTGCTTGAACCTGAAAGGCAACGATTGCAGTGAGCCAAGGTCCCGCCACTGCACTCCAGCCTGGGCAACTTGACCAAAACTCCATCTCAAAAAAAAAAAAAAATCATCCCTTAAAAGACAAGGTCACCTGGAGGCCCAGGTGCCCTGCCTTCCCGGGGGCCATCCTCAACCCTGGCTCCACAGGGGGCCAGCACCCCTCCCACCTTCCCTCCCACTCCAGGGACATGGGTGGCTTTGCCATCTGGTGCAAGAAAGCGAAGGCCCCAAGGCCGGTGCCCAAGCCCCGAGGTCTCAGCCGGGACATGCAGAGCCTCTCTCTGGATGCACCCAGCCCGCCCAGGTGAGCCCTCAGGCACCACAGTGGGGGTGGCTGTGGCCCGAGGATGAGGTCTGACCTGGGTCGTCCCACCTTCAGCAAGGGCGGCCTCCTGGAGCGGACACTGTCAAGGCTGGGCCCTCGGGCATCCACTCTGCGGAGGAATGACTCCATCTATGAGGCCTCCAGCCTCTATGGCATCTCAGGTGAGCACAGAGTGGGGAAACGGAGGCACGGGGGTGGAGGGTGTGACTGGCTTGAGATTACACGGCCAGGAAGGGTCGATTCTGTAAAGACTGATAGCCGGGCTGTGTGGGGCGGGCCTCTCTGGGCAGAGTGGGCAGCTCCCTCCAGCGCACCTCCTCTCCGGGCATGTTTTTCAGCTATGGACGGGGTTCCCTTCACACTCCACCCCCGATTCGAGGGCAAGAGCTGCAGCCCCCTGGTGAGTCGGGTCTCCAGGAGCCAGGGTCTGTGCCTGCCATCACCACCCCGGGTGCCAGGGCATTCCTGTATCCAGCGCCTCAGCACTGAGGGCCATGTCCTGGGTTGAGGCTGGAGTGTGTCATCTCCAGGTGGCAGCTGGAAGGTCCTCAGTCTCAGAATGGGGAGGGATCCATCCGGAGAAGCAGGGGGACCCCAGTAGCTAGAGGCTGTGGCAGGAAGGGGGAGGGATGCTGGGCGAGCACCTGTGATCCCACCACTTTGGGAGGCCAAGGCAGGTGGATCACTTGAGGCCAGGAGTTTAAGATGAGCGTGGCCAACATGGTGAAACCCAGTCTCTACTAAAAATACAAAAATTAGCCGGGTGCGGTGGCTCATGCCTGTAATTCCAGCACTTTGGGAGGCGAGGTGGGCGGAACGACTGAGGTCGGGAGTTCAAGACCAGCCTGACCAACATGGAGGAATCCCATCCCTACTAAAAATATAAAAATAGCCGGGCATGGTGATACATGCCTGTAATCCCAGCTACTCGGGAAACTGAGGCAGGAGAATTACTTGAACCCGGGAGGCAGAGGTTGCAGGGAGCCGAGATCACACCATTGCACTCCAGCCTGGGCGACAAGAGTATTCGGCAGTTGGGGGGCCGGGGGGGACAGGACTCCTTGAATAGGAGGGAAAGAGGGTTTCAGGTTGGGATCGGGCCCAAGACTGACCCCCCTCTGCCCGCCAGACCTTCTCTGCATTTGGGGACCTGACCATCAAGTCTCTGGCGGACATTGAGGAGGAGGTGGGTGCAGGGCTAGGGAGGAGGTGCTGGAGGAGCTGGGACCCCCCATCCTGCCCCAGGCTGTCCCAGTCTTCCCCGTCTCCCCTTTCCCCCAGACACACCCATCTCTCCAGGACCGAAGACCACTTGAGTCCCTAAGTACCTCCCCCCCCATTCCTCAGTCACCCCCCATTTGGCCTTCCCTTCACTCTGGCCCCTGCTCACTCTTGCTCTCTCCTTCCCCAAGTATAACTACGGCTTCGTGGTGGAGAAGACCGCAGCTGCCCGACTGCCCCCCAGCGTCTCCTAGTCCCTCACCTGTCCGCAGAAAGCCCCTTTCCGCCACCCCCCTAGCCTGGAGGCCACCCCGCCTCATTACATCTTGGGAACCTCCGCCGTGCAAGGCATTTGCCATCTTCAGCCACTGGGCGGGGCTGCAGCCCTGGAGGAGGGGGCGGGTGGAGGCTTCGTGGTGATGGGGTCTCCACCCCCAGGCCCTGCCGGCGGGGCTGGAGCTGGACGGAAGCCAGTGCCTTTAAGTCATTCGTGTCAAAATCCTTTGGGGTCCGGAGGCCGCGCGGGGGTCCTGCCAATAAACACTACTGGTTCTTGCCCTCTGGAGTCCTGATCCTGCCGGGGGTCCACACCAGGCCGGTGGAACTGAGACTGCGGCTCTTGCATCGGGCAAGTGGGTGGAATCATGGTGGGGAGACGGTGCTGCTGGGTCTCGGTTTTTTTTGGTTTTTAGTTTAGTTTTTTTTTTTTCCCTGAAACGGTGTCTTCCTCTGTGGCCCAGGGTGGGGTACAGTGGCATGATCTTGGCTCACTGCAACCTCCGCCTCCAGGGTTCAGGTGATTCTCCTGCCTCGGCCTCCCGAGTGATTGGGATTACAGGCGCCCGCCACCACACTGGGCTAATTTTTTGTATTTTTCTATCGACAGAGTTTCACTGTGTTGGCCACCTCAGGTGATCTGCCTGCCTCGGCCTCCCAAAGTGCTGGGATTACAGGTGCCCGCCACCACATCTGGCTAATTTCGTATATATTTTTTTAGTAGAGATGGGGTTTTTGCCACATTGGTCAGGCTGGTCTTGAACCCCTGACCTCAGGTGATCCACCCTCCTTGGCCTCCCAAAGTGCTGGGATTACAGGCGTGAACCACTGTGCTTGGCTTGGGTCTCTCATTCTACAGAGCGGGAAACTGAGGCTCAGGGAGTGAGTAAGTCCAGATTCTAGATCATACAGAAGACCTCGTCGTCCTGGCCCTCCATCCTTGCGCATAATAATAAAACAAGCACTGCTCCAGTTGCAGTGGCCACACCCGCAACACACGACGCACCATTATTACCTCATTCAGTCTTCCCGCCAACCACTGGGAAACCCAGGTTTTGTCGCCATTTTCCAGATAGAAAAACTAAGATAGGAATCAAATCCAGAAATTTCTGTCTTTTTTTTTTTTTTTTTTTAATGGAGTCTCCCTCTGTCACCCACGATGGGTGCAGTGGCACAATCTCGGCTCACTGCAACCTCCACCTCCCAGATTCAAGCAGTTCTCCTGCCTCAGCCTCCCCTCCTGCCCCTTGCTGTCCAGTAGCTGGGACTACAGGCTTGGACCACCATAGCCAGCTATTTTTTTTTTTTTTTTTTTTTTTTTTTACTTTTAGTAGAGACGGGGTTTTACCATGTTGGCCAGGCTGGTCTCAAACTCCTGACCTCAGGCAATCTGCCCACCTTGGGCTCCCAAAGTGCTGGCATCATACGTGTGAGCCACTGTGCCCATCCCAGGCCACACCATTTTCATCCACCAATTCATACAACCTTGTTTTAGGTACTTTTTAAAAAGACACCTTATTTAATACCTATGGTGGATTCATTCACCTTGAACTCAGAGCCAACGTCACTGAAACTCATGTCTGCATGAAGCTTCTCTAAAACAGATTTTCTTCCTGAGGTGTATCACAGACTTTTTTTTTTTTTTTTTAGACAGAGTCTCACTCTGTGGCCCAGGCTGGAGTGCAGTGGCGCGATCTCGGCTCACGGCCACCTCTGCTTCTCCATCCCGGTTCAAGCCATTCTCCTGCCTCAGGTTCCGGAGTAGCTGGGATTACAGGCATGTGCCACCACGCCCAGCTAATTTTTGTATTTTTAGTAGAGACGGGGCTTCACCATGTTGGCCAGGCTGGTCTTGAGCTCCTGACCTCATGATCCGCCCGCCTCAGCCTCCCAAAGTGCTGGGATTACAGCTGAGAGCCAACCCTTTTTTTCTTTTTTTAATTATTTTATTTTTGGCGTGATTATAGCTCACTGCAGCCTTGACCTCCCAGGCTCAGGTGGATCCTCCAATCTCAGCCTCCTGAGTAGCTGAGACTACAGGCTACAATGGGCTAATTTAAACATTTTGTTAGTACTGATGGGGTCTCCCTGTATTGCCCAGGCTGGCCTTGAACTCCTGGCCTCGGGCCATCATCCTGCCTCAGCCTCCCAATGTGCTGGGATTACAGGCTTGAGCCACTGAGCGCAGCCATCATGGCCTTTGGCACTCAGGAACCCTGAACAGCATTTTGGTATCTGGGGCCATTTCAATAGCCAACAAAAACCACAAGAACGTGGCCGGGCACAGTGGCTCATGCTTGTAATTCTAGCACTTTGGGAGGCCAAAGCAGGTAGATCACCTGAGATCAGGAGTTCGAGACCAGCCTGACCAACATAGTAAAACCTCGTCTCTACCAAAAATACAGAATTAGCTAGGCGTGGTGGCGCGTGCCTGTAATCCTAGCTACTTGGGAGGCTGAAGCAGGGGAATTGCTTGAACCCAGGAGGTGGAGGTTGCAGTGAGCCGAGATCGTGCCATTGCACTCCAGCCTGGGCAACAAGAGTGAAACTCCGTTTAAAAAAAAAAAAAAAAATTCACCACCCTAAGCTCACGCCTTCTTTCTCCCGTGAGTGCACGCCCGTCGACGTGTACGGTGGCTGTTCTGCCGCTGTTTTTCCTCCTGGCTCTCGCAGCGTCGCAGTGGCCCATATTCTGCTGCAGCTGTCAACACCCACCCGATCTCTGCGGCTTAGAGAAGCTGGCCGGGCGTGGTGGCTCACGCCTGTAATCCCAGCAGTTTGGGAGGCCAAGGCGAGCAGATCACCTGAGGTCAGGTGTTAGAGATAGCCTGGCCAACATAGTGAAACCCCGTGTCACTAAAAATACTGGGCATGGTGGCACATGCCTATAATCTCAGCTGCTTGGGAGGCTGAGGCAGGAGAATCACTTGAACCGGGAGGTCAAGGTTGCAGTGAGCCAAGATGGCACCATTACACTCCAGCCTGGGCGACGAGTGCAATTCCTTCTTGGCGGGGGGAAGAGGGTCAGGCTTGGTGGCTCACACCTGTAATCCCAGCACTTTGGGAGGCCAAGGCGGGCGGATCACAAGGTCGAGAGATTGAGACCAGCCTGGCCAACATGGTGAAACCCCGTCTCTACTAAAAATACAAAAAAATTAGCCAGGCATGGTGGTGCATGCCTGTCGTCCCAGCTACTCAGGAGGCTGAGGCAGGAGAATTGCTTGAAACTGGAAAATGGAAGTTGCAGTGAGCCGGGATCGCACCATTGCACTCCAGCCTGGCGATACAGCGAGACTCCGTCTCAAAAAAAACAGAAAAGAAAAAAAGAAAACCTAAGGCTGTCACAGTTGGAGTCTCTCATCTGTAACCCTGACACTTTGGGGGCTGAGGCACGAGGATCACTTGAGGCCAGGAGATCGAGGCAGCAGTCTGCTGTGATTGCACCACTGCACTCCAGCCTGGGCCCAGAGTGAGGCCGTCTCTAAATAATTAAATAAGTCAGCTCCTGGGTGCAGAGCAGAGCCCCATCTCTAAGTAAATGAATAAATAAATAAATAGCAAAGCTAAGGCTTATTTCCCAGCAACAATAGACTTTGTTAGTTGTAGTGGTGCAGAATCCCGCCTAAGGGAAGGCCGTTATTTCATCTCACAGTGAGCGCAGTGTCGTCTAAAGAAACATCCTAGCTTTTAAATAAAGTTGGCCACCATGGTGGCTCCTGCCTGGAATGCCAGCACTGCCAGAGGCTGAGGTGAGAGGATCACTTGAGACCCTGGGAGTTTGAGACCAGCCTGGGCAACACAGCAAGGCCCTGTCTATACAGATTAAAAATTAGCCGGGCAAGGTGATGCATGCCTGTAGTCCCTGCTGCTCGAGAGGTTGAGGGGTGCAGTGGCTCCCACCTGTAGTTGCCTGAGTCTAGGAGGTAAGGACTGCAATTGTAGAGAACCAGAGTAGCCCACTCTCTCTGGGGGAGTCAGCAGCAAGGCTGCTGTGAACTTCGGGTGAACTCCAGAGAAGCCGACCCTTACTAGGGGAATGTGTATGTCTCGGAGAAGAGCAGAGAGGCCTAGAAAAAGATAACCAGCTCTCACTGACCTCGCTGCAAGATAGTTATTGGCTGAAGCATGTTAACTAAAGTGTGAGAATTTTAACCACAGGCTGTTCTAAGTAAGTGCACCCTCCCTCTGCAGTGTGCCTTGTAAACATATAAAATAAAGTACTCCGAGGCAGGTCGGGGCCGAAGAGACTGACATCATCAGCTTTTCGGACCGCCTGGCCCAGCTTTATATATGTCTGTCTGTATGTCTTTCTTTATGCCCCACTGTTTCCTCTTAGGTCTTTGAACCCTTGTGCAGCGTGGGACGCAGCGCACGCTGGAGCAGTGAGCTGTGACTGCATAACTGCACTCCAGCAAGACCCTGTCTCAAAAAAAGAAAAAAAAGAAAACCTAGGTCTGGATGCAGCAGTGGCTCACACCTGTAATCCCAGCACTTTGGGAGGCCAAGCTGGGAGGACCTCTTGAGCTCAGGAGATCAAGGATCGCCTGGGCAGCAGTGGAACACCATCTCTGTGAAAAACACACACACATATAATTCTGATTTTTTTTTTTTTTTTTTTTTTTTTTTTTTTTTTTGGAGACAGAGTTTCACTCCTGTTGCCCGGGCTGGAGTGCAGTGGTGTGATCTCGGCTCACCACAACCTCCGCCTCCTGGGTTCAAGTGATTCTCCTGCCTCAGCCTCCGGAGTAGCTGGGATTACAGGCGTGCACCACCATGCTTGGCTAATTTTTGTATTTTTAGTAGAGACGGGTTTCCCCATGTTGGTCAGGCTGGTCTCGAACTCCTAACCTCAGGTGATCCTCCTGCCTCAGCCTCCCAAAGTGCTGGGATTACAGGTGTGAGCCACGGCGCCTGGCCGCCTGATGATTGTTAAAAGTAAAGAAGACTTTATTCAAGACGACTACATGCCAGATTGAGCTCAACTCTGAATCCACAAAGTTGTTGACAAGTGGGGATTTACAGCCACGGAGCAGGGCGAGTGGGGTCAGTGGCTAGAAAATTAGAAAGGCTTGGGGAGTCATCTTAAACCCACTTAATAGGATCCTTGCTGCAGGCAGGCCAGGGCGATCAGATATCAAGAAACTGACTTAGCAGGATTCTTGCTAAGACTGGGTGAATCAGATCAAAGACAGGATGGGAGCCAAGGTCAAGGTCCAATAAAGGAGCGATTTCAGAGGACTCTGACTCAGGTTTGTCAAGAAGAGAGTCTTTGTCAGGGAGGAGACCTGGCCTGGCCTTGGGAATCTGAGAGGAGGGACAGTGAGCTCACCTGGAAGGGGAGGTGAGCGGGGATGATGCAAAATGTACCCCCTCTCCCCAAACTTTTCAGCTGCCTTGGAAAAACTAGGTCTCTGGTGCTAAGGCACCTGCCTGCCTTTCCCGGCTCCCAGCGCATGGGGCGTCTGCCAGGTCCCGCCCAGGCTCCTCTGGCGCCGGCCAGGGAATCCGATCCAGCCAGAAAGTAAATGACATTTATCCTCTCTGCCATCCTTCCCCGCTGCCCCGAAAGCAGCCCCAGATCTCATTTCAGGGCGTCTGTGTGTGACCGGGGGCCTGAGGATGATCCATCCTGGCCTTGGATCCGACTAGACCAATTGTCACTGATGACAGGGCCACTCACCCTGCAAAATCCCAGCCCTCTGAGCCCAGGCAGGCTTGGGGACTGCATCACACACGGGTTGGAGGGGCCCGATGGAGCTCTCCCCACCTGCTCCTGACTTGGGTCTCATCGATCCTAAAGTTTCTAGGCTGAGCTTACACTGTCTTGGGCTACAGAGGAGGAGTGAGCTGAGGCCCCCAGGAACCACAGCACTTGGTCCAGGATGCGGACCTATGCTTCTCTCCTTTTATTTTTTCTTTGAGATGGGGTCTCATTCTGTGGCCCAGGCTGGAGCACAGTGGTGCGATCTCAGCTCAGTGCCACCTCTGCCTCTTGGGTTCAAGCAATTCTCCTGCCTCAGCCTCCCGAGTAGCGGTGGTTCCAGACACCTGCCACCACACCTGGCTAATTTTGTATTTTTAGTAGAGATGGGGTTTCTCCATGTTGGTCAGGCTGGTCTCGAACTCCTGACCTCAGGTGATCCACTTGCCTCGGCCTTCCAAAGTGCTGGGATTGTAGGCGTGAGCCACTATGCCGGCCTTGTTTTATGTTTGTGTGTGTGGGAGGGAGCATGATGGCATGCCCATCTAATCCCAGCTTCTTTGGAAGCCGAGGTAAGAGAATTGCTTTAGCTAGGGAGTCCCATCTCTATGAAATAAAAAATACAAAAATTAGCCAGGTGTAGTGGCGTGCACCTATAGTCCCGGCTACTCTGGATGCTGAGTTAGGAGGATCGCTTGAGCCCAGGAAGTCGAGGCTGCAGTGAGCTATGATCACAACACATCATTCCAGTCTGGGTGAAAGCCAAACCCCTCTTTTTAAAAATGTTGAAGTGAAAATCACATTAACATAGAATTAACCATTTAAAAGTATACAATTCAGGCCAGGCGTGGTGGCTTATGACTGCAATCCCAGCACTTTGAGGGACCAAGGTGGGTGGATCACTTGAAGTTAGGAGTTCAAGACCAGCTTGGCCAACATGGTGAAATGCCATCTCTATTAAAAAGGTAAAAAGTAGCCAGGCATGGTGGCCCGTGCCTATAATCCCAGCTACTCAGGAGGCTGAGGCAGGGGAATCTCTTGAATCTGAGAGGTGGAGGTTGCAGTGAGCCGAGATCATGCCACTGCACTCCTGCCTGGGCAACAGAAGAAGACTATTTCAAAAAAAACCACAAAAACCAAAAATTAACTGGGTGTGGTGGCCCAAGCCTGTAATCCCAGCTACTCGGAAGTCTGAGGCAGAATTGCTTGAACCCGGGAGGCGGAGGTTATCTGAGGTGAGATGATGCCTGGGTCACAGAGCAAGACTCCATCTCAAAACCAAACCAAAACCAAACGAAAAAAATGGGTGGAACACGGGTCCCAGACTGGGGCCTACCAGGGCCATGCCCTGGGCCTCACTCCTGCCCTCCCCACACCCCACCCAAGTCTCACCCATGGGCCTGGGCTTCGTCACCCAGCACAATTGAATATTGATTAACACACAGATAGTGACTATCAGAGTTTATTTGTGGGTTATGCGAGACAGGAGACCTTTGGAGACCCCTCTGTCATTTCCTGGAGCCCCAGAAACTACGCATGTCTATACCCCAAGCAGCAGCAGCATGAGAACGATTAATACCCTTGAGGACCTATCGTGTCAGGGCCCCCCCAGAATGGCTCACATGAAGTCACGTGTCTTGTGGGAACCCTTGGAGGCGGGGCCCCTTCTTGTCTCCATATTACAGATGAGGAAACTGAGGCACAAAGCGGCTAAGCCCTCAGCCATGAGTCCACAGCCAGGAACCTGGGTCCAGCCCTCCAGCCACGCGCCTGGCCCTGGGCTGCTCTGAGCTTGGCACAGGGGGGTTTGAAATGGTCCCAACCTGAGGGGTGCAGCGGGGATTTGCAGAGTCTGAGACTTTCACATCAGCAGCTTGGAGATTACGGGGTTCAGGTGAGAATCCTGGCTCTGGCGCTCAGTCCTGGCCGTGGGCCCCCTGGTGAGTCACTGCCTCTCTTGGGGCCTCGGTTTCCTCATCTGTAAAATGGATGGAGACACTTAGAGAATCCTGCCTAAGCCCCCTGCTCCCCTTCTGCCAATAAGAGAGTCCCGTTCATCTGGGCAGCCACGTTCCCAGCCGCCCCTGCGGCAAGGTGTGGTCATTTCGCCCTGTTCTTGCCAGTGCGATATAAAAAGAAGGGTTACAGCTGGGTGCCGTGTGGTGGCTACCGCCTGTAATCCCAGCACTTTGGGAGGCCGAGGCAGGCAGATCGCCTGAGGTCAAGAGTTTGAGACCAGCCTGACCAAGATGGAGAAACCCCATCTCCACTAAAAATACAAAATTAGCCAGGCATGGTGGCACATGTCTGTAATCCCAACTACTCAGGAGGCTGAGGCAGAAGAATCTCTTGAACCCAGGAGGTGGAGACTGTGGTGAGCTGAGATCTCGCCATTGCACTCCAGCCTGGGCAACAGGAGCAAAACTCCGTCTCAAAGGAAAAAAAAAAAAAGTTTCAAGGCTTCCTGGGAAGACTTCTTCCAGGAGACCTCCAGCCAGCACTGGCCTCTGGCTTTCCCTCATAAGGAGGAGGTGAAGGCTGGAGCTCTGGCAACTATTTTGTGCCAGGAGGCAACCTTGAGGACAAAAGCCAAGGATGCAATGAGATGAGAGAAAAATCAAGTCCTTCTGCTACTGCAGCTGAACCTTAACCTATCTCTATGGTATCCTTTTCTTACACCAGGTCTCTATTCTTCATCCCTGGGCTCATACCAGTGTGGAGTCCTTCCCCTTGCTCCCCATGCTCCCCAGCCTGTGGCTCAGCATTCGATGCATCTCGTGGGTGACTCCGTCCCAGTGCCCCAGTCCGGCCGACAGTGTCCGGTGCATTCGGGGTGCAGGCAGGCCACTCTCCCAGCCTCCCCCCAGGGCTGCAGGTGCTGTGGCAGTGGCCATGGACCCAAGGGGATCCCCAGGTTCTGGATGGGTTGAATAGGGGGTCCGACGATGGGTACCCTGCTGAGGCTGAGCTCTGGGGCTGGCCTTGGAGACTTCGGCAGGGCGGGTGAGGTCATCTTCAAAGGATGGCGGGGACAACTCGTGGAGCCCTCGGCGGGTGGCCCGGGCGGCCCGGAGGAGAGTGTGGGTCAGCATGGCCACCAGAACCAGAGCGCCCGAGCTGAGGATGGAAGCGGCTGCTGCGCCTGTCTCGATCTCGAAAAGTAGCAAGGCATAGATGGACAGTGCTAGGGAAGGAAACGACTCTCATTTATTCAGTCAACAAACATCTCCCCTCCAAGCCCTCAGGGAACTCCTGCACACAGGGGGAAAATCACAAAAAAACCCTGCCACGTGATGGGCACATAGAATAAGCATCTAATCTTCCTACACCCACACGTGGCACATCATGATCACATCCATTTTACAGAGGAGAAAGCTGGGGCCCAGAGAAGTTAGGGGACTCCTCAAAGCCACGCAACCAGGAAGAGACAGAGGCGGAATTTTTTTTTTTTTTTTCTGAGACGAAGTTTCATTCTTGTTGCCCAGACTGGAGTGCAATGGCACAATCTCAGCTCACTGCAGCCTCCACCTCCTGGTTCAAGCGATTTTCCTGCCTCAGCCTCCCAAGTAGCTGGGATTACAGGCATGTGCCACCACACCTGGCTAATTTTGTATTTTTAGTAGAGATGGGGTTTCTCCATGTTGGTCAGGCTGGTCTCGAACTCCCAACCTCAGGTGATCCACCTGCCTCAGCCTCCCAAAATGCTGGGATTATAGGTGTGAGCCACCACACCCAGCAGAGGTGGGGTTCTAACCCAGGCTGGTCCACTCCAGGGTCTGTGCTCTGAAGCTCAGGGCTGCCTCCAAAGGTGACAACAGAAAGATACTCATTTCAGCGCTGTGGGCAGGGGCTGCCCTGAGGAGGAGCTATCTGAGCTGAGACCATGAGGAAGAAGAAGGAGCTCCTGGGAGAGTGGGGGAGGATGACGGCTGCAGGGACATAGTGCAGAGCTCCTAAGGTGGAAACACCCAGGAGTGTCCAAGGCTCAGAGAAAAGCAAAATGTGTTCTGACCGGGTGCGGTAAATCCCAGCACTTTGGGAGGCCAAGGCGGGAGGATCACTTGAGGTCAGGAGTTCGAAACAAGCCTGGCCCACACGATAAAACCCCGTCTCTAGGCCGGGCGCGGTGGCTCACGCCTGTAACTTTGGGAGGCCGAGGCGGGTGAATCACGAGGTCAAGAGATCGAGACCATCCTGGTCAACACGGTGAAACCCCGTCTCTACTAAAAAAAACTACAAAAAATTAGCTGGGCATGGTGGCACGTGCCTGTAATCCCAGCTACTCAGGAGGCTGAGGCAGGAGAATTGCCTGAACCCAGGAGGCGGAGGTTGCGGTGAGCCGAGATCGCGCCATTGCACTCCAGCCTGGGTAACAAGAGCGAAACTCCGTCTCAAAAAAAAAAAACAAAAAAACAAAAAAAAAACCCGTCTCTACAAAAAATATAAAAATTAGCTGGGCATGGTGGTGGGTGCCTGTAATCCCAGCTCCTTGGGAGCTGAGGCAGGAGAATTGCTTGAGTCTGGGAGATGGAGGCTGCAGTCAGCTAAGATGACACCACTGCAATCCAGCCTGGGTGACAGAGTAAGACTCAGTCTGAAAGAAAGAAGAAAGAAAGAAAAAGAAAGAAAGAAAGAAAGAGAAGAAAGAAAGAGAGAGAAAAGGAAAATGGGTTTTGTAGCTGGAGCAGAGCTGGGAGAGGTGGGGGACAGATGAGGAGTTAAGGAAGGAGTGGGTGTTGGGGACCAGATGGGGTGGGGGCCGCAGAAATGAGTGGGTTTTCTTCTTTTTTTTTTTTTTGAGACAGCGTCTCGCTGTCACCCAGGTTGGAAGGCAGTGACTTGGCTACGGCTCACTGCAGCCTCGACCTCCCCAGGCTCAGGTGATTTTCCCACCTCAGCCTCCCAAGTAGGTGGGACTATAGGTGCATGCCACCATGCCTGGCTAATTTTTTTTTTTGAGACAGAATCTTGCTCTGTCACCGAGGCTGGAGTACAGTGGCGTGATCTCGGCTCACTGCAACATCCACCTCCTGGGTTCAAGCGATTCTTGTGTCTCAGCTTCCCAAGTAGCTGGGATTACAGGCATGGACCAACACATCTGGTTAATTTTTGTATTTTTAGTGGAGACAGGGTCTCACCATGTTGGCCAGACTGGTCTCGAACTTCTGATCTCAAGTGATCTGCCCACCTCAGCCTCCCACAATGCTGGGATTATAGGCGTGAGTCACTGTGCCCGGCCTAATTTTTGTATTTTTAGTAGAGTTTGCATTTGGCCTTGTTGCCTAGGCTGGTCTCGAACTCCTGAGCTCAAGTGATCCCCCAGCTTTGGCCTCCCAAAAGGGCTGGGATTACAGCGGTGAACCACTGCTCCCCACTGCGTTTTCTTCTAAGAGCAATGAGTAACCAAGGGGTATGTTGGAGCTGGGGAGGAACAGGACCTGCTCTCTCTATATATATTTTTTGAGACGGAGTCTTGCTCTGTCACTCAGGCTGCAATGGCACGATGGCTCACTGCAACCTCTGCCTCCCAGGTTCAAGTGATACGGCTGCCTCAGCCTCCTGAGTAGCTGAGACTACAGGCATGTGCCACCATGCCTGGCTAATTTTTTGTATTTTCAGTAGAGACGGGGTTTCACCATGTTGGTCAGGCTGCTCTTGATCTCCTGACCTCGTGATCTGCCCGCCTCAGCCTCCCAAAGTGCTGGGACTACAGGCATGAGCCACTGGCCCGGCTTTTTTTTTTTTTTTTTTAAGATGGAGTCTCGCTCTGTTGCCCAGGCTGGAGTGGTGTGATCTCAGCTCACTGCCACCTCCGTCTCCTGGGTTCAAGCAATTCTCCCACCTTAGCCTCCTGAGTAGCTGGGACTACAGGTGCCTACCACCATGCCCGGCTGATTTTTTATATTTTCAGTAGAGACGGGGTTTCATCCTGTTAGTCAGTCTGGTCTTGATCTCCTGACCTCGTGATCCGCCCACGTCAGCCTCCCAAAGTGTTGGAATTACAGGCATGAGCCACTGCGCCTGGCTACCTGCTCTATCTTTTAAGAAGCCTTCCCCTTGGTGGGATACCCCATATGAGGGAATAGGCTGCAGGCATGAAAGGGATGAAGCACTGTTCCATGCCACAATGTGGACGATGTGAGTGACAGATGGCAGATCAAGTGGCCACAGAGCGTGAGATGCTATTGACCTGAAATGTCCAGGACAGGCAAATCTAGTCTGGGCACCGTGGCTCACGGTTGTCATCCCAGCACTTTGGGAGGCCGAGGTGAGTGGACTGAGACCAGCCTCACCATGTTGGTCAGGTGTTCGAGACCAACATGGTGAAACCTCATCTCTACTAAAAATGCAAAAATTATCTGGGCAGGGTGGCATGCACCTGTAATCCCAGCTACTTGGGAGGCCAAGGCAGGAGAATTGCTTGAACCCAGGAGGTGGAGGCTGCAGTAAGCCCAGATTGCGCCACTGCACTCCAGCTCCAGCCTGGGTGACAGAGCAAGACTCCATCTCAAAAAAAAAAAAAAAAAAAAAAAAGGCAAATCCATAGAGACAGTAGATTAGCAACTGCCAGGGATGAGGAAGGGGGAAAGAGGAGTGATTGCTAATGGGGACAGGGTTTCCTGTTGGGTGACAAAAATATTCTGGAACCAGATATTAGCGATGGTTAGCTAAAACCGTGAATGTTCTAACTCCCACTGAATTGTACACTTTAAAGTGGTTAAAGGCTGGGCATAGTGATTCACACCTGTAATCCCAGAACTTTCGGAAGCCGAGGTGAGAGGATTGCTTGAGGTCAGGAGTTGGACACCGGCTCAGGTAACATACAGAGACCAGTCCTACAAAAAATAATAAACAATCTGGGAATGGTAGTGCTTGCCTGTAGTCCCAGCTAGCTGTGGGGCTGAGGCAGGAGGACTGCTTGAGCCCAGGACAAAGAAAGCTGCAGTGAGCTGTGATCACACCACTGCACTCCAGCCTGGGTGACAGCGACACCCTGTCTCAAAAAATAAAAACAAAATACACTGGTTAAAATGCTAATGTTTTTATTATGTGTATTTTGCCACAGTTAAAACTGCAACCTAACTAGTCACGGCGGTGCATGCGTGTAGCCCCAGCTACTTGGGAGACTGAGGCAGGAGGATAGCTTGAGCCAGGAGTTCAAGTCCAGCCTGTGCCACACGGCGAGACCCTGTCTCTGCTAAAAATACAAAAATGAGCCGGGCGTGGTGGTGCACGTCTGTAATCCCAGCTACTTGGGAGGCTAAGGCAGGAGCATCGCTTGAACCTGGGAGGTGGAGGTTGCAGTGAGCTGAGATCACTCCACTGCACCCCAGCCTAGGCGACAGAGCAAGACTCTCTGAGGGTGGGGAGAGGGGGAAAGGGACTTTGAGCACCTGAACTAGCTAGCCTTCTATCAGCCTCTCCAGCATACAATTTGGCCCCGTTAGCAGCTTCTACCCACTAGATGTCAGTAGCGTCCCACCCTCAACTCCATGGCGCCCACCAAAAAGGTCTCTAGGCAGTGAAAAAAAGCCTTCTGAGGCCAGAATCACTCTCCATTGAGAATCCCTGGTCTGGCCCCTATCTCTACATTGGCGAATGGACCTGAGATCACAGGCCCACTTTGACATCAGTGATGTCCTCATTGGACCAGGCTCAGCCAATCAGAGCATTTATTACGTCTCCTGATGTTAGTGATTGGTGGAGGAATATTACATGGCCCAAGCTCAGCCTATCAGAGTCAGTCTTGGGACATTAGCCTGGGCTATTGGGACAGAGCAATTTTCCTGTAGCGTCTGGGGTGTTGGTATTAGCAGGAGAGGGGCCCAGAACAGATGGGGGACTTTTTTTTTTTTTTGACACTTTCCAGGCTGTGTTTTTGTTTGTTTGTTTTGAAACAGAGTCTCGCTCTGTTGCCCAGGCTGGAGTGCAGTGGCGTAGCGTGATCTCGCTCAGGTCACTGTAACCTCCGCCTCCCGGGTTCAAGTGATTCTCCCGCCTCAGCCTCCCAAGTAGCTGAGACTACAGGTGCCCGCCACCATGCCTGGCTCATTTTTGTATTTTTAGTAGAGACAAGGTTTCATCATACTGGCCTGGCTGTTCTCGAACTCCTGACCTTGTGATCCGCCTGCTTCGGCCTCCCAAAGTGCTGGGATTACGCGCGGGAGCCACCGCGCCTGGCCCTTTCCAGGCTGTTTTTATGCGTTCTCTGGCTCCGTACTATTGTTTTGGAAGATAACCACACTACAAGATGTCTGACATGTGAAAGCAAGGCCAAGGACTTTTCTTCCTTTTTTTTTTCTTCTTTTTTTGCTGGAAACATTTTGAAAGAGATTTTGTAATTATTCTTTTAGTTCTAGCTAGCAATGAATGGATGATTAGTTGGACGTGCTTGGGAATTCTTGCTGAATGAGGTCACCTAGCCTCAAAAACAATCTAAATAGGAGGTGAATGAATTCTCAATTTTACGCTTAGTGAGGCTGACATAATATTACCTTTTTTTTTTCTTTTGTAATTGTTCTTGTATTTTAGAATGAGGATATTCCCTAAGTCTTGAATATTTCTGTTGGCCTGTGCAAAGACCCAAGCTCCAGGCATCATGTCAGAAGGGCCTACATACAGGCATCTTTCCCAGAGAGAAGCCCACTTAGGGAACAGCAGATGAAGCGGTGAAGTGAGAAGCATTTCTTTTTCTTTTATTATTATTATTATTGAGACAGAGTCTCTCTCTGTCACCCAGGCTGGAGTGCAGTGGCGTGATCTCGGCTCACTGCTCTGCCTCCTGGGTTCAAGTGATTCTCCTGCCTCAGCCTCTTGAGTAGCTGGGACTATAGGTGTGTAGCACCACACCTGGCTAATTTCTTTTTTCTTTTCCCTCCCTCCCTCCCTCCCTTCCTTTCTTCTTCTTCTTCTTTTTTTTTTTTTTTTTTTGATGGCATCTCACTCGGTCGTCGCCCAGCCTGGAGTGCAGTGGTGGGATCTCGGCTCACTGCAACCTCTGCCTCCTGGGTTCAAGCGATTCTCCTGCCTCAGCCTCCGGAGAAGCTGGGATTACAGGGGTTCAACACAATGTCTGGCTAATTTTTGTATTTTTAGTAGAGATGGGATTTCACCATGTTGCCCAGGCTGGTCTTGAACTCCTGACCTTAAGTGATCCATCCGCCTCGACCTCCCAAAGTGCTGGGGTTACACCACACCTGGCTGAGAGGCATTTCTCATAACCAATTTTAGTACCTGGATCCAGCCACACCTAAGGCCAACTTCCCCCGATAATTTCTGATGCATGAGTCATCTATCCCCTCTTCTTCTTCTTCTTTTTTTTTTTTTAAGCTCTACATCTGGAGCCTTTCATTAAATCAAACAACAAAAGTTATGCAGCATTTCCTGCACTTCATATATATAAATTTCCACAGTGAATTTTAGGCTCACATCTCATTAAAAATATTTTAAATCTATCTATTTTTTAGATGAGGTTTCACTCTGTTGCCCAGGCTGGAGTACAGTGGTGCGATCTCAGCTCGCTGAAACCTCCATCTCTCAGGTTCAAGCAATTCTCCTGTCTCAGTCCACCACCATGCCCAGCTATTTTTTTTTTTTTTTTATCTTTTTTTTTTTTTTTTTTTTTTTTTTTTGTATTTTTAGTGGAGAAGGGGTTTCAGCATGTTGGCCAGGCCGGTCTTGAACTCCTAACCTCAAGTGATTCACCCACTTTGGCCTTCCAAAGTGCTGGGATTACAGGTGTGAGTCACTGCACCCGGCCTAAATATCTTTTTAGACTTCTATTTTTCTATGGTGGACTCTGAAAAAAATAGTAATAGCAAATCCTGCTTTTTAATCAGCAGGATATTTTTTCTTCCTGTAAAATGGATCATTTACAGGGCTGGCAGGGACTTATGTATGATTCAGCGTTGAGTCTGCAGCATCATCAACACATCTGTTTCAAGATTAAAACCAAATATAAGGCATTAGGAGTCCTGTGAAAGACACTTAATGATTTGATTTCTTTCCCAGCCCCGATGAATGAAAGAAAGCTGATTGAAGAACAGTTATTACAAATCAGGAAGGAAAGACAGTGTGGTGTGTTCTGGCATCTGGGTAATTTTTTTTTTTCTTAAGCCATTTTTGGGCTGGAAATTGATTTTTATTTTCCCTTGAGACAGAGTCTCATTCTGTCAGCCCGGCTGGAGTGCAGTGGTGCAATCTCGGCTCACTGCAACCTCCACCTCCTGGGTTCAAGCAATTTTCTGCCTCAGCCTCCCAAGGAGTTGGGATTACAGGTTCGTGCCATCATGCCCGGCCAAGTTTTGTATTTTTAGTAGAGACAGTGTTTCACCATTTTGGCCAGGCTGGTCTTGAACTCCTGACCTTGTGATCCACCCACCTCGGCCTCCCAAGGTGCTGGGATTACAGGCGTGAGCCACCGTGCTGGGCTGGAAAGTGATATTTATAATCCAAATACTCATTTCATTTCAACCTGTGAAATGCTATCTTCTTTTTTTTTAAAAAAACGGAGTTTCACCCTTGTTGCCCAGGCTGGAACGCAGTGGCTTGATCTTGGCTCACTGCAACATCTGCCTCCTGGGTTCAAGCAATTCCCCTGCCTTAGCCTCCTGAGTAGCCGGGATTACAGGCACCCACCACCAAGCCCAGCTAATTGTTTTGTATTTTTAGTAGACACATGGTTTCACCATGTTGGCCAGACTGGTCTGGATCTCTTGACCTCATGATCCGCCTGCCTTGGCCTCCCAAAGTGCTGGGATTACCGGCACGAGCCACTGCGCCCGGCTGAAATGCTTTCTTTAGATACCACCCAGGCCATGAAAATTTTTGTTCAAACCAAATGTACAAAACTGATGAATCGGGCACGGTGGCTCACACCTATAATCCCACCACTTTGGGAGGCCGAGGTGGGTGGATAACCTGCAGTCGGAAGTTCGAGAGCAGCCTGGCCAACATGGTGAAACACCATCTCTACTTAAAATACAAAAAATTGGCCAGGCATGGTGGCAGGCATCTGTAATCCCAGCTACCTGGGAGGCTGAGGCAGGAGAATCGCTTGAACCCAGGAGGCAGAGGTTGCGGTGAGTGGAGATCGCGCCACGGCACTCCAGTCTGGGTGACAGAGCAAGACTCCATCTCAAAAAATAAATAAATAAATACATGAATAAAATAATAAATAAATAAATAAATCTCAGAATCTCCTCAAGTGATTCTGTGAGGTAAAGACAGTTATTCCCAGTGTACTGCTGAGGAAATCAAGGCACAGAGAGATTTGTCCAAGGCATCAAAGCAAGGAAGCATCAGAGCCTGGAGCTGAACTCAAGCAGGCTGTCTGTGAAGCTGATCGCAGTTAGGGGACCATTACTGCTCTCTACCCCACCCAGGACCCTATGCCCCACGTTCTATTCCAGCACACACCTGCTAAGTAGACGGAGACCCCGCAGCAGAAAAGGCCAAGGGCCACGTGTCTGAGGAGGCGGCAGTCGTAGAGAAACCAGTCAGACCTGGGATGGAGGGGAACAGGAAGAAAAAGGACTCAGGAAGTGGAGCTGATGGGGGAGGTCAGTAAGGAGAGGGAGGGAGAGCTGTTTAAATGAGACAAGGACCCAGCTTTCAGGGACCAAAAATCTGGAGTACCTAACTATCATCCTTCTACTTGCCCACACATTTACATTCATTTACTTATCCACTCTCCATCCATCCATCCATCTACCCACCCATTTATCCACCCATTCATCCATCTGTCTACTCATCCATCCATCCATCCACCCACCCATCCATTCATCTGCCCATTCATCCATCCATCCTTCCATTCATCCATCAGCTCATCCATCCACCAGCGCATCCATCCATCCACCCACCCACCCACCCACCCATTTATCCATCCATCCATTTATCCACCCATTCATCCATCTGTCTACTCATCCATCTATCCACCCACCCATCCATTCATCTGCTCATTCACCCATCCATTCACTTATTCATCCATCCATCCACTTGTCCATCAGCCCAGTCACCCATCTACTTATTAGTCATCCATCCATCCACTTATTAGTTCATTCATACGTCAATTTATCCATCTCCATCCATCAGCCCCATCCATTCATTGAGCCACACAATCATTTAGACACCCACCGTCCACCCATTCGATATCTATCCATTTATCTATGCTCCACCCATCCCCCGTTCATTTTTCCAAGTCAGTGTCCACCATCCATTTTTCATCCATATTCATTGATTATGCAACCAGCACTCATATACACTCTTCCATCCATTTAACCGTGCGCTATTAATCCATCTATCCATTCATTCCAACACCCTCCACTATCCTATCTGTCCATCCCTCACCCACCCATCCACTGATCATCCATCTCCCATTCGCTATCCATCCATCCTCATCCCTTCCTTCCTTCCTTCCTTCTTCCCACCTACCTTCCTTCCTTCCTTCCCTCCCTCCCTCCCTCCTTCCTTCCTTCCTTCCTTCCTTCCTTCCTTCCACCATCCATTCTCTTCCCCTTATAATCCACCTATATACATGAGTCCACTTAAACACCCAGCACTTGGGAAGCAGCTACTACGTGCAGATACTTGCTGCACACCTGGCTTCCATTATTTTACAGACCACAGGCTTCCTTGAGAGATGAGGAAACAGTTTCACGTGCTATTATTGACGGTACAAACAGCGACTCCAAGAGATGACACTGATTGAGGAGGAAATGGAGACTCTGAGAGCTTCCATCCTTACTCGGCTCCCATTAGTATAATGAAAGTGGATGCCTTCCCGGTCTTCCTGCTGCCTTCCCTCCTGTCCCCTTTTCAGCACAGTGGCTAGAGGTGGTCATTTGAAACCTAAATCAGATCACCTTCCTCCTCACTCACAACTCTCCTAAGCAGGAGAAATCCCGAAGTCCTGTCCCATCTCTGTTTTCTTTTCTTCCTGACGCTCATCACGATCTGCCATTATTATTATTATTAGAGATGGGGTCTCACTATGTTGCCCAAACTGAAGCCCAGTGGTTATTCATAAGCACGATCATGGCTCACTGCAGCCTTGACTTCCTGGGTTCAAGGAATCCTGCCTCAGCCTCCCAAGTATATGGGACTACAGGCATGCACCACTACACCCAGCTAATTACACTTTCTTTTTCTTTTTTGGAGACAAAGTTTCAATCTTGTTGCCCAAGCTGGAGTGCAATGGTGCGATCTCAGCTCACCGAAATCTCCACCCCTCCACTCCCAGGTTCAAGAGATTCTCCTGCCTCAGCCTTCTGAGTAGCTGGAATTACAGGCATGCACCACCATGCCCGGGTTTTTTTAATTTTAATTTTAATTTTTAGTAGAGATGGGGTTTCTCCATGTTGGTCAGAGTGGTATTGAACTCCAGACTTCAGGTGGATTCGCCTGCCTCAGCCTCCCAACGTGCTGGGATTACAGGCGTGAGCCACTGTGCCCAGCCATTAAATTTTTTTCTTTTTGTAGAGATAAGGTCTTGCTATATTACCCAGGCTGGTCTCCAATTCCTGGCCTCCCAGCACTTTGGGAGGCCATGGAGAGTGGATCATTTGAGGTCAGGAGTTCAAGACCACCTGGCCAACATGAGTTGGGAGAATCGCTTGAACCTGAGAGGCAGAGGTTGCAGTGAGCCGATACAGCACCATTGCATTCCAGGCTGTCTCAAAAAAAAAAAAAAAAAAAAAAAAAAAGAAAGAAAAAAAGGTATTCCTGGCCTCAAGTGATCCTCCTGCCTCTGCCTCCCAAAGTGCTGGGAATGCAGGTGTGAACCACCACGCCTGGCCCCTGTTGTTTCCTTATTTTCTGTGACTCCATGAGAGCAGATCTGGGTGCACTTGTTCCCTGCTGTGTCTCTGATGCCCTGAGCCAGACACAGCCCCTGCAGGCAGGCACCCAACACACATTTGCTGACCCGGGACCACGTATTTATTTCATTGTCCCTTGGGTGGAAGCTGTGTGGTCTGGACGAATCTACCCCAATGGTGGAAGTTCTCATCTGCTCAATTTCACAGAATTCTGGACCAGTATTTGGGCTCCTCTCTCCCGGCATTACACTACCACGTGGGACAGCAGAGTCCTGGGCTCAAAGAGGGTTCCTCCTTCCACAACTACTGCCCCTGAGAGAGTCCCCTCAATGACCACATCCCTGAGTTCAGGTCCCTGAGAAAGGACCTCAATTCCAGGCCAGGACACAGGCTCCGGATGGCTCTACCCAGAACCAAGTTCAAGTCCAGCACTCCCCCGCCCCCCCCCCCACTTCCAAGCCAGACGGCCTGAGAGCTCAGCCTCCCCTGTTTGAGATTCAGGCAAACTGATCCTGGGCCCTCTGTGAGCCTCAGTTTCCTCATCTGCAAAACGGGGGACACATCAGTGGCTGCACCCGCTGCAAAATTTAACAAATATAGAATGGAGGGAGGGAGGGGGGGAGGAAAAGAGGAGGGCGGAGATGCATGGGGTGGCGGGGAGAGGGGGGAAGGGAAGTGGGGAGGGAAGCTGTCCCCCCAGCCTGAGGCCAAAAGAGGGGAAGAGGCTCATCCAGGCTCCCCTAGCCCCCAGCCGAGCCTCTAGGGCGGTGAGGCCGGTCCTCCTACCTCCTGGGGCCAGGCCCCCGCGCCAGCTCGGCGCCCAGGTGGCCACAGAGCGCGGCGAGCAGCAGGCAGGTGAACGCCAGCACGAGCACCAGCGCGGCCAGCGCGGCGGCCAGAGGCAGCAGCGCCCCGGCCGCGTCCTCGGGCAGCCCGGGGCCGGCGCCCAGCTCCCGGCCCAGCCCGTCGGCGCGCAGCCCCCGCAGCTCCGCGCGGCCCGCCTGGAGCTGGAACAGCAGCTGCGCGCTCAGCGCCGCCAGCACGGCCGCCGCGATGCCCAGCAGAGTCACCGCGGCCAGCACCCGGCCGCCGTACGAGCGGGCCATGGCGGGGCTCCTGCGGGCCCGGGGAGCAGGTGAGGGATCCAAGTGGTTTTAAGGGGCAGGGGAGTTGGGGGGAGTCCAAGGGCCCCCGGGGGGTCCCCGAGGGGCGGGGCCGCAGGGAGTGTATGCAAGTTCGGGGGCTGGGCTGGGGGTCGCCGGACGGACGTGGGCTCCGGGGTGCTGGTCGCAGCGGGGACACCGAGTCTCCGCGAAAACTTGGGACAAAGTCTTTTCTCTTCCCTCCCGGGGCCCCGCGGGCGCCCCCTCTGGATCAGCTGGGCCTGGCAGGCGGGGCCTGGCGCGGGGCTCGGGGCTCGGGGCGGGGCCCCACGAGGGGCTGGATCGTGGGAACCCCGTGGCTCTCTAAGTTCGGAAAGGGACACCACCCCGCCCCCTGCCGCCCTAAGTATCGATTTTATTGTTGTTAAAACAAGAAAGAGAAAGGGGCCGGGCGCGGTGGCTCACGCCTGTAATTCCAGCACTTTGGGAGGCTGAGGCTGACGGATCACTTGAGGTCGGGAGTTCGAGACCAGCCTGGCCAACCTGGTGAAACCGCGTCTCTACTGAAAAAGCAAACCAAAAAAGTCAAAAAAAATTATATTGGGAGGATTGATTGCTTGAACCCAGAGACGGAGGTTGCAGTGAGCTGAGATTGCGCCACCACACGCTCCAGCCTGGGTGACAGAGTGAGACTCCGTCTAGAAAAGCGAGCGAGAGAGAAAGGGCTAGGTGAGGTGGCTCGCACCTGTAATTCCAGCACTTTGGGAGGCTGAGGCAGGAGGATGGCTTGAGCCCAGGAGTTTGAGACCAGCCTGGGCAACATAGCCAGACCCCATCTCTACAAAAAATAAGGAAGTTAGCCTGGTATGGTGGGGTGCACCTGTGGACCCAGCTACTTTCGAGGCTGAGCCAGGAGGATGGCTTGAGCCCAGGAGGTCGAGGCTGCAGTGAGCTGAGATCATGCCACTGCACTACAGCCTGGGCGACAGAGCAAGGCTGTGTCTCAGAAAAGAAATAACAAAATTGAAAAATTCACTTTGTCATTTGATATCAACCCAGGGACTCTGTCATTGACTACTATTTCCCCTCCGCTTACCTCCTTCCCTCCAGGAGGCTAGGGAGAGTCCTGGTTCCCTTCCCCAAATTATTCCCACAGCACTTTAAACAAATTGAGAAACAGAAAATTAACCATTTTATTCAGTGGCATTTAGAGTTGTACAAGCATCACCTCTGTCTAGTTCTAGAACATTTTCATACCCCCAAAAGGAGACCCCGTCCCCATTAGCGGTCACTCCTCATCCCCTGTCCTCAAATAGCTGACAACCATTAATCTACTTCCTGTCTCTGTGGATTTCCCCGCTCTGGATATTTCATAGCAATGGACTTGTACAAGAGGTGGCATTCTGCTTCTGGTTTCTCTCACTCAGCATCATATACTCAAGGTTCATCGAGGTTGTAGCATGGATCAGTGCCTCATTCCTTTTTACAGCTGCATAATATTCCGCAGTGTGTCAGGAACACATTGTGTCCATCCATTCATCCATTGATGGGTATTTGGTTGTTGCTTCCTTTTGGCGAAGGTGAGTAATGCTGCTATCAACATTTGTGCACAGGTATCTTCTTGAGTCACTGCCGTTCATTCTTGTGGGGAGTGGACTCCTGGGAGTGGAGCTGCTGAGTCACATGATTACTCGAATTTAACTATTTGTGAAACCCTCAAACTTTTCCACAGCAGCTGCACCCGTTTTCCATTTCCACCAGCAATGTCTGAGGTTTTTAAAAATAATTTTCTCCACATCCTCGCCAACACGTGTTTCCTCCTGCCCTCCTCCTCCTCCTCCTCATTCTTCTTCTTCTTCTTTTGTCAGGGCCTTGCTCTGTCACCCGGGCTGGATTTCGAATTGCAGTGGTGTGATCATAGCTCATTACAGCCTCGACCTCCTCAGCTCATGTGATCTTCCTGCCTCAGCCTCCCAAGCAGCTGGGACTACAGGCAAGCATCACCACGCCTGGCTAAAATTATTATTTTTTTTTGAGGAGGAGTCTCACTCTGTTGCTAGGCTGGAGTGCAGTGGCCTGATGTTGGCTCACTGCAACCTCCACCTCCCGGGTTCAAGCAATTCCACTGCCTCTGCCTCCCTGGTAGCCAAGACTACAGGCACGTGCCACTGCGCCCGGTTAATTTTTTGTATTTTAGTAGAGATGGGGTTTCACCATGTTGGCCAGGATGGTCTCGATCTCCTGACCTTGTGATCTGCCTGCCTCAGCCTCCCAAAGTGCTGGGATTACAGGCGACCACGCCCAGCTGCTTTTTGTAGAGATGGGGTCTTGCTATGTTGGTCTGGTCTCAAACTCTTTATACCTAAGTGATTCTCTCACCTCAGCCTCCCACAGTGCTGGGATTACAGGAGTGAGCCACCACATCCAGCCTCCTCCCTCATAATAGGCATTTTTTTTTTTTTTTTTTTTTTTGAGACAGAGTCTCTCTGTTGCCCAGGCTGGAGTGCAGTAGTGAGATCTCAGCTCACTGCAACCTCCACCTCCCGGGTTCAAGCGATTCTTTCCCCAGCCTCTGGAGTAGCTGAGATTACAGGTACCCACCACCTAACTCAGCTAATTTTTGTATTTTTAGTGGAGATGGGGCTTCACTATGTTGGCCAGGCTGGTCTCAAACTTCTGACCAAAAGTGATCCTCCTGCCTCGGCCTCTGAAAGTGCTGGAATTACAGGTGCGAGCCACCACACCCAGCCAGTTAAAAAAATTTTTTTGTAGAGATGGGGTCTTGCTATGTTGGTCTCGTCTCAAACTTCTTATGCCCAAGTGATCCTCTCACCTCAGCCTCCCAAAGTGCTGGGGGTTACAGGGGCGAGCCACCTCACCCAGCCTCCTCCTCCCTGATAATGGTCATTCTGGTGCTTATAAAATAATAGCTTATTGTGGTTTTTATTTGCATCTCCCTAATAACTAATGATATTGAGCATCTTTTCGTGAGCTTTTTGGCAGTTCACATACCTTCTTTGGAGAAATGTCAGTTAAAGTCCTTTCTTCATTTTAATTTAATTAATTTTTCATAGAGATGGGGTCTTACTATGTTGTCCAAGCTAATCTGGAACTCGTAAGCTCAAGCGATCCACCCTCCTGGACCTTCCAAAGTTCTGGGATTACAGGCATGAGCTACTGCGCCGGGCCTGGAATTGATTATTTTTTTCAGGTTTGAAATTTTTGGGGTCCCTTGAGAACAGTTTGTGGGCCCTGCGCCCTCAGCCTTGTAGGTAAAATGGCCCTAAGGAAGAGTATGGGGTGACCCTTCACTTCCAGGGAGCCTCCTTTGCTGTGTGACTTTGGGCACATCCCTTAACCTCTCTGGGCCTCCTCATCTGTAGGAGGAACCTGTTCCTTCTTTCAATTCATTCATTCATTCATACATCAGACCTCAGTCCAACACTCACTCTTTCATCATCACCAGTATTAGGGTGAGTTTTCCACATTTTTCAGGTAAGGAAAAGTCCCAAGTTGAGGGGCTCAGCAATTCATTAGGATCAGGGCTCCAGTTTTGCTCTGGGTCCTGGGAATACAGAGATGTATGATACTTTCATTTATTCATTCAACAAACACCAGTGGAGATCCCGTCTGTGTGCTGGGCTCTGAGGACCAAGGGGTGACCAAGACAGGCCCAGCTCTCCCTTCTGGTGCTCACAGCCTGGTGAGGGAGGTGGAAACACACATGAAACCCCACCATAAGGGGGTTTCATGGCCAAAATTCATTACAGTGCTGTCTTAGGTTTTGCCATTATTTGTTGGGGGTTGGGGGAACACAGATACCAAGGTCTGGTCCTGCTGTTTGTATGTGAGATGACTCTCTAGTTTGGGGGTGTCTGGCTCCAACTTGGAAAGTTAACCCTGCAAGCAGGCTCCAAGGTGAGCTATCTACCTTGG
Organism: Sapajus apella; assembly: GCF_009761245.1. Lineage (NCBI taxonomy): Eukaryota > Metazoa > Chordata > Mammalia > Primates > Cebidae > Sapajus > Sapajus apella. The sequence goes on along the minus strand of NW_022437113.1, from coordinate 1,603,928 downwards.
CCTTTTGCTAAGTGCCCTTCTCATTCCAGCTCAGACAGGCAGGGAGTGGGGAGGCAGAGAGGGAAGGAGAAGGCTCCAAGCCTTCCAGCATACAGTCCAAGTCACACAGCCCGACAGGGACAGAGAGTGGACTCCCTCAACCTCACCGCCCAGATAGGGACAGCTGGTTACTGCATGTCGGCTGGAATAATAGTAACTAATAGTAACAATGTTGACAGGTTATATGTCCTGTGATTTGTTGGAAAAGGGCAACCTGGTATGAGATGGTATGAGATACAGATAATTTCAGTGATTTTTTTTCTTTTTCTTTCTTTCTTTTTTTCTTTTTTTTTTAAGAGACAGGGTTTCACCATCCTGGCCAGGCTGATCTCAAACTCCTGACCTCGTGATCCACCCACCTCAGCCTCCCAAAGTGCTGGGATTACAGGTGTGAGCCACTGTGCCCCGCCTCGACTTTTTTTTTTTTTTTTTTTTTTTTTTTTGGGACAGTGTCTCTGTCTCCCAGGCTGAAGTGCAGGGGTGCAGTCTTGGCTCATCGAAACCTCTCCCCCCTGGGTTCTAGCGATTCTCGTGATTCAGCCTCCTGAGTAGCTGGGACTACAGGCACGTGCCACCACGCCTAGTTAATTTTTTTTTTTTTTTTGTATTTTTCAGTAGAAACGGGGTTTGTCACATTGGCCAGGCTGGTCTCGAACTGCTGACCTCACGTGATCTGATTGCCTCAGCCTCCCAAAGTGCTGGGATTACAGGCGTGAGCCACCACGCCCAGCCTCAATGCACCCATTTCACAGATGCGCCTAGTGAAGTCCAGAGAGGGCTGTTGGAAGCATCAGAGGCTTCATGAAGCATCAGGCAGCACCAGGGTCCTGAGCCTCCATTTTCCAACCTGGAGGTTGGGAGTGGAGGTGGGCATGAAATGAGGCGGTCGTTGGGTATTCAGGCCCCTCTGGCTTCCCAGGCCCCCAGCCTCTTTCCTCCAGTCAGCCAGATTCCCGCTCACAGTAGTTATGTTTGCTAGTTTCCGCAGACACGCGTGGCCTCCTAGGAAACCCTTTCCGGAGACTGGGCACGAGAGGAGGGGTTTGCATGTCATTTGCATGTTAGGCCACGCCCCAAAGATGTGCCATCTCATTCTGCCCCTAGGGGGCGCCAGAGGCCAAACCAAGCAGTTCGTGTGCGGAGCGAGCACCTGCTCCGCCTTCTCCGCTGACCTGCCTGGGAGGACCTGGCTTTTAGGTTTAGATAAGGGAGGTGATCTCACAGTCAGAAAGCGAGGAGATAGTTCTAGATTGGAGTTTTTGATTTCTATATTCTGCTGTCTCCCCTGATGATGCCCCGGGTCCACGAGGGGGGACACGGGAGACCTGGGAGACTTGGCTCCCGCTGGCCGCCCGGACCCCAGCGCACGTGGTACCAAATATTGAAATGCATCCCGTGTAACATAGAAATCTGTTGTTAAAGGATTGCTGTGATTTTGCGTGTGAAATATGTGGGCAACTTGGCGTTTTCAGTACGTTTGTTCTATTTTCGTTTGCATTTTCTCATTTTTGGAGCCATTAACTACTCACCCTCAGCCAGGTCTCAGAAATGTTTATAGAGATCCTTGAAAAGCTCTCCCTACTTTATCGCCCTGGCCGGGGAGGCTCAGATGCGCACCTGGCCCCTGGGGGTGAGAGGATGTCTCAGGACTGAAAACCCCCTGCCACTGGCTCCATCCTAGCTCCCACCCTCCTCGGCATGGGGATCAGAACGAACTCCCCAGGTCCTGTCCCGCTTCTTCCTGGGGATCTCATCACAGCCCCTCTGCCCTGAGCACTCTTGGGGGTGGGCTCAGAACAGACATCACCCCTCCCCCTCCCCACTTTGCGTCCACCGCTCTTCATCATGGGAGCTCAGAACAGCCCCGCAACCTCGCGTGCCCCCAGAGGAGTGCTCAAAACCCAGGCAGTTTTCTACGTGCTCCCACACTGAGCTCCGTCCCGCCTTACTCCTGCGGAGATTTCGGACAATCCCTTCCCCCTCCCTTCGCCTCTGTTCCCAAGAGGCTCATTATGGAATCCCGTACTTTGCCCACCTGGGGCAGAGGAGGACTCAGAACAGCCTCCCCACTTCCATCCAACCCTGTCTCCCCGCAGTGGGGGGCAGGGTTTTCATAGACCCGCCTCCCCTCCAGCTGTCTTCCCTAACTACGGGGTCACAACGGCCCCGTTCGGCCCCGCCCTCCGCCCTGCCCCCTGTACCCTCCACCCTGGTCCCCTACCCCACATCCCACCCTCACTCCCTCCCAGCTTTCTACATCGGAGTGGAGGGGTTCATCACTAAATCCCAACTCCTCCACTCTGGTGGGTCATGACAGCTCCCCTCGGCCCTGCTCTCCGCCCTGGCCCCACCCCCCACCCCCATCCCGCTCTCTTACGGAGGAGGGCAGGGGAGGAGAGTTTGTTTTTTGGGGACAGGCTCTCCCTCTGTCGCTCAGGCTGAAGTGCAGTGTGTAGTGGTGCGATCACGGTTCACTGCAGCCTCCTGGACTCAGATCCATCCTCCCACCTCAGTCTCCGGAGTAGCTAAGCCACAGGCGCGTGTCACCACGCCCGGCTAATTTTGAATTTTTGTAGACTCGGGGTCACTCTCTGTTGTGAGGCTGATCTCGAACTCCTGGGCTCAAGCGATGCTCCCGCCTGGGCCTCCCCAAGTGCTGGGATTACAGGCGTGCGGGGGTGGGGCGGGGGTGGAGGTTCATCACCAAACTCCACTCCTCTCCCCTCTCCTCCGCCCTCGGGGGTCAGAACAGCCCCCTGGCCCCGCCCTCCTCCCCGCCCCCTCCCCCGGGGTCGCGCCCGCCTCGCTCCGCCTTTTCCACGCGGTACTTGCGGCGGCGCAGGCATTCGGTGAGGCTCCGAGGCTCCTGGTCCTCCAGGTCCTCGGGCAGCAGGAAGTTTCGGTCCAGCACCTCGGCCGCCTCCTGCCAGTTGGCGAAGCAGGCGGTGCCCAGGCGCTGGATCTCGTCGGCCCCGTCGCGGGTGAGCACGTCCCCGTCCGGCTTGAGCACCACGACCGCCGGCAGGCGCTCCACGGAGAACTGGCGCCCGAGGTCCCTGCGGGGCGGGCAGGTCAGTCTCGGCGGTTCCACATCCCTGATCCTGAACCCGAGAGTCCCACGTCCAGCCTTCCAGTCCTTAGGCAGCGCCTTCTGTGTGCACTGTCTCTTGCCGGGCACCGAGTGGGTGCAGGCGAGGACCGGGACAGGGCCAGACGCTGTGGTCCCCGCGCTATGCCTCCATCACCCCAGGCATGCTGCAACCTCGGGGCATTTGCACGGGCTGTGCCCTGCGCCTGGAAAGCTCTCCTCAGACTTTCTCAGGTTAAGACCTTGTCGTGTGGCCGGGCGTGGTGGCTCACGCCTGTCATCCCAGCACTTTGGGAGGCCGAGGCGGGTGGATCACGAGGTCAGGAGATCGAGACCATCCTGGCCAACATAGTGAAAGCCCGTCTCTACTGAAAACGCAACAATTAGCTGGGTGTGGTGGCACGTGCCTGCAATCCCAGCTACTCGGGAGGCTGAGGCACGAGAATGGCTTGAACCCAGGAGGTGAAGGTTGCAGTGAGCCGAGATCCTGCCACTGCACTCCAGCCTGGGTGATAGAGTGAAACTCTACTTCAAAAACAAAAACAAAACAAAAACCAACCCTGTAGTATGCAGACCTCAAATTACAAGGCACCAGGGTAACCCTGCCTCTACCAAAAAAAAAAAAAAAAAAAAAAAAAAAAAAGAAAAAGAAAAAGAAAAAGGCAGGGTATAGTGGTGCACCCTCCTGTAGTCCCAGGTACTCAGGAGGCTGAGGCAGAAGGACTGCTTGAGCCCAGGAGTTTGAGGCTGCAGTGAGCTATGATTTCACCACTACGCTCCAGCCTGATGACAGAGCCAGATCCTGTCTCAAAAATAAAATGAAATAACATCCCAAGGCAGTGTCTTTCTCCGAAGTGCCTTTCAGCATCCAACATCATGTATGGTTTTAAAAATGTCTCCTTCTTTGGTCAGCACTTTGGGAGGCTGAGGCGGGCTGATCAACTGAGGTCAGGAGTTCGAGACCAGCCTGGCCAACATGGTGAAACCCCATCTCTACTAAAAATACAAAGAAATTAGCCAGGCCTGGTGGCGAGAGCCTGTAATGCCAGTCACTGGGGAGGCTGGGGCAGGAGAATCGTTTGAACCCAGGAGGGGGAGGTTGCAGTGAGCCAAGATTGTGCTCCAGCCTGGAAGACAGAGGGGAAAAAAAAAAAAAGGCCAGGCGAGGTGGCTCGTGCCTGTAATCCCAGCACTTTGGGAGGCTGAGGCAGGTGGATTACGAGGTCAGGAGATTGAGTCCATCCTGGCTAACATGGTGAAACCCCATGTCTCTACTAAAAATACAAAAAATTTAGCCAGGTATGGTGGCATGCCCCTGTCTGTAGTCCCAGCTACTCTGGAGGCTGAGGCAGGAGAATTGCTTGAACCTGGGAGGCAGAGGTTGCAGTGAGCCAAGATTGTGCCACTGCACCCCAGCCTGGGCAACAGAGCAAGACTCCGCCTTAAAAAAAAAAGAGAGAGAGAGAGAGAGAGATTAAGCAGGTAAGCAGGGTAAGGGGTTGCTGGCTAGAGAGCATCTCTCCAACGAGGTAGTCTCTGAGCTGAGATCTATGGGATGATGGGGGCTGGAGAACTGGGGGAAGGTGTCCCAGGCAATACGCATAGGAGATGCAAAGGCCCTGAGGTGGGATGGTCATTGGAGTACAGCCCTGATCACGCAGGCCATGCGGGGTCATGGTAAGGAGTTTCAATTTTGTTCTTTTTTTCTTTTTCTTTCTTTCTTTCTTTTTTTTTTTTTTAGACAGGGTCTCGCTACGTTGCCCAGGCTGGAGTGCAGTGGCTATTCACGGGCTCGATCCCACTACCAATCAGCCTAGGAGTTGTGACCTGCTCCATTTCCTACCTGGGCCGGTTCACCCCTCCTTAGGCAACCTGGTGGTCCCCCGCTCCCGGGAGGTCACCATATTGATGCCGAACTTAGTGCAGACACCTGATTGGCATAGCGCACTACAGCCCAGAACTCCTGGGCTCAAGCAATCCTCCCACCTCAGCCTCCCGAGTAGCTGGGACTACAGGCACGCGCCACCGCGTCTGGCTCTTTTTTTCTTTTTCTTTGAGACAGCATCTTGCTCTGTCACCCAGGCTGGAGTGCAGCAGTGCGATCATAGCTCACCGTGGCCTCGACCTCCCAGGCTAAGGCAATCGTCTGGCCTCAGCCTTCTAAGTAGGTGAACTACAGGCTCGCATCACCACACTTGGGTAATTTTTAAACTGTTTTTCAGAGTCTGGGTCTCACTATGTTGCCTGAGCTGGTCCCAAACTCCTGAGCTCATGACCCTCCTGCCTCAGCCTCCCAAAGGGCTGGGATTACAGGCACAAGCCACAGTGCCCAGCCTCAATTTTGTTCAAAGTCTTAAGGGAAGCCAATGGGAAGCTCTCCACATCCCTAAGAGACCCTGGACCAAACCTCCCGTCTAGGCCCTAATCCTACACACTCCCACCCTCTCATCCTGGAGTAGAGGCTGCTGCCAGACTAGACCTATCACCCAGAGTTCTGGGTTTTTTTTTCCCCCGGTCTTAAACTCCTGAGCTCAAGGGATCCTCCCATCTCAGCCTCCCAAGTAGCAGGGATTACAGGTGCCGGGCTCAACCCACAGTTCTTTACTTTTGTTTTATAATTAATTATATATATTATTTATTTACTTAAATTGTGTGTGTGTGTGTGTGTGTGTGTGTGTGTGTGTGTGTGTGTATTTTGAGACGGAGTCTTGCTCTGTCACCCAGGCTGGAGTGCCGTGGCACAATCTCGACTCACTGCAACCTCCACCTCCTGGGTCCAAACGATTCTCCTGCCTCAGCCTCCGGAGTAGCTGGGATTATAGATGTCTGCCACCATGCCCGGCTAATTCTTGTATTTTTAGTAGAGATGGGGTTTCACCATGTTGGCCAGGCTGATCTTGAACTCCTGACCTCACATGATCTGCCCGCCTCAGCCTCTCAAAGTGCTGGGATTACAGGGGTGAGTCACCATGCCCGGCCTTGCTATTACATAGTTGAGTCTCTCTTTTGCACCTGTTCCTCTCACTCAGCTATAAGCTCCCTGGGGTGGCATGGAAGCCAGCACATGGAAGTGGGCACCCCCTAGTCCCCAGTATATGGACTGGCACACAGGGGCTGCTCATTCACTCCAGTCAGAATGGATGCTTCACTTTCAGTGAACATGCCCCCTCCTCCAGGAAGCCCTCCCCGCCCCTCCTCACCTCCTCAGATCATCCTCAAAGGGCAGGAAAAGCCACTTCTTTGGCATGTCCTTGAGGAACAGGTCCTGCTGCTCCTCCGTGGGGTCCTGGGACACGTACACCAGGGCCAGCTGCGCCGCCCGCAGCACATAGAACTCATCTGTGAGCCTCACGAAGAAGTCCTTGAGAATGGGCATGAAGGCCTGGCACTGCGGACAAGCCCCGGCGCCGAAGAACAGCAGCACCAACCGGTTCTCCAGCCTGCGACTGACCTCGGCCTCTGTGTCCAGCTCGTCCTGGTCGCTGTTGTTTCGGATCAGGACACGGCCAGAGAACAGGGAAGCCATGGTAACCCGGGCTGGGTGCTGGGGACGGCGCGCCGTGCGTTCCCGGTCTGCTGACTGGCTCCTCTCCCAGAAATAGAACTCTTTAGGAAGCCAGCTTAGGACCTCACTAATCTGCCTAAACCTTAACCTGAGGGGCCTCTAAGGGCGGGGGGCAGGGCTCCCTGTGTTGCCCTTCTCAAGAGAGTTGCAAACGCATTAAGAAAAACAGGTAACAGATGGGTATGGTGGCTCACACCTGTAATCCCAGCACTTTGGGAGGCAGAAGCAGGCAGATCGCTTGAGCCTGGGGAAGTTGGAGACCAGCCTAAGCAACATGAGACTGCCTCTACAGAATATACAAAAATTAGTCAGGTAGGGTGGTGTGCACCTGTAGTCCCAGCTACTTGGGAGCCTGAGGTAGAAGGATTGCTTGTGCCCGGGAAGTTGAGGGTGCAGTGAGCTGAGATCATGCCACTGCACTCCAGCCTGGGCATCAGAGAGAGACCCTGTCTCCAAAAATAAAAAAAGAAGAAAGCTGGGTGAGGTGGCTCACGCCTGTAATCCCAGCACTTTGGGAGGCTGAGGGGGGCGGATCACCTGAGGTCAGGAGTTTGAGACCAGCCTGACCAATATGGTGAAACCCCCGTCTTCAAAAAGAAAAAAAAGAAAGAAAGAAAAAAAAGAATCCCTACTGCAATGGGCATTTAAATTTGTCTGGGAGAAATTTTTCCCTCCTGAGGAGCGCTTGTGTTCTACTTAGAGTGAAACCCCCACGCTATGATCTTGTGGAATTTTATTTCAATATTGCTTATTTTCTTTTTTTTGAGACGGAGTTTCACTCATGTTACCCAGGCTGGAGTGCAATGGCGCGATCTCGGCTCACCGCAACCTCCGCCTCCTGGGTTCAAGCAATTCTCCTGCCTCAGCCTCCTGAGTAGCTGGGATTACAGGCACGCGCCACCATGCCCAGCTAATTTTTTGTATTTTTAGTAGAGACGGGGTTTCACCATGTTGACCAGGATGGTCTCGATCTCTTGACCTCGTGATCCACCTGCCTCGGCCTCCCAAAGTGCTGGGATTACAGGCTTGAGCCACCGCGCCTGGCCTGCTTATTTTCTTTTGTTCTTCCTGAAAGTTCCAAAAACATTCTTTGCTGTGGCAGTCCCTGCGATCACCCAGGGGAGGGCCCATTGGGAGTCTGGGCACAGTGGGTAAGATAAATGTTTATTGGCCAGGTGTGGTGGCCCCTGCTTGTAATCCCAGCACTTTGGGAGGCTGAGGCGAGTGGATCACCTGAAGTCAGGAGTTCAAGACCAGCCTGACCAACACGGTGAAACCCCATCTCTACGAAAAATACAAAATTAGGCCACAAGGTGAAACCCAGTCCCTACTAAAATTAGGCTGGGCGTGGTGGCTCATGCCTGTAATCCCAGCACTTTGGGAGGCCGAGGCGGGTGGATCACCTGAGGTCAGGAGTTTGAGACCAGCCTGGCCAATACGGCAAAACTCCATCTCTACTAAAAATATAAAAATTAGCCAGGTGTGGTGACACATGCCTCTAATCTGAGCTACTAGGGAGCAGAGGCAGGAGGACTGCTTGAACCTGGGAGGCAGAGGTTGCAGTGAGCCGAGACTGTGTGACTATACTCCAGCCTGGACAACAGAGAGAGACTCTGTCTCAAAAAAAAGAAAAAAAGTTTAGCCAGGCACGGTGGCAGGTGCTTGTAATCCCAGCTACTTGGGAGGCTGGGGCAGGAGAATCACTTGAACCCGGGAAGTGGAGGTTGCAGTGAGCCCAGATCACTCTATTGCACTCCAGCCTGGGCAATTAGAACAAAACTCTGTCTCAAACAAACAAAAAAAAGTAAATGTTTATTGGCCAGGTGTGGTAGCTCCTGCCTGTAATTCCAGCACTTTGTTTTGTTTGTTTTTTTTTCTTTTGAGATGGAGTTTGTGCTCTTGTCGCCCAGGCTGGAGTGCAGTGACTCAATCTTGGTTCACTGGAAACTCTGCCTTCCATGGTCAAGCAATTCTCCTGCCTCAGCCTCCCGAGTAGCTGGGATTACAGGTGTGCTCCACCATGACTGTCTCATTTTTGTATTTTTAGTAGAGACGGGGTTTCGCCATGTTGGTCAGGCTGGTCTCAAACTCCTGGCTTCAGGTGATCTGCCCATCTCAGCCTCCCAAAGTGCTGGGATTACAGGGGTGAGCCACCGCACCTGGCCTGTCCTCAGTTTCTTTACCTGTCAAATGAGGTGATCACAGCAGTGCTACCTAACCAGGTAAGAGTGCAGCTGTAGGCCGAGTGCGGTGGCTCAATCCTGTAATCCCAGCACTTTGGGAGGCTGAGGCGGGTGGATCACGAGGTCAAGAGATTGAGACCATCCTGGTCAACAAGGTGAAACCCCGTCTCTACTAAAAATACAAAAATTAGCTGGGCATGGTGGTGCGTGCCTGTAATCCCAGCTACTCAGGAGGCTGAGGCAGGAGAATTGCTTGAACCCAGGAGGCGGAGGTTGCGGGGAGCCGAGATCGCGCCATTGCACTCCAGCCTGGGTAACAAGAGCGAAACTCCGTCTCAAAAAAAAAAAAAAAAAAAAAAGAGTGCAGCTATAGTTATTGGTCATTGCTGACTCTTCCAGGCCCAGAAAGCGACAGGCCAGTGGCTGGCTCTGGGCCTGTCCTCTGGATCTTCCTCGTGGTCCCCCATTCCAGCCACCCAGCTGCCAGGGACCAATGGCAGCGTAGTGGGTGAGCGCCTGCCCAGCCCTGTCTTCCAAATGCATTGGAAGCAGGCCCTGGGCAGCCTCCCAAGGAGAACGCTGGAAAGGTCGGCCAAGCAGGGCAGAAAACAAGCAGTGGTGGAGTCGGCAGTGGGGCAGAGGAGGGGGAACTGGAAGAGAAGAACTGCAAAGGAGAAGCCCGCACAGTGGGCACAGCGCACCCAAGAGGGGCCCAAGAGTCTGCAGAAACAGAAAGGTTCCCGGCCTCAGACCCCTAGTCCCTGCCTGCCTCCTGCCTGAGCTTCTGGGAGACTGAAGACACCGCTTGCAGCTTAAGGTCAGCCAGAGAACAGGGTGGGGGGTGCCCCCACGGCAGCGCTGGCCCACGCTGGGGGGAGCATCTAGGACCCTGGGGTGCAAGTAAAGGGCCTGTGGGTGCTTCTAGGAAGGATGGGGACCTGGCGTGTGGATTTTGTCCTCCCTGGGATCTTGGGGTGTGACGTTCAGGCTTAACCGACTAGGCTTCGGGACATGGATTAAGAATTAGCTGTGTCCTTAAATTATACGTTTAAGACCGCGGCGGGACTTACAACTAGAAACTTCTGAGGCTCCAAGTTTTGAGTTGAGCACTCCCCGGGGCTCTGAAATGTGTTTTTAAGACCGAAAGAGGCTTTGGGGCTTGGATTTAGGACAAACTGGGGCAAGAATCCAGCCCAGCGGACAGTGGGTGTGGACTGGGATATTTTTGATCCCCGGGGGTAGGTATCCTGCACGCCATCTAGGGCTCGGGTCCTGCGGTCTTGAGAGCCACGCCCCACAGCTGCAAGACGCACGCGTTTTCTTAGAGGAGGCGGGGCAAGGCTTGGTCGTCATGGGGACAGCGGCCGTCCCCGGCGCGCCGTTCTAGTCCCCACATCTCGTTGGCCGTTGCCTCTCTGGCCCAGTTGCCTCTCTATGGTCGTGGCTTCTGGAAGAGGGTCTTCCTCGGCTCTGCGGGCTGAGCCGGAGTGCAATCCAGGAGGTGGTGACGCGGCCGAAGCCTGAGGGCTGGGCCCGTGGCCAGGATAGTATTTGAGCCCAGGAACGTGGTCCAGGCCCGGGACTGGGGTGGGGCTTGAACGGACGCGGGCGGGGTCTAGTTCCGGAAGGGCGGGGTGTGTGTGGGTGGGGGACCATAGATTTAGCCTAGGGGTGGAGCCTGGCTAAGAGGGGCGGGACTCTGAGGGAGAGGTCTTCTGCCTGTGCGTGGGGCTAGGAGCCAAACTGAGGGCGGGGCTCAGTGACCAGAGAGAAGGCCACTGGCTAGAGACAGGACCAGGAGGAAAGGGGACAGAACGTGAAGGGGAATTCGGGAATTGAGGTTAGAGGCTAGCTGAAGGCACGTGGCGAGGCCCGGCAGTGACCGACGAGTGGACAAGCTGACTCTGGGGGCGGTGCCTGTTGTAAGATTGGCAGGGAAGGATGGGCTCGAAAATATGTGATAGAGCCGAGCCATGGTTCGGGGGCGGAGCCTGGCCGGAACCTGGGCAATTCAAGGCCTGGGGGCGGGGTCTGGTTCTAGTTAGGGGGCGTTAACTAGAACTGGAAAGGGGGCGGTGCCTGACCTGAGGACCTGACCAATCCCAGGCCTGGGGGCGGAGTCTGACTCAGCGCGCTTCCCGGACTCGCGGGGGAAGGAGCCGAGTCCTGGGGGCGGGGCTTACCGTAGGGATGGGGCGGGGCCGGCGGTGGGGCGGAGCCTGAGAGGCCCGCGGCCTCAGCGCTGTCTGCCTCTCCAGGATGTGGGCTCCGGGTGCAGGCACGGCCTCGGTGGTCTCGCTGGCCCTGTTGTGGCTGCTGGGGTTGCCGTGGACCTGGAGCGCGGCAGCGGCTCTCGGCGTGTACGTCGGCAGCGGCGGCTGGCGCTTCCTGCGCATCGTCTGCAAGACGGCTAGGCGAGACCTCTTGTGAGTGTTGAGGGTATCCGGCCAGGGCCAGGGCTGGGGGCGGGGCTGAGGGCTCTAGGGCGTACCGTGGGGGGGGCTGGATTGCAGGGACAGCTTGGAGGGTCCGGAGAGTTGGGGGTGCTTTGTAGTTTGGGGGCGGGGCGGGGACGCGGCCTGAGAGAGTGACCAGTTGCGGGGCCCTGAGCGGACTGCAGGGGACACTTTAAGGGTTTCTCGGGGGAGACGAGTAGCCTCCAGGGTCTTAGGGTGTTGCAGGCTGCTTAGATCTCAGGGTGTTTGGGGGCAACTTGGGGGTCTTTGGGCAGCTGGTGGAAGTTCCAGGGAGCTGGGGCTGATTGGAAAGCTGTGGCGGTGTGGGTGTCTCTTTGGAGCCTTGATGACTGTGAGAGACTTCGGGGGCTCTCCAGTGGGTCACCGGGGCTCACAGGGATGACCCAATAGATAGTCTGTGGGGACTGCCAAGACATTTTGGATCTATCTAGGGCTTTCTCTGAGGGATGAGCGAGCTGTTTAGGAAATCTATAAAGGACTTACAGGGTCTCTGAAGGTGTGTCGTTCCTCGGGACCGTTTACAGCTGGGGCACTGTTTGAGAGTTTCGCGTGTGTGTGGGACTTTGGGTTTGGGAGTTGTTCAGAGCGTGTAGGGAGGCTGCTGTGTATTCCAGGACTTGATTGGAGGTCTCTTCTGGAGACTGGGACACTGGGTTCAGGCTAGGGGGGCAGATTGTGGTGTCCTGGGCAAGTATGCTTGGAGGGTTTCTGCAGTGCCTCTGAGGGGCTTAATCAAATGAGCCGTTGAGGGTCCTTCTGGGGTGAAGCAGGCATTGCTGGAAGTTCCTATCAGAGCAGATCTCAGGAACAGCCCCACATGGGAGCAGGTGAGCACCGGCTGAGTGGGGGCAGGGCTCAGCACCGTCATCGCTCCCTGTAAGATGGACTTGCAAGAGGGACAGACCCATTGTAAGAGGGCGCAGAGGGTGTGGAGATGGGAAGGATCCCCCTGTAAGTTGACTGGTTCTGAACTTTCCTTTTTTTTGAGATGGAGTCTTGCTCTGTTGCCAGGCTGTAGTGCAGTGGTACTAGGCTCACTGCAACCTCTGCCTCCTGGGTTCAAACGATTCTCCTGCCTCAGCCTCCCGAGTAGCTGGGACTACAGGTGTGCACCACCACGCCCAGCTAATTTTTGTGTTTTTAGTAGAGACGAGTTTCACCATGTTGGCCAGGCTGGTCTTGATCTCTTGACCTTGTGATCCATCTGCTTTGGCCTCCCAAAGCGCTGAGATTACAGGTCTGAGCCACTGCGCCCGCCCAGTTCTGCACTTTCTAAAACTCACCCCTTCTTCTCTACGCCATGGCCCTGGGCCTTGGCCCCTCGGTTGTTTTGATGTGCAAATCTGCCTGTGCCCTCTGCTCTCACATTTTCCAGTGGCCAGCCCATCCTCTGCAGAAGGAAGACTCAGCTCCTAGCTGGGCGCCGAAGGTCCTACCATCTGTTCCCTACCCGCTCACCACTGCCCCCCTCCATATATTCACCTGGTCCCCAGAAAGACTTGCTGTAATGTCGAGCTGAAGCTGCCCAGAACATACTGGGCCCCTTTTAGCTGGGGCAGGCTCTCCCTCTGAGAGTCTTTGCTGAATTTTCCTGCTCAGCACCCTCTCATAGCTCCTTGCTGCCCTCAGAATTGAGGTCCTTGACGATGTCTCAGCCTCCGCCTGCTTCCTTCTAGTCACCCTTCCAGCTGCACTTGCCTCTTGGCTATTCCCTGTTTGTTTATTTGAGACAGAGACTCGCTCTGTGGCCTGGGCTGGAGTGCAGTGGCACGATCTCGGCTCACTGCAACCTCCACCTCCTGGGTTCAGCGATTCTCCTGCCTCAGCCTCCCAAGTAGCTGGAACTACAGGCACATGCCACCGTGCCCGGCTAATTTTTGTGTTTTTAATAGAGATGGGGTTTCACTATGTTGATCAAGCTAGTCTCAAACTCCTGACCTCAGGTGATCCATCCACCTCAGCCTCCCAAAGTGCTGGGATTACAGGCATGAGCCACCGTGCCTGGCCCCTTTTTTTCTTTGAAACAGGGTCTCCCCTCTGTTGCCCAAGCTGCACCAGCCTCCAACTCCCTGGCTTAAGCAATTCTCTCACCTTGGCCTCCTTAACAAGCCGGGACTACAAGCACTGGCCACCGCTCCTGGATACTTACAAGATTGTTTTCTATAGAGATGGGGTCTTGGTATGTTACCCAGTCTGGTCTGGAACTCCTGGCGTTAAGCAGTCCTCCTACCCCAGCCTCCTGAGTAGCTGGGGCGACAGGTGCACACCACCATACCGGGCAGATTTTTGTATTTTTTTTTGCAGCGTCGTGGTTTTGTCATGTTGCCCAGGCTAGTCTCGAACTCCTGGCCTCAGTGATCCTCCCGCTTCAGCCTCTCAAAGTGCTGGGATTACTGCGCCCAGCTTGGACCGCTTTCATCCATGTTGTCTACTTGAGGACTTTCAGACACCCAGATGGGGTGGTTGGAGTTGCCAACTCATGTGAGGTTATGAGTCACCACAGAGATTTCACCCCTTCCTCCTAACAGCAAACGCTCTGAGATACCAACCTTCCTTTCAGTTCCTGGGGTGTGTATGTTAAGGAAAGATCTTGGCTGGGCACAGTGGCTCATGCCTGTAATTCCAGCACTTTGGGAGGCCAAGGCAGGCAGATCACGAGGTCAGGAGTTCGAGACCCGTTTGGCCAACACGGTGAAACCCCGTCTCTACTAAAAATTCAAAAATTAGCCAGGCGTAGTGGCGGGTGCCTGTAATCCCAGCTACTCGGGAGGCTGAGGCAGAAGAGTTGCTTGAACCTGGGAGGCGGAGGTTGCAGTGAGTTGAGATCGTGCCATTGTACTTTATCTAGCCTGAGCAACAGAGTGAGACTCTGCCTTGGAGAAAAAAAAAAGAAAAAAAGGAAGATCTTATTTTGATTTCCAGTTCACCTTTATGTTGAATGGGCATCATTTGAGTTTTTATCAGATTCAAACCTGCCTTGTCTGACACCTAAGCTGTCCCCATCCTGGGACTACAATGACATTTTGGCCTCTGACTGGTCCTTATTTTCTGATCATTTTGTTTCTACTTCAATAAAGATTTGACTTGGCCAGGCCCAGTGGCTCACGCCTGTAATCCCAGTACTTTGGGGGGCCAAGGTGGGCGGATCACCTGAGGTTTTGAGACCAGACTGGCCAACATGGAAACCTCGTCTCTATTAAAAATACAAAAATTAGCTGGGTGTGGTGGCACGTGCCTGTAACCCTAGCTACTTGGGAGGCTGAGGCAAGAGAATCGCTGGGACCCGGGAGGCAGAGGTTGCAATGAGCCAAGATTGCGCCACTGCATTCCAGCCTGGGCAACAAGATCAAAACTCTGTTTCAAAAAAACAAAACAAAACAAAAAAATAGTTAACTCATTTTAACCCTGCATTTTTAGTGTTGTGTTTTTCTTTTCTTTCCTTGCTTTGGGATTAGAAGTTTTTGTGTTTTTGATAAGGTCTCACTCTGTCACCCAGGCTGGAGTGCAGTGGTATGATCATAGCTCACTGCAGCCTCAACTTCCCAGGCTCCAGTGATCCTCCCACATCGGCCTCCCAAGTAGCTGGGACAGCAGGTGCATGCCACCATACCAGGCAGATTTTGTTTATTTTTTGTAGAGGAGAGGTCTCGCTATGTTGCCCAGGCTGGTCTTGAACTCCTGGGCTCAAGGAATCCTCCTGCCTCAGCCTCCCAAAGTGGTAGGATGACAGGTGTGAACCACCACATCTGGGCTGTTTTCTTGCCTTTTAGTCTTGGGCCTCTTTCTAGGTGGTGGGCGCCATAGGGGCACAGAAGGAGACTGCGTTGGTCCTGGCACCGTGGCCCTGTGCCCCTCAGGACTGGCATATAGCAGTAGCGCAGGACATGTTTGTTAGGCGGAAGGCTGTCGTTCCTTCTTGGGTTCACCCGGGCCCATCCCTCCCTCTTCAGCTCTGCTCCCAGGAGCCCCTGGGGTGTCCATGCCTGGTTCTGTCTCCCCTGGGGACAGGGCAGGAGATGGGTCCACTCTAAGTCCCTGACATGGCTGGACATACTTGCCTGTGGGAGGCAGCCTTGCAGATGGCCCCAGGGACCCCTGTCTCCTGCTCTTCCCGCTCTTGCATGGTCCCCTTCCTTTGAGTGTGGGCCGGACCTAGTGAATATTCTTTCTTTCTTTTTTTTTTTTTTTTTGAGAAGGAGTTTTGCTCTGTTGCCCAGGCTGGCGTACAGTGGTGTAATCTAGGCTGACTGTAACCTCCGCCTCCTGGGATCATGTGATTCTCCTGCCTCAGCCTCCCGAGTAGCTGGGATTACCGGTACGCCCCACGATGACCGGCTAATTTTTGTATTTTTAGTAGAGAGGGAGTTTCACCATGTTGGTCAGACTGGCCTTGAACTTCTGACCTTGTGATCTGCCCCCTTCGGCCTCTCAAAATGCTGGGATTATAGGCGTGAGCCACTGCGCACAGCCTTTTTTCTTTCTCTCTCTCTTTTTTTTTTTTTTTGAGACAAAGTCTTGCTTTTGTTGCCCAGGCTGGAGTGCAGCGGCACGATCCCGGCTCATCACAACCTTCACCTCCCTGGTTCAAGCGATTCTCCTGCCTCAGCCTCCCAAGTAACTGGGATTACAGGTGTGCGCCACCATGCCTGGCTAATTTTTGTATTTTTAGTAGAGACAGGGGTTTCACCACATTGGTCAAGCTGGTCTTGAACTCCTGACCTTGTGTTTCATCCGCCTTGGCCTCCCAAAGTGCTGGGATTACAGGCATGAGTCACCGCACCTGGCCTTTTTTTTTGAAATGGAGTCTCTCTCTGCTGCCTAGACTGGAGTGCAGTGGCACGATCTTGGCTCACTACAAAATCCACTTTCCGGGTTCAAGCGATTTTCCTGCCTCAGCCTCCTGAGTAGTTGGGATTACAGGTGCCTGCCACCATGCCCAGCTAATTTTTTTGTATTTTTAGTAGAGACAAGTTTTTGCCATGTTGGCCAATCTGGTCTCGAACTCCTGACGTTAGGTGATCCGCCGGCCTCAGCCTCCCAAAGTGCTGGGATTACAGGCTGAACCACCACGCCCTAGTGACTCCCTTCTAGTGAATAGAATACATCAGAAGTGATGGAGGCTGGGTGTGGAGGCTCATGTATGTAATTCCAGCACTTTGGGAGCCCAAGGTGGGAGGAATTCCTGAGGCCAGGAGTTTAAGACCAGTATGGGCAACTTGGTGAGACACCATCTCTACACACAAAAAATTAGCTGGAGGAGTGGTGCTCTCCTGAGGTCTCAGCTACTCAGGAGGCTGAGGTGGGAGGATTGCTTGAGTCCAGGAGGTCAAGGCTTCAGCGAGCTATGATTGCCCTGTGTAGTCCAGCCTAAGCGAGGGAGCAAGACTCTGTCTCAAGAAATGAAGGGATATTGACAAATCCTGTTTTACATATGAGAGAACCCAGGCACAGAGAAGAGAGATCCTTTGCCCAGGAACACACAGCAGGGGAGGGATACGACTCCAGAGTGTGTGCTCTTAGCCACTGTGCCACACTGGTGTGGTGGGGGTGCTAAATTTAGACCCTGGCTTCAGAAAATATTTCAGCACCCTGCCCTGGCTCTCCTAACGTGCCCTGTACTTCCTGCATGAAATCTGATCGTATTCATCCTTGTTGATTTCTTCCACCCCCGGAGTCCTGGGCCCAGAGCCGGACAGTGGGCTCATTGTCCCTGGGGTTGGGGTGGCTTGAGCAGCCTCCAGGCAGGGCTGCCCAGGCATGTGGCTGGAACCAAGCACCGGAATCCACTGCCTGCCCGTGTGGGCGTCCTTGAGAGAGAATGAGTGAGACCAAGAGAGCGGGAGGCTGGGGACGAATCCTTGCGTTCCCGCATCTAGCCCTGGTGTTTGCCCGAGAGTGACCAGCTGTGGCCTCAGTTCCTGTTTCTTGTTCTGTTGCCTCTGGACGGGGAGCCTGCTGCCATGGGCTGCACCCCCAATAATGGCCCTGTCCCCATGGCTGGAACATTTGAACCCCGTCATGGTGTTCTCAGGATGCTCTGTCACAGGAAGCCCTCAGAGCAGAATTGGGTGTATAACAGGTGCTCGGGGCTGGGCGCGGTGGCTCACACCTGTAATCCCAGCACTTTGGGAGGCTGAGGCGGGTGGATCATCTGAGGTCAGGAGTTCGAGACCAGCCTGGCCAACATGGTGAAACCTCATCTCTACTAAAAATGCAAGAAAACAATTAGGTGGCTGTGGTGGCGGGCACCTGTGATTCCAGCTACCACTTGGGAGGCTAAGGCAGGAGAATGGCTTGAACCTGGGAGGAGGAGGTTGCGGTGAGCTGAGTTTGTGCCACTGCACTCCAGGCTGGGCGACAGAGTGAGGCCCTGTCTCTAAAAAATAAAATATAAAAAGATTCTCAGCTGAGCACAGTGACTCACACCTGTAATCCCAGTACTTTGGGAGGCCGAGGCAGGTGGATCACCTGAGGCTAGAAGTTCAAGACCAGCCTGGCCAACAAAATGAGATCTTCTCTACAAAAACAAAACAAAACAAAACAAACCCCTTTACTGGGAGTTTTGGAGACCCAGGGAGGCACAAAGGCCAGTCAGTGTCTTTGTACTGGATTTGCTGTCTTTACCATGAAATCACTGAATTTTCCCACATGCTTTGAGCCCCATTAGTCATCAGCCTGCCCGGGGGGGGGGCCGATTCTTGCACAGGCTGCCCAGTCTTCTGTGGTGAAATCAAGCCATTGTGTAGCTCATCCCTTCCCTGCTGTAGGGCGTCTGGTGTTTTTCTGATCTTCTGCACTTTGGAAGCTACAGTGAATAGGGCTGTTATTTCCCACATGCGACTTCCATATGCCGACTTTTTATTTTTTAAATTTTTGAGACATATTTCATATTTTTAGTGTTTCTTTCTTTCTTTCTTTTTTTAAATGGAGTCTTGTGAGACTTAGCAATTCTCCAAAAAAAAAAAAAAAAATGGAGTCTTGCTCTGTGGCTCAGCTGGAGTGCAGTGGTGCAATCTTGGCTCACTGTAACCTCTGCCTCGGATTCAAGCGATTCTTGTGCCTTTCCCTTCTGAATAGCTGGGATTACAGGCACCCACCGCCATGCACAACTAATTTTTGTATTTTTGGTAGAG
Organism: Sapajus apella; assembly: GCF_009761245.1. Lineage (NCBI taxonomy): Eukaryota > Metazoa > Chordata > Mammalia > Primates > Cebidae > Sapajus > Sapajus apella. The sequence goes on along the minus strand of NW_022437113.1, from coordinate 1,585,443 downwards.
ACAGGGTTTTGCCTTGTTGGCCAGGCTGGTCCGGAACTCCTGTCTTCAAATGATCCGCCACCTCGGCCTCCAAAAATGCTGGGATTACAGGGGTGAGCCTCCGTGCCTGGCCTGATCTGCTCTCGGGGAGCTACAATGAACAGCACCCCACGTGATTTTAAGATGCCAATTTTTAAATTTTTTTAACTTAAAAAAATTTTTTTTTTTGAGACGGAGTCTCACTCTGTTGCCCAGGCTGGAGTGCAGTGGCGCGATCTCGTCTGACCGCAACCTCCACCTCCCGGACGGAGTGTTTCTCCTACCTCTCCCAAGTAGCTGGGATTACAGGCACACACCACCATGTCTGGTTAATTTTCGCAGTTTTAGTAAAAAAAGGGTTTCACCACGTTGGCCAGGCTGGTCTCTTAACTCCTGACCTCAAGTGATCCGCCCACCTCTGCCTTCCAAAGTGCTCAGATTACAGACATGAGCCTGGCCTATTTTTTAAAAAATTTTTGAGACATCTATTTCTATTGTCATTTTTTCTTGAAGTTTTACTCTGTCACCAAGGCTCAATTGCAGTGACACTACCATGGCTAACTGCAACCTCCACCACCCGGTCCCAAGGAATCTTCCTGCCTCAGCCTCCCAAGTAGCTGGGACTACATATGCCGCCATGCCATGGCCAGCTAATTTTTTGTTTTGTTTTGTTTTTGCAGATATAGGGTCTCAGTTTGTTGCCCAGGCTGGTCTTGAACTCCTGAGCTCAAGGGATCCTCCCCCCTTGACCTTTCAAAGTCCTGGGATTACAGGTGTGAGCCACTGTCCACCCAATTTTGTAAACATTTTAATTTTAGGCTCCAGGGTGCATGTGCTGGTTTGTTGCGTGGTTATATTGCATGATGCTGAGCTTTGCGCTTGGAATCATCTTATCGTCTAGGTAGTTCACAGAACATCCAATAGGTCGTTTTCAGCTGCCCCTTATGGAGGTCCCAGTGTCTGCTGTTCCCATGTTTGTGTCCGTGTGTTCTCAGTGTTCAGGTCCCAGTTATAACTGAAAACATGGTATTTGGATGTCCGTTCCTGCCTTAATTTGCTTAGGCTCATGGCCTCCAGCTGCGTCCGTGTTGCTCTAAAGCACAGGATTTAGTTTTCGTTTGTTTGTTTGAGACAGTCTCGCTCTGTCACCCAGGCTGGAGTGCAGTGGCGCAATCTCAGCTCAATGCAACCTCCGCCTCCCGAGTTCAAACGATTCTCCTGCCTCAGCCTCCCGAGTAGCTGGGATTACAGGCACCCACCACCACGCCTGGCCTCCATTTACATTTTTTAAAAATGACTTAAAAAAATTTTTGCGACAGGGTCTCACTCCCGTAATCTAGGCTGGAGTGCAGTGACACCATCTTGGGTCACTGCAGCCTTGACTTCCTGGGCTCAAGCGATCCTCCTGCTTCAGCCTCCCGAGTAGTTGGGACTACAGGCACATGCTGCTACGCTGGCTAGTTATTGTATTTTTAGTAGAGACGAGGTTTCACCGCGTTGCAGGCTGGTCTCGAGCTGCTGGGCTCAAACAATCCTCTCACCTTGGCCTCCCAAAGTGCTGGGATTACAGGCGTGAGCCAGCATACCTGTCTGGCTGATTGACTCTTTAATCTTTTTTTGAGACAGAGTCTCCCTTTGTCACCATGCTAGAGTGCAGTGGTGAGATCTTGACTCACTGCAACCTGCACCTCACTACAACCTCCACCTCCTGGGTTCAAGTGATTCTAATGCCTCAGCGTTCCCAGTAGCTGGGACTACAGACAGGCGCCGCCACGCCTGGTTAATTTTTGTATTTTAGTAGAGATGGGGTTTCACCATATTGGCCAGGCTGGTCTTGATCTCTTGACCTCATGATCCGCCCGCCTCGGCCTCTCAAAGTGCTGAGATTACAGGTGTGAGCCATGGAGCCCAGCCTGTTTGACATTTGTTGAAGGTCTCCTTTTAAGCAGGGAACTCTCCAATTGGAAATGTTAATTCATCAGCAGCCTGTGAGCCACCCAGAGAGCAGCAGGGCAGGTCCCCACAGGGAGACCTGGTGGGCCAGAACCTGCCCAGGGTTCTGAGATGGGGCTGGGGCCAGGGTGGCTGCTCTCTCCTGGGTCTGCAGGATTCGAGCCTGATCTGAGAGCCCCAGACACTTCCCTTCCCTACAGATTATTTGTAGCAAGCTCTCTGTGCTCCAGGAGGGCAGGGTCTTGGGCTGTCTCCTCGTCTGCTGTCTCTCTGGGGCTAGAATGTAACAGATGCAAGCCCTTGTCTGCCCAGAGCAGGGAGAGACAGGTCAAGGACAAGGTGGTAAATGAGGACATTGAATATGGCATTTGAAGTCTAGAAGTGCGTGGAGAAAACAATATAATAACAGGGACAAGCAAAGGGAATGTAGGAAGTGGATCAGTGACAGATGGAGGTCCAAGAATGGCCACCTGAGGCCCGGTGCAGTGGCTCACACCTGTAACCCCAGCACTTTGGGAGGCCGAGGTGGGTGGATCACCTGAGGTCAAGAGTTCGAGACCAGCCTGGCCAACATGGCAAAACCCCGTCTCTACTAAAAATACAAAAATTAGCCAGACATGGTGGCGCATGCCTGTAATCCCAACTACTTGGGAGGCTGAGGCAGGAGAATCGCTTGAACCTGGGAGGTGGAGGTTGCAGTGAGTCATGATCATGCCATTGCACTCCAGCCTGGGCAAAAGAGCGAGACTCCATCTCAAAAACAAAAAGAATAGCCACATGGGAAGCTGACACTTGAGCCAGCCCCTAGGGGAGGAGTCATGCGAATGTTGGGGAAGAGTGTTTCCGGCCGAGTGCACAGACTGTGCAAAGGCCCCGAGGCAGGAACAGAACATGCCGGGTGTGTTCAAGGAACAGTGAAACGTTGGGTGTGGCTAGAGCGAGCCAGGGAGAGGGAGATGGAGAGAGGGGAGGACGGAGAGGAAGATGAAGCTGGAGGAAAAGGAAGATGGAGGGGAGATGGGGAGATGAAGAGGGAGAGATGACTGGGCGTGGTGGCTCGTTCTGTAGTCCCAGCACTTTAGGAAGACGAGGCAGGTGGATCACTGAGCTCGGGAGTTTGACACTAGCCTGGGCAACAAAGTGAGACCTCATTTCTACTAAAAATACAAAAATTAGCCAGATGTGGCGGCATACACCTGGAGTCTCAGGTACTTGGGAGGCTGAGGCAGGAGAATCACTTGTATCTGGGAGGCGGAGGTTGCAGTGAGATGACATCGCGCCACTGTACTCCAACCTGGGCGACAGAGCAAGACTCTGTCTCAAAAAAAAAAAAAAAAGAAAAGAAAAAAAAAAGGTGGGGGAGAGAATGGAGTGGGAGGAGGGTCTGTCTCTATCACCGCAGGGTCTCAGCTAGTGTGGGCCTGGCTCTCAGTAGGTGCTCACCATTTCAGGAATCAGAGTTCATGCCTCTGCAGCTGGGCACTAGGGAGGGCAGGTGCACTGGGTGCTGGACTCAGGTGCATGAAATCAACATTGGTCCAGCCTCTGTTGACTGAGCACATGTTCCAGCAGGCGCACAGATGCTAGAGACACACAGACGCATAGATCTCCTGGGTGTCATTGAATGATGGAGGGAATGAATGAATGATGAAGGAAGAAATGAATGAGTGAATAAGTGAGTGATAGAGGGAATGAATGAGGGAATGAGTGAAGGAGGGAATGAATGAGTGAGGGAATGAGTGAAGAGTGAACGAATGAGGGAATGAGTGAAGGAGGGAATAAATGAACAAAGGAGGGAATGAATGAGTGACTGGAGTGAATGAATGAGGGAATGAGTGAAGGAGGGAATGAATGAGTGAGGGAATGAGTGAATGAGGGGGAAGTAGACCCATGATCCAGGGGCTCTGTGCAAGGCTTTGAGGGGAAGAGTGAAGGGGGACAGGGAGGGCTCCCAGGATGGACAAGAGAACCCCCTGAGACCAGCGTGCCCCGCTGACCACACCTGGCCCCATTTAGGGAGAGCTGTGATGGGGGCACAGTAAGCATACATGGGACATGTGGTGCCTGGAAGGCTTCCTGAGGGAGGCGATGAGGATGCTGGGGGTGCTCAGTGAGTGGGGAGGTGTGGGGGGGCTTTGCTCAGCTCAGTGAGCTTGTGGTCATTGGGGATAGGGAGGCATTGTCACTAGGAGCTCAGCCACCTGATCATATCCCCAAAGCAGCCAGAGGTGCCTTCCAGGAGCTTCCAGGATAAATGGTTTGACCCATGCAGGATGTCTCATGAAAACCCTGGCCCTCTCCCCCAGAGGCTCACCTCCAGCAAACCCCACCACCCTCCCATCTCCACAGTTTTCATTGTGAACCCCTCCTGGGGCCCGTGAGCCTGCCTCAGACCTCATGCCCCTTTCCTCTCGCCTTCCCCTGATTCCCCCGCACTGACCTCCACTCTGGTCCTCATCTGTGCCCCATTCCCAAGCCTGTTCCCACCCCAGGGCCTTTGCACTGGCCGCCGTCTGGAGGTACCCACAGCCGCCCCCTTTTGCCTCACCAGGCCCTGCTCAGATACCACCTGCCTCTCTCAAGGGCGTCCCCTGCCTCTGCCCCTGGTCCACAGGACCGACCACATCACCCCTTGCAGTCTTGTCACCATCCAGCACTGTCTGGTATTCAGTCATGTACATGGAAGGGGTCTCTCTCCCCAGAGGACTGTGAACCCCAGAGGGTGGGGCCTGGTGGTCTGGGTGCTCTGTCCCCAGAGCTGCAAACAGTGCCTAAAACACAACAGGCACTGGTATGCACCGGCTGCCTGAATGAATGAAGGAGGGAATGAATGAATGAAAGAGGGAGTAACTGATAAATGGAGGGAAAGAAAAAAGGAGGGAGTGAATGATAGAGGGAATAAATGCATGTGGGAGGGAATAAATGAACAAAGGAGGGAATGAATGAGTGAAGGAGACAATGAATAAGGATGGAATGAGGCCGGATGTGGTGGCTCACGCCTGTAATCCCAGCACTTTGAGGCCGAGGCGGGAGGACGACCTGAGCCCGGGAGATCGAGACTAGCCTGGCCAACATGGTGAAACCCCATCTCTACAAAAAATACAGAAATGTTGCTGGGGGTGGTGGTGTACTCCTGTAGTCTCAGTGACTAGGGAGGCTGAGGTGAGAGGATCACTTGAGCCTGGGAGGTCTGCAGTGAGCCACGATCATGTACCCGAGTCTGGGTGACAGAGTGAGATCCTGTCTCAAAAAAACAGAAACTGAATGAGTGAAGGAGGGAAGGAATGAATGAGGGAGGGAAAGAGTGAGTGAAGTAGGGAATGAGTGAGTGAAGATGGAATGAATTATGGATTGAATGATGACTGAAGGAGGGAATGAATGAAGGAGAGAAAGAATGAGGGAGGGAATGAAAGAGGGAAAGAATGAAGGAGAGAATGAATGAATGACAGAATGAGCGAACGCTGGTGCTGAGGTCCACTGTGAATATGTTTAGGGGTGCGAGGAACCATTGCAGGGATTTGGGGAGCCTTGGGAGAGGCAGGGGAGATCCAAAGGATGGATTCGATGATGATGGTTTTGATGTGGAAGCTGGAGGGAGGTGGTGACTGGACCAGGCTGAATCAGGGGCAGGTGTGGTCGAGCCCCTGCCCTGTGTTGGTCAGGGCTGGGCACGTGTGGGTACTGTAGCAAACACACCACACATGCCAGTGGCTCAGCCCAACACAAGGTAACTGGTTCCCAGAGCTGGGGTGCAGGGCGGAGGCAGGGAGCCAGGAAGGGGTGAAGACCACTCATTTTCCCAACTTCTAAATAAATAAATTCTGAATTTCCAGGTTCTGTGATCTAAAGCAGTTTTTTCCTTTTTTCTTTCTTTCTTTCTTTTTTTTTTTTTTTGAGATGGAGTCTTGCTTTTTTGCCCAGACTGGAGTGAAGTGGTGAGATCTTGGCTCACTGCAACCTCTGCCTCCTGGGTTTAAGCAATTCTCCTGCCTCAGCCTCCAAAGTAGCTGGAATTATAGGCACCCACCACGACGCCTGACTAATTTTTGTATTTTTAGTAGAGATGAGGTTTCGCCATGTTGGCCAGGCTGGTCTCAAACTCCTGACTCAGGTGATTCACCCACCTGGCCTCCCAAAGTGCTAGAATTACAGGCATGAGCCACCGTGCCTGGCCTAAAGCATTTCTTGTTTGTTAGCTTTTAAAGTTCATTCTCGGCTGGACGTCATGGCTCATGCCTGTAATCCCAGCACTTTGGGAAGCGGGGACGGGTGGATCACCTGAGGTTGGGAGTTTGAGACCAGCCTGACCAAGATGATGAAACCCCATCTTTACTAAAAATACAAAAATTAGCCGGGCATGGTGGCATGCGCCTGTAGTCCTAGCTACTTGGAAGATGAGACAAGAGTATTGCTTGAACCCAGAAGGTGGAGGTTGCAATGAACTGAGATCACGCCACTGCACAGCTGCCTGGGCCACAGAGTGAGACTCCATCTCAAAAAAAAGAAAAAAAAAAGTTTATTATCATTCATCTAATAGCAAGGGGTGCCTGCTCACCTCCATATAGTCATTCAGGAGCCCCGCTCCTTTCAATGGGGGCTCTGGTGCCTCTGCCCTTTATATCCACTAACGAGTGGGGAAGCGGAACATCGAACCTTCTAGCAGGGCTTAGCATTCGTTCCTACACCCCCAATCTACTCGTGCATCTCCTAGCCCTACTTGGGTCAGGGGCATCCCCTCCCCAGTTGGGGCCACACATGCTGACAGATGGATTCAGCCATCTGTCCCTGGTGCCACCGAGTGACCTGGGGGCAGAGCAGCTGCCTAGCTCGGGGCTGGACCCTGGGGGTCCTGGTTGGGGTGGTCTCAGCATGAAGAATCCAGGCTGAAGGCAGTGGGGGATGATGTCAGGTGCTCCGGACGTCTCAGGGGACAGAAAGGAGGATGGGATCAGATCCCAGCTCCACCAGGGCCACCAAGCCAGCTGGGGTGTGGGGGGGAGGACAGGGTGACTGATTTATTTATCATGCTTTGAAAATCTACCTACTTCCTGGCTGGTTGGTAAATGGCCCTTGCCCTTGGTCCCCTGAGAGATCTAGCTACCGAAAGGTTCACCACAGACCTCATCAAAGCCCTGGCTGCCCTGGGATCCTCCAGGGGGGAGGCTGAGGCTCCCGAAAGCCAGGCCGGGCAGGGCTTCCTTGACGCTGTCCCCTCCGTCCTCCCTCCCAGCGGTCTCTCTGTGCTGATCCGCGTGCGCCTGGAGCTGCGGCGGCACCAGCGCGCCGGCCACACCATCCCGCGCATCTTTCAGGCGGTGGTGAAGCGGCAGCCCGAGCGCCTGGCGCTGGTGGACGCTGGGACCGGCGAGTGCTGGACCTTTGCGCAGCTGGATGCCTACTCCAATGCGGTGGCCAACCTCTTCCTCCAGCTGGGCTTCGTGCCGGGTGACGTGGTGGCCATCTTCCTGGAGGGCCGGCCCGAGTTCGTGGGGCTGTGGCTGGGCCTCGCCAAGGCGGGCGTGGAGGCCGCACTGCTCAACGTGAACCTGCGGCGCGAACCCCTGGCCTTCTGTCTGGGCACCTCGGGCGCCAAGGCCCTCATCTTTGGCATTGAAATGGCAGTGGGTGAGGCCAGGCGCGGGCATCAGGTGGGCGGGGACCTGAGGCATCCCTCGGGCGGGCGGAGAGATGCGGCGCCCCAGGCCTCGGAAGGCCGCCCTGGTTGTGGCCATGAGGTGCACGGTCTGGGTATGCCCCGAGCAGGGAGTTGGTGCATCCCAGGCCTCGGGAGAGGGCCTGTCTGGAGGTGACTATAACCCATGTATTGGGGACCACAGCGGTGGCCGAAGTGAACAGGTATCTGGGGAAAAGTTTGATCAAGTTCTGCACCGGAGCCTTGGCGCCCAAGGGCGTCATGCCAGACACCCACCTCCTGGACCTGCTGCTGAAGGAGGCCTCCACTGCCCCTTTGGCACAGATCCCCAGCAAGGGCATGGACGGTGAGTCAAGGGTGGGACCCTTCCATGCCTGCCCTATCCCCCGTTCCCTACCCGCCAGGCCCCGCCCCCAACTCCCAGGCCGTGCCCACCCCAACTCCTAGGCCACGCCCCAAATCCCAGGCCCCACCCCCAACACCTGCGTCTCCTGCAGATCGTCTTTTCTACATCTACACGTCGGGGACCACGGGGCTGCCCAAGGCTGCCATCGTCGTGCACAGCAGGTGAGGGGCCCACGGGCATAGTGCCTTCAGCAGCTGAGGGTGACCCAGGCTGTCTTGCCATCCCAGCCTGCCCCTCAGCTCCTGTGGGGTCAGTGGCATTTCCACCTTACCCTGGGGACAGAGAGGTCAGCCCATGTTTCCTGAGCACTTACTCTGTGTCCAGAGCAGGGCTAAGCCCTCCACGTGCACACTCATTGGAACCCTAAGGGCTTGGGGCTGGACGAGGGCATCACACCCATTTTCACACCCACGGCCCATCTTGGGACCCGGTTGCCCTGTGCCCACTACTCTGGGGCACCTCTCATTCCCCCACCTGTTCACGACATCCAGCCCATCAGCAAAACCCATCTTCTCCATCTGTCCACTGTTTTCCATGCCCTCCACCTGGACCTGTGCCAGCTCCTCCTCGGGCTCGTCCTGCTCCCCCAACTCTCCCCTCCACCCGAGACGGCTCCTGCCAGCAGCCACAGGAGGGCTGAAAATCCTAAATCAGACCTCCCCTGCCCCAGACCTCCCTGCACTTACCTTGACCCTCAGAATAAAACCCTCTTTCGGGCCAGGTGCGGTGGCTCACGCCCGTAATCCCAGCACTTTGGGAGGCTGAGGCAGGCAAATCACTTGACTTCAGAAGTTTGGGACCAGCCTGGCCAATATGGCAAAATCCCGTCTCTACTAAAAATACAAACAATAGCCGGGTGTGGTGGTGCATGCCTGTAATTCCAGCTACTCAGGAGGCTGAGGCAGAACCCAGAGGTGGAGGTTGCAGTGAGCCGAGATGGCGGCACTGCACTCCAGCCTGGGTGAAACAGTAAGACTCCTTCTCAAAAACAAACAAACAAACCAACAAAACCATCTCTCAGTTCGTGTGGCCTCTGCCACTACCCTGATGTCATTTTCCTCCCCCCACCCCTCGCTCACTCCTCCTCAGCTCCTCAAACCCTCAAACCCACACATTCCTTCTAGCCTCGGGGCCCTTGCATGCTCTGTGCGTGGGCATTCTCCCGTAGCTCGCCCCTACAGCTCTTTCTTGCTAGGTCTCAGATCATGCTTCACCTCCCCAGACAGGATTCCCCAACCCCCCGGGACTGCGTCACCATCAGCGCCTCCCTGCCCCTTGACCCTACTATACCCCCGTGACGCCTACCACCACCACCAATTGTTCGTTGCGTGTTTTCTTCCTGCCAACCTGTGAACCCAGAGTTGTGCTGGCTCCGCCTGGGTCCACACCCAGCATGCTTCTTCATGCCCATGCCCTGGGGGATTTTGGTCCTAGCCCCTGCCCTCCCGGCTCCACCTCCCCCCCACAGGTACTACCGCATCGCAGCCTTCGGCCACCACGCCTACTGCATGCAGGCGGCTGACGTGCTGTATGACTGCCTGCCCCTGTACCACTCAGCAGGTACTACGGGGCAGCCTGAGTAGGGAATGGTGGTGGGTGGGGGCGGGGGACCCCTCACCGAGGCCACCCTCTGCAGGAAACATCATAGGTGTGGGACAGTGTCTCATCTATGGGCTGACAGTCGTCCTCCGCAAGAAATTCTCGGCCAGCAGCTTCTGGGACGACTGCGTCAAGTACAACTGCACGGTCAGGCCCCGCCCCTCCCAGCCAGGCCCCACCTCCTCCCAGTCAGGCTCCACCTCCTCCTGGTGAGGCCCCGCCCCTTCCAGCAAGGCCCCACCTCCTCCTGGTCAGGCCCCCGCTCTCTCCCAGCCTGGCCCTGCCCCCGACCAGGTCCTACTCCCTTATGTGCGCCCTCTGGTCCACCTGCTGGCGCAATCATCTCTGGGAGTTGGGGGAAGGAATGGCTGTCCAGGATGGGGACAGAGACGGCAGTGTTTCCTGAGTGCTTGCTCTGTGTCCAGACCAGGGCCAAACCTTCCGCCTGTAAATTCAATGCAGCCCTTATAACTGCTTGGTGGATGGACAAGGGCATCACACCCATTTTGCAGATGAGGAAACTGAGGCTTATAATGTGACGATGATTGGGCCCAGGGTGCCTAAGCTCCTTAAGGCAATGCCTTCCCTATGCCTCCTGCCCCGTGGGTCTTCCCTGTCGTTGACTGTAGGGAATTGAGACCAGTGGGTACGAGGCTGGGGCTTCCAGGTGAGGAATGTGTAAGGTGGAGGTGGACTCATCTGCCGTCTCGGAGAAGAGAGCAGGTGGAGGTTAAGAGCAGGGATTCTCCTTTCCCCTCCATGGTGAGAGGAAACCAGGCTGAGGGTTTCCATGCTGTAAGGGGGGATACAGGAAATACAGGTGGGAGGTACAGGAAACAGGTGCGGAGCCCGGAGGAAGTAGCAAGGCTGGCTGGGTAAGGATTGGGGGAGACATCGTGCCACTGCACTCCAGCCTGGGTGACACAGCAAGACTCCCTCTCAAAAAATAAGGGACTGTGGCAAGTTGGCAGATGCAGATTGGACAGATGCTGCCCAGAGAGGTTCGGCCACCTGTGCAGGTCACACAGCTGAGCAGGGATGGGGGGCTTTGGGCTGAGCATCCTGGGATACACCACCAGGTCCACAGCTGTGCTTGGCTCCACTTTTGAGGAGTTTTCGTTCTGCTTGGAAGGTCTTGGGAAAGTTACTAATCTGCATGTTGAAAAACAAAAGTACTTTTAATTTTATTCATTTATTATTTTTGAGACAGAGTTTTGCTGTTGTTGCCTACTGCAACTTCCGCCACCCGGGTTCAAGCCATTCTCCTGCCTCAGTTTCCCAAGTAGCTGGGATTACAGGCGGGCACCACCACGCCTCGTTAGTTCTGTATCTTTACTAGAGACGGAGTTTCTCCATGTTGGTCAGGCTGGTTTCGAACTCCCGACCTCAGGTGATCCATCTGCCTTGGCCTCCCAAAGTGCAGGGATTACAGGCGTGAGTCACCACCCCTGGCCTATTTATTATTATTTTTTCTTGAGACAAGATCTCACTCTGTCGCCCAGGCTGGAGTACAATGGCGTTATCATGGCTGACTGCAGCTTCAGCCTCCTGGGCTCAAACGATTCTCCAGCGTCTGCCTCCCAAGTGTCTGGGACTACAGGTGTGCGCCACCATGCCACCATTTTTGTATTTTTTTTGTAGAGATGGGGTTTCACCATGTTGCCCAGGCCAGTCTCAAACTCCTGGGTTCAAGCGATCCACCCACCTTGGTCTCCCAAAGTGCTGGGATTACAGGCATGAGCCACTGCACCCGGTCCAAACATATCTTTTTTAAAAAAAATTATAGGGGGTAGCAAATACACATAAATGTGAACAGAAAAGTATAGACAGTTCTGGTGCATCCCTCAGCTGGACCAGGGGCGATTAGATATCCTGCCCTTCCCTCAGCTCCTCTCCACATCCTTCACTAGGCAGTGGCGTAAAGCATCCCTGAGACAGCTTCATGTTTCCTGTGTAGCTGTTTCAGTATAACCTTTGAAGGATGAGGACTTGTTTCAAATTCAAGTGAAATTCATGTACATTAGCCATATTAAAGTGAATAATTGGGCCAGGCTCGATGGCTCACGCCTATAATCCCAGCACTTTGGGAGGCCAAGGCGGGCAGATCACTTGAGGTCAGGAGTTTGAGACCAGCCTGGCCAACATGGTGAAACCCCATCTCTACTAAAAATACAAAAAACTAGCTTGGCATGGTGGCGGGCGCCTGTAATCCCAGCTACTCGGGAGGCTGAAGTGGGAGAATCGCCTAAACCCGGGAGGCGGCGGTTGCAGTGAGCTGAGATTGTGCCACTGCGCTCCAGCTTGGGCGACAGAGTGAGATGCTATCTCAAAAATAAATAAATAAATAAGTGAATAATTTGGTGGCATTCACAATGTACAATCACCATGTCTATCTAGATCCAGAACATTCTCATTCTCCCCAGAGGAAATTCCATCCCTACATACGCCGCCTTTCCCCACCCGCAGCCCCTGGCAACCACTCTGTCGCTATGATTTGCCTGTTCTGAACATATCAGATCAATGGAGTCAGAAACTGTAGCCTTTTGTGTCTAGTAAGGATTGTTTTTAAGTGACAGTGATTTCTCAGTGTCGTCAGCAATCTGGGCAGTGGCTCAATCCTGTCTCACAATGTCAAAAATGTGTTTTTTCTTATTTCCATAATTAAAAAAAAATACACAGCCAGCATTATGTTTGGTTGATGTGTCTTATAAGAATTCTTGGCTGAGCGTGATCGCTCACGCCTGTAATCCCAGCACTTTGGAAGGCCAAGGCAGGAGGATCACTTGAGCCCAGGAATTGGAGACTGGCCTGGGCAACATAGCGAAACCCTCATCTCTACAAAAAACTTAAAAACTACCTGGATGTGGTGGTTTCTGCCTGTAGTCCCAGCTGCTTGGGAGGCTGACGTGGGAGGACTGCTTGAGCGTTTCCTCTCTGGGCCTCAGTGCCTTCACTCCAAACTCAGCTCAGAGTGTGGCGGTGGTGTCTGCTCAGCACTTTGGTTTAATCATCAGCCATTTAGTCAGTGCATCCTCAGGAAGCCCACCCAGAGATGAGAACGCAAAGGCACCGTGGGATGCCTGGCAGGTGACCCCAGGAAGCCCTTGCTGGGCTGGAGAATGTGTGGCAGGGAGGGAGGGTGTCCTGCTTCTCCAGGGCACAGCTGGGGCACAGGGAATGCCTCTCAGTGATGTTTGAGCTGAGACTGAAGAGTCCTAGCAGATGCATCTGGGGGAAGACTGCTTCAGGCAAAAGGCGTAGCATGTGCAGACTCCCTGAGGGGCAGAGTTTTCCGGGGAGATGGAGAGGCGGGCGCGAGGGCGGCAGGGCCAGATCCAGCTGTGCGCCACTGGGAGGCCCTGAGCACATCTGCAGCTGTTAGGATCCATCCGGTGGGTAATCCCTGCCATGCAACTGTTGTATTCCCACTCTGGGGCCAGGATGCCTGGGTTCAGATCATTCTGCCACTTCCCAGCTCTGTGATCTCGTTCCAGTTCCTTACCATCTATGAGCCTTGGTTTCTCCCTCTGTAAAGTTGGGTGTGAAGCCCGCCTGGAGATGAGAACGCAAAGGCACCGTGGGGCACCTGGCGAATGACCCCAGGAAGCCCTTGCGGGGCTGGAGAATGTGTGGCAGGGAAGGAGGATGTCCTGTAGGGGGAGCCAATGAGCAGGCGGCTCCGTGAGCGCCTGGGGCTCAGTGCAGATGCAGAGCAGACGAGTGTGTGCACCCGGGAGTGGTCCGCCAAGGGGTGAGGCTCTGGCCAGCCCAGGCTCAGCCAGGGGGCTCTGCAGGACGCTGTAGGCTCCAGGCCGAGGGCTGCCCTGCGGGGTGTCAGCTCTCCTGCTAGTCCTGCCCTGTGTGCCTGCTGAGGCTCAGACTCGGATGTGGTATCTCCAGGAAGCTGCCTGCGGGACTGGAAGGACCATGAAGGGACTTGGGGGTGGGTGGGTAGAAGACACTGTCTGCATCTGCCTGGATACAAGTTGCATCCGTCTAGGCACAAGTAGATCACGCCTGAAATCTCACACTTTGGGAGGCTGAGGCAGGGGGATTGCTTGAGGCCAGGAGTTCAAGACCAGCCTGGGCAACAGAGCGAGATCCCCCATCTCTACAAAAATCTGTAGTCCCCGCTACTTGGGAGGCTGAGTCTGGAAGATCACTTGAACCCAGGAGTTTGAGGCTGCAGTGAGCCATGATCACGCCACTGCACTCCAGCCTGGGTGACACAGGGAGACGCCAACTGAAAAATAATAATAATAATTAAAGCTGCATCCTAGGCCCTTTGCAAGAGACTGATCAAGTCCCAGGAGTCCACGTGGACCCCACGAGAGCTATCATCATCCTTAGGCTATTTCGCTCATAGGATTAGCTCCCTGGATGGGGCGGTGTCGGGGACTCTCCACCGCCTGCCGGGCCCATCGCCCACTTCTCCAACCCCCTTAGGTGGTTCAGTACATTGGGGAGATCTGCCGCTACCTGTTGAAGCAGCCGGTGCGCGAGGCGGAGAGGCGACACCGCGTGCGCCTGGCTGTGGGGAACGGGCTGCGTCCCGCCATCTGGGAGGAGTTCACGCAGCGCTTCGGCGTGCGCCAGATCGGGGAGTTCTATGGCGCCACGGAGTGCAACTGCAGCATTGCCAACATGGATGGCAAGGTGCGCGCCTGGAGGGCCCTGGGCAGGTCTCGGAGTTCAGGGAAGGCCACTGCCTCCTCTTCCCCGGGACCCTGGGATCCACAAAACAGCGTGGACTGGCGGAAGGCTCCGCCAAGGGCGCGCGCAGGGTGGGGCGTAAGGCGAATTCCTGGGACCCCAGGTACACCACCAGCGGGTCAATGCAGGGTATGCAGGGACAATCCTCCAGCCTGCACAGTGTGACTGTGGTCTTTCAGTCAGGAGAGTTGCAGGCCAGGTGTGGCTGTGCGCCCTGGCAGGAGCCTCAGCCTTTCTGAGCCGCAGTTTCTGCGTGTGGTGATCAGCAAAGATAATAGGGCTCTGGGTACAGTGCTGTTATTCTTTGTTGTCGTTGTTTGAGACAGAATCCTGCTGTTGCCCAGGCTGGAGTGTGCATGATCATAGCTCACTGCAGCCTTCAGCTCCTGAGCTCAAGCAATCCTCCTGCCTCAGCCTCCCAAGTTGCAGCAGAGACGTTCATGGTTAGCAACTACTTACTCTATTAATGAGCGCCATTCTGCACTGGCGTGAATCTCCCTCTCCTTTCCCAAGCCTCTTCCATCCAAGGCCAAGAACAGATCATAATAATGAGCATAAAGCAAGTGTCGGCTGGCCTTGGTGGCTCACACCTGTAATCCTAACAAATGGGGAGGCTGAGGCAGGAGGATCACCTGAGCCCAGGAGTTTGGGACCAGCATAGGCAATGTAGTGAGACCCCCTTCTCTACAAAATATAGAAAATTAGCCAGGCATGGTGGTGGGTGTCTGTAGTCACTGCTACTAAGGAGGCTGAGGCGGGAGGATCACTTGAGCTTACGAGATCGAGGCTGCAGTGAGTTATGATTGTACCACTGGATTCCAGTCTGGGCGACAGAGCGAGACTGTCTCTCTAAAAAGGAAATAAAGCAGCAAGTGCCACGGGAGCTGGGTCCCCAGTGCCAAGGACGCTGCTTCCTCATTGTGCTTGGTGTTGGATGGCCATCCCCCCCGCCCCGGGCACCTTTGCTCACTGTAGCTCAGATTGCTGCATAGGAAACACAGCAGGCCAGGCACGATGGCTCACACCTGTGATCCCAACACTTCGGGAAGCCGAGACAGGCAGATCACTTGAGGTCACGAGTTCGAGGCCAGTCTGGCCAAGATGGCAAAACCCTGCCTCTACTAAAAATACCAAAAAATTTAGCTGGGCTCGGTGGCGTGTGCCCTTAATCCCAGACTCAGGAGGCTGGGGCATGAGAACCACTTAAACCTGGGAGGCAGAGGTTACAGTGAGCCGAGATTGCGCCACTGCACTCCAGCCTAGGTGACAAAAAAGAAACACACTAGACAGGGTGTGGTGGCTCAAACATGTTGGCCATGCATTTCCGTTCACAGAACCATGCCAAGCAGGGCGGCAGGCAGCAGGGGAATCTCTGCAGGGTCTCACGTAGTGTAGGGTCACCAAGGCATCCACTTTCTACCAGCATGGAGGGTTTTGTGGGCCAGGAAGTGGTCGCCAGCTGCAGTCTTCCCTTGACAGCATGCAGGCTGGGAAGGTGGCAGGAGGGGCCCTGAGTTGGAGGCGACACTTACTACCCTGCTTCTGCAGATCAGCCAAGGTCACAGAGCTTAGCGCCACACTGGAGGTGCTATTCCAAGCCCTGGGGCAAGGCAGGCAAAGTGTTAGTGCAAAGGACCCCGCGTACCCCCGGCTCCTTCCAACTCAGTTCGCCCCACCCCAGGTTGGCTCCTGTGGTTTCAACAGCCGCATCCTGCCCCACGTGTACCCCATCCAGTTGGTGAAGGTCAATGAGGACACGATGGAGCTGCTGCGGGATGCTCAGGGCCTCTGCATCCCCTGCCAGGCCGGTGAGTGGGTCCCCCATGTGGTCCCCTCCTGAAGCTGGGATCCCCACGCTCTGCCTGCCCAGCGCAGCCTGAGTGTGGCCTCCTTCGCAGGGGAGCCTGGCCTCCTTGTGGGTCAGATCAACCAGCAGGACCCGCTGCGCCGCTTCGACGGCTATGTCAGCAAGAGCGCGACCAGCAAGAAGATCGCCCACAGCGTCTTCAGCAAGGGCGACAGCGTCTATCTCTCAGGTGTGCAGCCTGCTAGGCTCTGGTGACTGGCTGTGAGGATGGGGATCCGCCACCCATCTACCCCTCTCCCCTCTGCCAGGTGACGTGCTGGTGATGGACGAGCTGGGCTACATGTACTTCCGGGACCGTAGCGGGGATACCTTCCGCTGGCGAGGGGAGAACGTCTCCACCACCGAGGTGGAGGGTGTCCTGAGCCGCTTGCTGGGCCAGACAGACGTGGCCGTCTATGGGGTGGCTGTTCCAGGCAAGCTGGGATTGCAGGGGGTGGTCCTGAGGCATGGTCCTGAGGGCGCTCAGCCAAAAAGGGCTTGGAGGTACAGGTGCCCTTGGGCAGTGCACAACCTAGACAACTGCTCATGGCAGCCCAGGAAGCAGCACTGGATCTGGAGTCAGTTCACCTGGGTGATGTTGAGCCTCAGTTTTGTCACCCAGAACATAGGATCAAGAAAGCCCTGTCTAAGAGCTTCAACGAGCCAAGCAGGAGCTCTGTAAAATGTGTGCTGCTTCCATAAACGGCATCCCAGGTGGGGAGAGACTGGAGATCAGAGACCAAGGGCTACTGCCTGACAGTGTATTGAGCCCTGCTGGTGGGGAGGGGACGGGTGGGGTGTCCTCACTGAGCCTCTGCTTCCAGGAGTGGAGGGTAAGGCAGGGATGGCAGCCATCGCGGATCCCCAGAGCCTGCTGGACCCCAATGCGATGTACCAGGAGCTGCAGAAGGTGCTGGCGCCCTATGCCCGGCCCATGTTCCTGCGCCTCCTGCCCCAGGTGGACACCACAGGTGCAGGTCCCCCCACCCCTAACCTCTCTCTTCATCAGCGTGTCTGCTGATTCGTTTCTTGGTCCATTTCTTGTTGCTATAAAAGAATACTTGGCTGGGCGCGGTGGCTCACGCCTGTAATCCCAGCACTTCGGGAGGCCGAGGTGGGTGGATCACCTGAGGTCAGGAGTTCGAGACTAGCCTGGTCAACATGGTGAAATCGCATCTCAAACTGGTCTTAAACTCCTGGGCACAAGAGACCCTCGTACCTCGGCCTCCCAAAGTGCTGAGATTATAGGCATGAGCCATTATTGTGCCCGGCCCCCATAAAACTTTATTTATAAAAACAGGTGGAGGGCCAAATTTGGCCCACAGGATGGAAATTGCTAAACTGTGATCCACTGTGTAACAGACACAGCCCTGCCTGTCGCGTGGTCACACATGACCAGGCGGGGTGCACACTGTTTCTTGCTCTGGTGAGGAGTGGTCAGGGAGGCCTCCCTGGAGGAGGGTGCATGAAGCCAGGATCTGACAGAGAAGGGGGAATCAACCAGGCAAAATGGAGAACATTTCCGCCCAGGGACAGCCTGTGTGGAAGCCCAGAGGTGCAGGAGGGATGTTCCCCAAGGCCACCTGCTCAGCCCTTATCTGCCCCCACCTCCACTACAGGCACCTTCAAGATCCAGAAGACGAGGCTGCAGCAAGAGGGCTTTGACCCGCGCCAGACCTCGGACCGGCTCTTCTTCCTGGACCTGAAGCAGGGCCACTACCTGCCCTTGAATGAGGCGGTCTACACTCGCATCTGCTCGGGCACCTTCTCCCTCTGAAGTTCCTCCCCTGCTGGCCAGAAACTCCAGGCCTGGTGGGAGAGGCCAGCTTGAGCCAGACAGCCCTGCACAGGGGTGGCGGCCTCCTGCGCAGCCACCTGGCCGAGCTGTACCTGGTGGGGCCCGTCCTGGACTGAAACTGGAACCTCGGATGAAGCCGTGCCTCTCTGCTGCATTGGCACTCCTGCGTCTGTCCCCTCTTCCTGCCTTTCCGCCTCTGGCTCCTTCCATCCCTGTCCCTGTCTGGCCTTAACTCTTCCCTCTTTTTCTTTTTTTTGAGACAGTCTCGCTCTGTCGCCTGGGCTGAAGTGCAATGGTGGGATCTTGCGCCGCAGCCTCCTGAGTAGCTGGGATTACACCCGCCACCACGACCAGCTCATTTTTGTGGTGTGCCACCGCGCCCGGCTTTCCTCTTTTTCCTCTCCTCTCTCCCTCCTCTTCTCTCCTGCTAAGAGTGGAATGTGTGTGTCGGGAGCTGGGGCTCGGACCGCCGGACCCTGGCCTCGGACTGGGGCCTCCCACCTCCCTCCTGGCTGTGCCTTACGGAGCCCCGCCCAGGCCTCCTGCAGCTGTTGGGTTCCACTTGCTGCAGCCCCACGTGACTTCCAAGCAGGCCCTCCACCCTCCCTGCTGAATGGAGGAGCTGGGGGCCCCAGGGGCCAACTGGAAACGTCGCCCAGGCTAGGCCCATTGCCTTTTGCACTTCCCCGTTCCTGGCGCCTTTCCCCAGCCCCACCTTCCCCTCCCGATGCCCTGAAAGCTTCTGGAATTGACTGTGACTGCTTGAATGTCGCCACTGCCAGCCCTGCCTCGATGTCCCCATTTAGCCATCTCCATGGAACTCCTGCCGGAGGGCCCTGAACCCTGCACTGCGTGGCTGCCCAGCTGGCTCCTTCCTGTCCCAGGAGGAGGCCTCTTGGGTGTCCTCATCTGCTGTGGCTACTGGAGAGTCCCACAGGAGAGGCAGCAGTGGGGTCAGGGGAGGTCTCCTGCCTGGGGTTGACCTCTCAAGCCTCAGGGGTTCTAGCCTGCTGAATATACCCCACCTGGGGCATGACGCTGTCCCCACTGATGGCTCTGACACTGTGTTGGTGGCGATGTCCCACACAATCCCACCAGGTCAGCCCAAATGTCTCTGTGTACCCACTAGTGGCTCATCACGGACACGCAGTCCAGCCTTTCTGGGGCTGGCCACCCAGGCCGCCTGTACGTCTGTCTTCCCTCCAGCAGCACCTCCTGGCCCCTGGAATGGTGGGGCCGTGGCGAGTGACCCCATGGCGTCTCATGGGGACTTTCCTGGGCACTGTGGTTTTATTTTCTAATTGGTTTAAGAAATAAACCTGAAGACTGTCTGCTGCCTGCTAGGAGCCCATTCATTGATTGTCCCCACGTGGCACAGAACCTTTGCAGGGTTTCAGAAAGCAGGACTCGGCTGGCCCTGGGCACAGTGGCTCATGTCTGTAATCCCAGCACTTTGTGAGGCTGAGGTGGGAGAGTCATTTGAGCCTAGGAGTTCGAGACTAGCCTGGCCAACATGGTGAAACTCCATCTCTACTAAAAATACAAAAAAAAAAAAAAAAAATTAGCTGAGTGTGGCACACCTGTAATCCCAGCTACTCAGGAGACTGAGGCAGAAGAATCGCTGGAACCCGGGAGGCAGAGGTTGCAGTGCACTCCAGTGTGGGTGACAGAGCAAGACTCTGGTCCAAAATAAATAAATAAGTAAATAAATGCAAAAAGGAGCCAGGCATGGTGGTGCATACCTGTAATCCCAGCTACTCGGGAGACTGAGGCAGGAGAACTGCTTGAGCCCAGGAGGTGGATGTTGCAGTGAGCTATCGTGATACAGCACTCCATTCTAGGTGACACAGCAAGACTCTGTCTCAAAAAAATAATTTAAAAAAAGGGCCGGGCGCGTTGGCTCACGCCTGTAATCCCAGCACTTTGAGAGTCCAAGGTGGGTGGATCACGAGGTCAGGAGTTCAAGACCAGCCCAGCTAAGATGGTGAAACCCAGGCTCTACTAAAAAAAAAAAAAAATAGAAAAATTAGCCGGGTGTTGAACCTGTAATCTCAGCTACTCCAGGAGGCTGGGGCAGCGAACTGCTTAAAAACCTGGGAGGTGGAGGCTGCAGTTAGCTGAGATCGCACCACTGCACTCCAGCCTGGGCAACAGAGTGAGACTCTGTCAAAAAAAAAAAAAAAAATGGCGGCGGGACCCACACAGTCTGGGGCTGGCCCATCTGCAAGACCAAAGGGGCCTTGGTGCAGGGGCACTCGGGTTGGCCCTCCTTCCTGGCCTGCCGGGGCGAGCGTTGGGGGGGGGGCGCCTCCTTGCAGCCTCTGGGCCTCACAGCCACAAGTTGGCCTCTGTGGTTGCATGGGAGGGATGGCCGATTTGCCCGGGGGTTCCTGTAGGTGTTCAGGATGGCCCAGATCAGAGGGTGTGTCCTGGCACCTGTGGCTGCCCCGGGAGTGTCCTGTGTACAGGCTGGCTGGTGTGAAAGTTGCTAGGACTGCTGCGGTGGCCGTCTGAGCTGGGATTCGAACCCAGGACTCGAAGCTCAGGAGTCTATAGTTTTCCTCCCAACCCCTGGGGAATATGTCCCAAGACCCCAAATAGATGCCTAAAACTGACTATAATACTGAGTCCTATAGGTTTATTTCTTTCTTTTTCCCTCCCTCCCTTCCCTCTCTCCCTTTCTTTCCTTTTTTTATTCTTTCTTTCTTTCTTTTTTTTTTTTTTTGAGATGGAGTTTCACTCTTGTTACCCAGGCTGGAGTGCAATGGCGCGATCTCGGCTCACCGCAACCTCCGCCTCCTGGGTTCAGGCAATTCTCCTGCCTCAGCCTCCTGAGTAGCTGGGATTACAGGCACGCGCCACCATGCCCAGCTAATTTTTTGTATTTTTAGTAGAGACGGGGTTTCACCATGTTGACCAGGATGGTCTCGATCTCTTGACCTCGTGATCCACCCGCCTCGGCCTCCCACGGTGCTGGGATTACAGGCTTGAGCCACTGCGCCCGGCCCTTTTTTTTTGTTTTGTTTTGAGACAGAGTCGCTATGTCACCCAGGCTGGAGTGCAAAGGCACATTTGGCTCACTGCAACCTCCGCCTCCTGGGTTCAAGTGATTCTCCTGCCTTAGCCTCCCAAATAGCTGGGATTACAGGCACACAGTACCATGCACAGTTAATTTTTGTATTTTTAGTAGAGACAGGTTTCACCATGTTGGCCAGGCTGGTCTCGAACTCCTGACCTCGTGATCTGCCTGCCTCAGCCTCCCAAAGTGCTGGGATTACAGACATGAGCCATCGTATGCGGCTCTTTTTTTTCTTTTCCTTCATCCCTCACTCCCTCCCTTCCTTCCTTTCTTTCTTTCATCCTTCCCTCGCTCTTTCTTTTTAATTTATTTTTGACACAGGGTCTTATTCTGTTGCCCAGGCTGGAGTACAGTGGCATGATCATAACTCAGTGCAGCCTCGACCTGCCAGGCTCAACAATCCTCCATCAGCTTCCCGCGTACCTGAGACTATAGGCGCCACCCATCATGCCCAGCTAATTTTTTGATTTGTTTGTAGAGATGAGGTCTCACTATATTGCCCAGGCTGGTCTCTAATTCCTGGGCTCAAGCAGTCCTCCCACCCTCGGCCTCTCAAAGTGCCGGGATTATGGGTGTGAGTCACCGTGCCCAGCTTACACAGGGTTTTCGAGCTCATAACCAGGAGGCTACCAAGTGACAAATGGGTGGGCGCTGGGGGAGTGGCGTCTCCAGCATGGATCCGCTGGACAAAGGGGTGATTCATGACCCTGGGCGGGACAGAGAGGGATGGAACAAGACAGTCTGAGATTTCATCATGCTCCACAGAACAGCGCACAGTTTAAAACTGATGAATTGCTTATTTCTGGAATTTTCCATTTACTATGTTTGAACTGTGGCAACTTCAGAAAGACAAAGTTTGAATAAGAGGAAACTACTGTGCTGTCAACTGACTCTCAGCTCTGCTGTCCCCTCCCTTGTCGTAACACGGGCCTCCTGTTGTCTCTACCTCAGGGAAAGCACACTCAGGGGGTGACTCTTGTGTGCAGATGAACAAGTACAATTTGTTTTTTTTTTTTTTTTGGACGGAGTCTTGCTCTGTCACCCAGGCTGGAGTGCAGTGAGTGGCACATCTAACTCACTGCAACCTCCACCTCCCGGGTTCAAGTGATTCTCCTGCCTCAGCCTCCCAAGTAGCTGGGATCAGAGGCACGTGCCACCACACCCAGATAATTTTTGTGTTTTTAGCAGAGACAGGGTTTCACTATGTTGGCCAGGCTGGTCTCAAACTCCTGACCTGAGGTGCTCCACCTGCCCTGGCCTCTCAAAGTGTTGGGATTACAGGCATGAGTCACGGAGCCTGGACTATTCCTTTCTTTTTGAATAGTCCTGGCACCCTGGCAAAGATCAGTTGATCATATATTCATGGGTTTCTTTGTATCCGTTCCAGTCATTTATTTACATGTATATCCTTATGCCAATACCACGCTGTTTTGATTAATATACATTTTTATTAAGTTTCAAATGAGAAAGTATTAGTCCTCATATTTTATTCAAGATTGTTTTGGCTATTTGGGGGCCATTTACAGTTTATTATGAATTTGAGGATCAATTTGTCAATTTCTACAAAGATGTCATCAATTTCAAAGGGATTACATTGCATCTGTAGACCAATTTGTGGAGTATTGCCATCCTAACATTATACTTTCCAATCCAAGAACTAGGATGTCTTGCCACTTATTTAGATCACCTTTAACTTTTTTCCAGCAAAGTTTTAGTTTAGTTTTGCTTGTTTTGAGAAAGGTTCTCATTCTATAGCCCAGGCTGGAGTGCAGTGGCAGCAACACAGCTCACTGCAGCCTTGGCCTCCAGGGCTCAAGCGATCCTCTCACCACAGCCTCCCAAGTAGCTGGGACCACAGGCAGCTGCCACCAGGTCCGGCCTTGACTTCCCAAAGTGCTGGGATTACAGGTATGAGCTACCAAGCCTAGCTGCAGCTTTCAATGTACAAAGTCTTGTACTTCTTTGATTAAATTTATTCCCGGCCAGGCATGGTGGCTCATGCCTGTAATCCCAGCACTTTGGGAGGCCGAGGCGGGTGGAGCACCAGAGGTCAGGAGTTCAAGACCAACCTGACCAACATGGAAAAACCCTCTCTCTACTAAAAATACAAAATTAGCCAGGTGTGGTGGCACATGCCTGTAATTCCATCTACTCTGGAGGCTGAGGCAGGAGAATTGCCTGAACCTGGGAGGTGGAGGTTGCTGTGAGCCAAGATCCCGCCATTGCACTCCGGCCTGGGCAACAAGAGCAAAACTCTCTCTCTCTAAAAAAAATATTCATTTCTAATTTTATTCTTTGTGATGCTATGGTAAATGGAATCGTTTTCTTAATTTGCTGCTGATTTTAAAATGCACTACTTGTGTGAGTCTCATTGCGCTTACATACTTCACTGAATTGCCCCACTCTCCAAAGTGGCCCAGCCTCCCCAGGCCCAGGAGGCCTTCTCCCCATTTCAGACCTCCGCCCAGGCAAGAACGCGACTGGAGAATTTTCTGGGCAATCAGAGGGACACAACAGCACGCTAGGCGCGTTTGCTGAAAAATTTCAACAATCATGGCCAGACACAATGGCTCTCACCGGAATACTACCACTTTGGGAGGCCGAGGCAGGATGATCGCTTGAGCCCAGAAGTTCAAGACCAGCCTACACCATACAGCAAGAGCCTGTCCCTATGAAAAAAGTAAAAAAATAAATTCAACAAGCAAATTTTCACCCCTAGGTTTTTTTGTTTTGTTTTTGAGATGCAGTCTCGCTTTGTTGCTCAGGCTGGAGTGCAGTGGCACCATCTCTACCTGCCGGGTTCAAGCGACTCTCCTGCCTCAGCCTCCCGAGTAGCTGGGATTACAGGCGCGTGCCACGACGCCCGACTAATTTTTGTAATTTTATTAGAGACAAGGTTTCACCATGTTGGCCAGGCGGGTCTCGAACTCCCAACCTCAGGTGATCCACCCACTTCAACCTCCCAAAGTGCTAGGATTACAAGCGTAAGCCACTGCGCTCGGCCTCATACCCTACTTGGGTCAGGCATAGTTCAGTAGGCTTATGAGGCATCAAGTGAACAAAACAATATCCCTACTCTTATGGAGCTTATATTTTAATGAACGAGGACGGGCAACAAATAGCAACAAGATAAATATGTTTAAAGGTGCAGGAATTTAAAAGCCCGCCAAAATACGCCCTCCTTCAGGAAATCCCTGCCACCTGGATAGGACGTCCTCTTCTTGGGCTCCCCTCTCGGGCCCTCCCTGATACCGCAACGTTAAGCATTCGGGCACTGACTGATCGAACTCGGACAACAGGACTCAGGTACACCAGGCAAAGATTCAATGGGTAGGGCCAGACCGACTAGCAAACCCTGGCGGGGCTTCACTTGCCTCACTGCGCATGTGCCAGAGACGGTCGCCCAAAGTACTTAAAGTAAAGGTGTAGTGCCGGCCCTTGCGCAGGCGCACCAGCGGCCTTCGGGAGCGCTTCCGCCTCCCCACCGCCGCCGTCGCCATGGCCGCGCCGGCCCCGGGCCTCATCTCGGTATTCTCGAGCCCCCAGGAACTGGGTGCGTCGCTAGCGCAGCTGGTGGCCCAGCGCGCAGCATGCTGCCTGGCGGGGCCTCGCGCCCGTTTCGCGCTCGGCCTGTCGGGCGGGAGCCTTGTCTCGATGCTAGCCCGCGAGCTGCCCGCCGCCGTCGCCCCTGCCGGGCCCGTCAGCCTAGCTCGCTGGACGTTGGGCTTCTGCGATGAGCGCCTCGTGCCCTTCGATCACGCCGAGAGCACGTACGGCCTCTACCGGGTGAGAGCTACGGGGGCCGCTGGGGGTCACGCCGAGAGGGCCACAGCCACGGCATACACCTCGGCTACGGAGGCCGCCGGGGACCATGGCGAGAGGGCCGCGCCCACTGCCTGCACTTCGGCTACGGGGGCCGCTGGGGGTCATGCCGAGAGGGCCGCGCCCGCTGCCTGCACCTCGGCTACTGGGACCACTGGGTGTCAAGGCAAGGGGGCCGTGCCCACTGCCTTCACCTCGGCTACGGGGGCCGCTGGTGGTCATGCCAGGAGGGCCAAGCCCACAGCTTGGACCTCGGATACCAGGGTCAAGCCAAGAGGGTTGCGCCCACTGCCTGCACCTTGGCTATGGGGCTCACTGGGGTCACACCGAGAGAGCGTTACCCACTGCCTGCTCCTCGGCTACGGGGGACATTGAGGGTCGTGACGAAAGGGCTCGCCCACTGCCTGAACCCCGCCTACAGTGTGGGTCCCGCAGGAGCTCACCGCGCTCTCTGCCTTTATCTAGGCGGGGCTGGAAATGGCCCGCTTGCAGTTCCTCTTCCTACTTCATCCGGTGATCAGGCAGAGGAACGGCACCGGCAAGGTCCTGGCAGGGAATCCGAGTGACCCATGTCACTACGAGGCCCATAAACAGCCCCGTAGCGGACGGGGGCACGAGGAATTAGGTGTGGAGCCTGGATCGCAGGGTCCTCATCTCTCACCCCAGCATCATCTCGGGGATCCCCGGGCAGCTTTGCCGCTCTGATGGCCCTGCTTCCAGGCTCTTCGTCTTTGGCCTTGAGCCTCAGGATTCAGTAGAATCAGAGGAACGCGCTCTTTTTACAGACAGGGAAACTGAGGCTTGGAGGAGCCTTGGCCTGGCTCAGGGAAGAGTGGGAGGAGCGGGCTCAAAGGCCGGAGCCTCAGTCACCTGAGCCTGGCAGCGTGGAGGGCCACCCATGCTAGGTGTGTCGTCTTCTTTTTGCATAGAAGCTTGAGCCGATGATGGTTTTGTGGGTTTTTTAGTAATAAGGGGGAAGGCTTTCTGAACGCGTTATGTGCATCAATTCATGAATCCCTACCACAGCTTATGAGATGTTACACCCGTTTCATAGATGGGGAAACTGAGGCCAGCAGAGGAGAGCTTACCCGCCCAAGGCATCTAGTGACTAGAGGGGCAGCCAGGGTGTGACCCTGCCTCATCTGACTTCATAGTTGGGTACACGTTTAGCTTCCAGCTTCCTGTGTGTCTTCTTAAAGAGCATCATTTAAAAGCGGGTTTTTGGCCAGGCGCGGTGACTCATGCCTGTAATCTCAGCACTTTGGGAGGCTGCGGAAGATCACCTGAGGTCAGGTGTTGGAGACCAGCCTGGCCAAACGGCGAGACCCCATCTCTACTAAAAATACAAAAATTAGCCAGGCATGGTGGTGCGGACCTGTAATCCCAGCTACTGGGGAGGCTGAGGCATGAGAATTGCTTGCACACGGGAGGCGGAGGTTGCAGTGAACCGAGATGGTGCCACTGCACTCCAGCCTGGGCAGCAGTTGAGAATGTCTTAAAAAAGAAAAAGTGAAATGCTACAGAGTGCTAGGGAAGAGGGAGCGAGCATTCGTTGTCAAGGGCTGTGGGATGGGGGGGTCCTGAGAAAGTGCCATTTAAGCTGAGAGACGGAGCATGTGCAGGAGCTGACCGTGGTCAAGCGGTGACAAGAGGGCCCAACCAAGGCCAAGGCCGTGCGACAGAACAGATCTGGAGCCAGGACTGGCCTCTTCTGTCAGTTCTCTGTGAGGGGAATCGCTGTGACTCGTTCCCTACGGCTGCATGACAAATGACCACAAACTGAGTGGCTTAAAACCACAGGAATTGATTCTCTCACTGTTCTGGAGGCCAGGTGTCTGAAATCAAGGTGTTGGTGGACCCATGGCCCCTCTGAAGGCTCCTTGGGAGGATCCTTCATTTTCTCCTCCATCTTCTGGGGGCTCCGGGCGTTCCTTGGCTTGGGGTCACTTCACTCTGATTCCTACCTCTGCCTACACATGGCCTTCTCTGATTCTGTGTCTTCTCGTCTTAAAAGGACAGCAGTCATTGGATTTAGGGCCCACGCTAATGCACTATGTTTGTTCTTAATTACATTTGCAAAGATCCTAATCCCCTGCCCTTCCCTCCCCACCCTGCCCTCCCCTTCCCTCCTCTTCCTTCCCCTCCCCTCCCCTGCCCTGCCCTGCCCTTTTTTTGAGATAGGATCTTGCTCTGTTGCCCAGGCTGGAGTGCAGAGGCATGAATCATGGCTTACTGCAGGCTTCAACTCCCGGGCTAGAGAGCAATCCTCCTGCCTCCGCTTCCCCAGAAGTTGGAACCACAAGTGTGCACCACCAGGCCCAGCTAATTTTTTTTTTTTTTTGAGACGGAGTTTTTCGCTCTTGTGGCCCAGGCTGGAGTGCAATGGCGCAATCTCGGCTCACCGCAACCTCCGCCTCCTGGGTTCAAGTGATTCTCCTGCCTCAGCCTCCTGAGTAGCTGGGATTACAGGCACACACCTCCATGCCTGGCTAATTTTGTATTTTTGTTAGAGACAGGGTTTCTCCATATGGGTCAGGCTGGTCTTGAACTCTTGACCTCAGGTGATCCGCCTGCCTTGGCCTCTCAAAGTGCTGTGATTACAGGCATAAGCCACCGCGCCCAGCGCTAATTTATTTTTCGTAAATATGAAGTCTCACTATGCTGCCTGGGCTGGCCTCGAACTCCTGGGCTCAAGCAGTTGTCCTACCTTGGCCTCCCAAAGTGCTGGGATTACTGTGTGAGCCACCATGCCTTTTCATTTTCTGGTGTTTATAAGCCTCAACTTTATGGTGTTTTCTGATAGCAGCCTGCACAGGGACCTTGGACAGAGCACAGTGGTCTTTCCAACCATGGATACGATTGTGTCCCTCCCCAGCTCACACACCCTCCTTGGCTCCCCAGTGCCCTCAGTGTAGAGTCCACACTCCTCAGGTCAGCATTCAGGGCGGTCAGCCCCTGCTTCTACTTCGTAGCTCACCTTAACATTGCCTCAGCTCACTGAGTTAGGCTTTGCACAAAGACGAGGCACTGAGACGTGGAAGCGGTCTCAGAGCAGATCGGGGACCCCGGGGTGCATCTCAGCGGGAAAGGGCTGCAGCCTTTCCCTTGCAGGAGGTCTGACTCCAAGTGCTTTTGAGTTAAATCTGCTGCCAACTCCTCCACCGTTCACAGGCCAGGGTGCCTGCTGTGCGTTGGGTACAAGTGCTGGGCCTGGCCAAGCCGGGCCCCTATTCCCTATAGTGGGGCAGGTGCAGGCGGGGGTGGCTGCTTGGAGGAGGTGGCCTGAGGGACGTATAGGAGTTTCCTAGGCAGCGTCAGGAGGGAGGGTTGGGGTGGAGAAGGTCACAGGGCCTCACAGAGGATAGTGAGGGGCTGAGTATCTCAAGGGCCGTGGAACCCTGAGGGTTTGAAGTAGGACAATGGGCTGGATAGACAGGTACAGGCCGTGGCCAGGAAACCCTCCAAATACAATGGACTGGAAAGACCCCTGTTGCAACGCTGGCCCCAGCCGGAAGCACCACGATCCCAGTTCACCCAGGAGGCCCACCTCCTGTCCGGTCCCTCAAGAACAGCAGGGCTCCCTCCTGCTCTTCAACCTCCTCCGCCCTGAGAGGCGACGTCACCCAGAGCTCAGGGTCCTGGCTTCCAGCATTCCCGAGGTGACCGTGCCACTCATCACCCAGGGGACCTTGCACAAATGCACCGGCATCCCCATGCCTCAGTCTCCCCATCTGTAAATGGGTGTTATGATGGTAACATCACCACCTCTGCAGAGGATCCAGGCGGTCACGTTACTGTTGGTGACACTGTCACTCTGTTGGATGTAGACGCATCTTCTCTCCAGATTGCCAATCCCAGAAAGCCAGGTGATCACCATTAACCCCGAGCTGCCTGTGGAGGAGGCCGCTGAGGACTACGCCAAGAAGCTGAGTCAGGTGAGCCCTGAGGAGCGGCCCTCTGATTGTCACCAGCAGGAACTGCCCCAGGGATCGCTGGCAAATCCCTTTGAAGAATCCCCTCTTTGAGGCCACAGTCCTGCCCAGGGGAGCCTGAAGGCCACGTGGCCTCTGCTGCCCAGGAAACAGGCCTGGGTCCTCACATCTTGGGGACATATGTGTCTCCCGATGTGTGGCTTTGATCACAGGCTGAGGGCTAAGGAGCACTGTTTCGTGTATTATACCTACTTGTATTTCTTTCTTTCTTTCTTTCTTTTTTTGAGATAGAGTCTCCCTTTGTCACCCAGGCTGGAATGCAGTGGCATGATTTCAGCTCACTGCAACCTCCGCCTCCAGGGTTCAAGTGATTCTCCTGCCTCAGACTCCCAAGTAGCTGGGACTGTAGGCACCCGCCACCACGCCCGGCTAATTTTTGTATTTTTAGTAGAGACAGGGTTACCCCATGTTGGTCAGACTGGTCTCGAACTCTTGACCGCCTGATCTGCCCGCCTCAGCCTCCCAGAGTGCTGGGATTACAGGTGTGAGTCACCACGCCTGACCGCACCTACTTGTATTTCTTTTTCTGACAACTGTCTCTGTGTCCTTTGAGTCCCCTGTGCCCCTGCCACCTCACAACCTCTCAAGACTGTCTTCTCCCCATGCCCAGGCATTCCAAGGGGACTCCATCCCAGTTTTCGACCTGCTAATCCTGGGGGTAGGCCCTGATGGCCACACCTGCTCACTCTTCCCAGACCACCCCCTCCTGCAGGTGAGCACACGGATGTAAGTTCTGCCCTAGTCCTGAGCCCAGTCCCTAACATCTGGGACTTCCAGAGGGAGGGACACCTCTGGGATGGAGTGTCTAGAGCCAGAGTTCAGTGGAGTATCTAGACCCTTCCAGGTCTCAGTTCAGCCCCTTAAAACAGGGGCCTTAAACTACGCCACTGTGGGATTGTTAGGATGGGATGGAATGGTGGCTGGACCAGGCTGGGTGTGTGCAAGTATCCAAGAAGCCAAAGCGACATTGTACTTCTGTTTCCATCCCTGACCTTCCTCCCCCAGGAGCGGGAAAAGATTGTAGCTCCCATCAGTGACTCCCCGAAGCCACCAACGCAGCGTGTGACCCTCACATTACCTGTCCTGAATGCAGCACGAACTGTCATCTTTGTGGCAACTGGAGAAGGCAAGGCAGCTGTTCTGAAGGTAACAGCTGAGGGTTCCAGTCCCAGAAAGTTCATGGGCATGTGGGCTCCAGCCTCAGACATTATTGTGCTGAAGCATCAGATCTGAAGAAAACTCAGTCATTCTTGGGTTGAAAGGGAGCTTGAAATTGCAATTAGAAAAAAAGTGGGAGAAATTGCAGTTAAAGGCTAGCTGGGTATTAACAGCTGTGAAATGAAATTGATGAGATGAGGGCAAAGCTTCACTCAGAGGTAAATTAACAGCATTCAAATGCATTTTTTAAAATTATTAAGTAGCAAACCATTGAAATCAATAAATCAAATGCTTTCCTCTAGAATTAGAAAAAGGACGATAATATAAACCTACAAAATGTCAGAGGGAGGACTAAGTGAAGTTAAAATCAGAAATTAATGAGTGGATATTTATTTATTTATTTATCTATTATTTATTTTTGAGACGGAGTCTCACTCTGTTGCCCAGGCTGGAGTGCAGTGGCACGATCTTGGCTCACTGCAACCTCCACCTCCCGGGTTCCAGCGATTCTCCTGCCCCAGCCTCCCGAGTAGCTGGGACTACAGGTGCATGCCACCATGCCTGGCTAATTTTTTGTATTTTTAGTAGAGATGGGGTTTCACCATGCTAGCTAGGATGGTCTCGAACTCCTGACCTCGTAATCCACCTGCCTCGGCCTCCCAAAGTGCTGGGATTACAGGCATGAGCTACCAGGCCCAGAAATAAAGTTTTATTGGAACATAGCCATACCTGCCTATGTGTGTATTGTCTGCTGTGGGACAGGACCTGCAGAGCTGAGTGGTTGCAGTAGAGACTGGATGGTCTGCAGAGCGGAATCTATTGACTCTTGTGTTTTGCTCTGGTCTTTTGCAGTATTAAACAGTTACACACCAGGCACGGCCGATCATGCCTGTAATCCCAGCAGCTTGGGAGGCTGAGGCGGGAGGATCACTTCCGCCTAGGAGTTAGAGACTAGCCTGGGCAAACATGGTAAAACCACATCTTTACTAACATAGCAAGACCCCGTTTCTACAAAACATTAAAAAATTAGCCCGGCATGGTGGCACATGCCTGTGGTCCCAGATACTTGGCAGACTGAGGCGGAGGACCACTTCAGCCTCAGAGATGCAGGCTGCAATGAGCTGTGATGGCGCCACTGTACTCCAGCCTGGATGACAGCTCAAGACCTTGTCTCAAGAAAAATAAAAATAGACCGGGCGCGGTGGCTCACGCCTGTAATCCCAGCACTTTGGGAGGCTGAGGCGGGTGGATCACGAGGTCAAGAGATCGAGACCATCCTGGTCAACATGGTGAAACCCTGTCTCTACTAAAAATACAAGAAGTTAGCTGGGCATGGTGGTGCGTGCCTGTAATCCCAGCTACTCAGGAGGCTGAGGCAGGAGGATTGCCTGAACCCAGGAGGCGGAGGTTGCGGCGAGCTGAGATCGCGCCATTGCACTCCAGCCTGGGTAACAAAGAGCGAAACTCCGTCCCAAAAAATAAATAAATAAATAAAAATAGTTTCAGTGGATAGAGAGGAAGGGACTCTGTCCTTCCTGTTTGGCGCGATGACAGGTGAGTCGAGTATTGTCACATTTTGAGGGTACAAGAGTCATCCTTGGCGAGGGAGCCAGGAGCGTGCTGAGAGGGGCGGGGGCGGGGGCGGGGCCTCACTCTCCTGCCCTCTCCTGCAGCGCATTTTGGAGGACAAGGAGGAAAACCCGCTGCCCGCCGCCCTGGTCCAGCCCCACACCGGGA
The DNA here is from genome assembly GCF_009761245.1 of Sapajus apella. NCBI lineage: Eukaryota > Metazoa > Chordata > Mammalia > Primates > Cebidae > Sapajus > Sapajus apella. The sequence goes on along the minus strand of NW_022437113.1, from coordinate 1,553,669 downwards.
AACTGTGCTGGTTCTTGGACGAGGCGGCCGCCCGACTCCTGACCGTGCCCTTCGAGAAGCATTCCACTTTGTAGCTGGCCAGAGGGACGCAGCAGCTGGGACCAGGCACACGGCCCCAGGGGCTGGGCCTCTGTTGGCCGCCGTGATCCAGGCTCTCGCTGGAAAAAGCCTCGTGGTGCTGCTGGAAGCCGACAGACTCTGGCCACCAGCCCTGCCCGGGGCTCAGCACACCGACCGTGGCTCTGGGCATCTGGATATTAAAAGGAGCGTTGCTGGAAGTATGCGCTGTCTTGGGGTTCTCGATGGCAGCAGGCCTGGGGGCGCCCTGGCCTGGGTTCTGATCCACAGCCCCCATGGGGAGAAGGGTGGGGCCTCTCCCCTGGGCATCGCCACCATGGAGGAATTTCCTGGGGTGACCTAAGACAACAGGCCGGGCGCGGTGGCTCACGCCTGTCATCCCAGCACTTTGGGAGGATGAGGCAGGCAGATCAGTTGAGGTCAGGAGATCGAGACCAGCCAGGCTAACATGGTGAAACCCTATCTCTACTAGAAATACAAAAATTAACCAGGCATGGTGGTGGGCACCTCTAATCCTAGCTACTCGGGAGGCACAACAATTGCTTGAACCTGAAAGGCAGAGGTTGCAATGAGCCGAGATCGGGCCACTGTACTCCAGCCTGAGTGACAGAGCGAGACTCTGTCTTAAAAAAAAAAAAAAAAAAAAAAGCATCATGGCTCACGTCTGTAATCTCAGCACTTTGTGGGTGGATCACCTGCAGTCAGGAGTTCGAGACCAGCCTGACCAATATGATGAAATCCATCTCTACTAAAAATATAAAAGTTAGGTGGGCGTGGTGGCATGTGCTTGCAATCCTAGTTACTCAGGAGGCTGAGACAGGCGAATCCCTTGAACCCGGGAGGCGGAGGTTGCAGTGAGCCAAGATCGTGCCATTGCACTCCAGCCTGGTCAACAAGAGTGAAACTCTGTCTCAAAAAAAAAAAAAAAAAAAAAAAAGACAACAGAAATGTATTCTGTCCTATCTGTCCTCGTTGTGGAGGTCAGAAGTTCAAGGTCAAGGTGGCCTCAGTGTTGGTTCCCTTTGGAAGCTCTGAGGCTGAGCCTGTCCCAGGCTTCTCCTGTCCTTGGCGTCCCTTGGCACGTGGCTGCGTCACTCCCGTGTCTCCTTCCTCTCCTCACCTTCACTCGGCCTTCTTGTGTGTTCTCTCCTCCTGTTTATCTATTTATTATTATTTTTTTAAGACAGGGTCTCACTCTGTCACCCAGGTTGGAGTGCAGTGGTGCAGTCACAGCTCACAGCAGCCTCCATCTCCTGGGCTAAATCGATACTCTCACCTCAGCCTCCCAAGTATCTGGGGCTACAGTTGCACATCACTACGCCTGGCTACTTTTGGACATTTTTTGTAGAGACAGTGTCTCGCTGTTGCCGAGGTTGGTGTCGAACCCCTGAGATCAAGCGATTCTCCAGCCTCAGCCTCCCAGAGCACTGGGATTATGGGCATGAGCCACCACACCCAGCCCTCTTTTCTTATGAAGATACCTGTCATTGGATTTAGGATTACCCTATACCCAGGACGGTGCCATCTCAAGATACCAAAGGAGTATTCCAAATAAATGCTTATTTGGAATGAGTATTCTGAATAAGGTCACATGCTGAGTTTCCTGGGTCCAGATGTAGACATGTCTTTTGGGGGACATAAGTCAACCCTCTGCTGAGCTTCAACTGCACAGACAGGCCCAAGCACTGCAGTCAGCCACGCTGCAGGCCTGCTCAGAGCCTTGAAAGCACCAGAGTCTAGTCTCGATGTGCTGGGCTTGTGCACGTGCCCCAGGGATGACAGTGTGGGAGGCTGGTGGGAGCGTGGGGGCTGCCCAGTCACGTGTGAGCTTCTCACGGCCGGGGGCAGGGTGGGGGGATCCAGAGGCGGCACCCAGCTGTGCAGGAGGTGGGAATTGAAACCTCCGAGGAGGCGATTGTTCGGGGTGAGAGTGGAGCCAAAACCACAGAAAGTGAAGTTTCCTTCAGCGTCTTGTCCCTGCGGGCCGCTCAGATGTCAGAGTGAGGAAGTGGGACAGGCCTGAGCGGAAGGAGATTGACAAACAGCGCAGAGACCCCAGTGGAAACGGCTCAGCTGTGGGCCTGGGCAAGGGCAGGTGGCTGTGGCCCCCAGAGCGGTGGGCAGGGGCCAGGGCATGGGCAGAGAAGTGAAGGGAAATTGAGCAGCCAGAGTGGGGACCCCATGTGGACAGTTCTGCCTGGGGCTGTCACCATCTCCTACTCTTTCCTGAAAGCATTAACCCTTCCTGCTCCATGTTGCCTTGGGAGCGAAATCCACCCCTTCCCACCAGACTCCACGTGGCCCCTTTCACCTGCTCCTCTCCCCAAGAGCATCAGCCCCTCACTCTATGCCCTTACAACGCACCCACTTCTGGCTGTTGCTAGAGCCCGCTGAGCACATTCCACCCCAGGGCCTTTGCCCGTGCGGAGCCCACTGTCCGGTATCTCCTCCCCTGTAGCTTTTTGCTTGGCTCGGGCCCTCACTTTCTTTTTTGGAGGAGACAGGGTCTTGCTCTGTCGTCCAGGCTGGAGTGCAGTGGCGCAATCTCCTCACTGCAACCTCACCTCCCGGGTTCAGGCGATTCTCCTGCCTCAGCCTCCCAAGTAGCTGGATTATAGGCATCCACCACCATGCCCGGCTAATTTTTGTATTTTTGGTAGAAATTGAGTGTCACCATGCTGGCCAGGCTGGTCTTGAAATCCTGACCTCAAGTGATCCACTTGCCTCAACCTCCTAAAGTACTGGGATTACAGGCATGAACCACTGCCCCTGGCCCCTCACTTCCTTTGATTGACGTCTTTGGCAACGTTACCTTCTGGACCCCCCCATGCCCATCTTCCATCCCCTCCTGCTTCAGTGCCCCCCAAATCTCTGCTCGCCCTTGCCAGGCCCCCCATCCTCTAAGACCTTGGCATCTGCCCCCTTGCCCCGGCACTGACCCCAGGGACAGTCTGGGAGTGTCTGCCCAGCTCTGTCTCCCAGGCCTGGGGACACCTGGGAACTGGGCCAGGGCTGTATCGTCTGTGTGGTTCAGCTTCACACGGCACAAGGTGAGGGTGTGTGTGGCACCAGGAGAGATGCCCCATTCCTGCCCATCCCCCTGTTCCAGCCCCCATACAGACGACTGCTGGCCAGTTCTGCCAGATGTCTGCCCTGCCACCCTCCTTCAAGGCGAGCTATGATTTTCTTTCTCTCGTACCCCACAACCTACCCCCGGGGCAGCCCCCGCAGCCTCTACAGAAACCACTGGCTCTGGGCCACCTTGGCCCCAGGGGGGCGGGGAGGACGCAGGTGCAGCATGGGGCGGGGCAGGGGGCGGGGCCTCTGAACCCACCGCGTTCCAGCCTTTCCCCTGCCACCCTGGTGCTCCTGAGCCAAGGAACGCGGGCGGTGGTCGCGGGGAGGGGAAGGGGAGCCCCGGGAGACGGCAGCAGGATGGGCGGGCGGCCCTCAAGCCCTCTGGATAAACAACAACGGCAGCACCTAAGGGGTGAGTATCCTGAGTGGGGACAGGGTGGGAGTCTGGATGGGAGGGAGCTCCAGCCATCGGGTCTATACGCTCCATGAAGCAGATGGTGCTGGGGGTCAGACCTAGGGCTGTCAAACACACAGGATGCCCTTTTTTTTTTTGACAGTGTCTTGTTCTGTTGCCCAGCTGGAGTGCAGTGGCATAATCTCTGCTCACTGCAACCTCTGCCGCCCGGGTTCAAGCGATTCCCCTGCCTCAGCCTCTCGAGTAGCTGGGACTACAGGCGCACCGCTATGCCTGGCTAATTTTTTATATTTTTAGTTGAGATGGGGTTTCACCATGTTGGCCAGGATGGTCTCGATCTCCTGACCTTGTGATCCGCTCACCTCAGCCTCCCAAAGTGCTGGGATTACAGGCGTGAGCCACCGCGCCTGGCCAACGATGTCCTCTTAATGTGAATTTCACTCAGTGAATCTTTTGTTATTGTTAAGACAGGATCTTGTCTGTTGCCCAAGCTGGAGTGCAGTGGTATGATCACAGCTCACTGCAACCTTGGCCTCCTGGGCCCAAGTGATCCTCCCACCTTAGCCTCCCGAGTAGGTGGGACCACAGGCGTGCACCACCACGCCAAGCTAATGTTTTTATTTGATTTTGTAGAGCCAGGGTCTCACTATGTTCCTCAGGCTGTTCTTAAATGCCTGAGCTTGAGTGATCCTCCCACCTCAACCTCCCAAAGTGCTGGACTACAGGCGGGAGCCACTGCACCTGGTCTGAATCTTATTGTTAGTATAAGTAAATCCCAAATTTTGCATAGTGCATACTTATGCTGAAAACCAATAACACGTTTAATCTTTTTTTTTTTTTTAGGACGGAGTCTCCCTCTATCACGCAGGCTAGAGTGCAGTGGTGCGATCTCAGCTCACTGCAAGCTCTCTGCCTCCAGGATTCAAGTGATTCTCTTGCCTCAGCTTCCCAAGTAGCTGGGATTACAGGCATGCGCCACCATGCCTAATTTTTCTATTTTTAGTAGAAACGGGGTTTCACCATGTTGGCCAGGCTGGTCTTGAACTCCTGACCTTAGGTGATCTGCCCGCCTTGGTCTCCCAAAGTGCTGGGATTATAGGCATGCGTCACCATGCCCAGCCCGTGTCTTCTATTTTATTTGGTAAATATGGCGACCTGATTCAGGATAGGGGTTCAGATGGGAAGCATGGGACCAGCTGGAGGGTGTCCCAGACCCAGCCAGATCCTGAGGGACATCCTCCTGGGTGGGCAGGGACCAGCAGGTTATTTGGCAGGACGCTGGTGATGGAGACTCAGTTCCCAATTTGAGACCAAGAAGGGTGAGTGCCACTCGGGTCCCTCTGTCTTCATATGCAGGGTGAGCCCCTGTGCTGGGCGCTGGGGACATTCTGGGGTTGGCATTGGCCTTATTCTGGCAGGCTCATGGTCTAAACTCCTTCCATCCTGTGGCTCTGCTATGTGGGACTTCTGTGCCCAAGGTGACCTCAAGGCACAGAATGGCTGCTGGAGCTCCAGTCATTGGGTCCACATTCCATGCAGCAGGGTGGAAGAATGTTTTTGTTTTTGGGTCAAATCATGACCCAAAATTGCATGGTGAGAATGATGGGAGAGAGCTCACATGTTCCTTGAGTGTTGGGAAGAGCAGAAGTGGGTGACTGCCTGCCGAGGAGACAATGATCAAGCCAGGGCTGGAGGGATGTGATAGTGTTGGCAGGTAGGAGATACCGGGAGAGCATTTTCGACAGGAGAAACAGCATATGCTAAGGCCTGTGGTGTATCTCACAAACAAACAATTCACGTTCACACCTTGGTCATGCCCTCACTTGCTGTGTGCCCTTTGGTGAGTGACTTCACCTTCCTGGGCTTTATTCTGTTATATGTAAAGTGGGGATAGCAACAATGCCTAGCTCACGGGGACATCATAAGGATTCAATGAGTTACTCTATGTAGCACTGGGATTTTTTTTCAATAGTGGTTTAAACAAGATAAAAGATTTTTTTTTAATCAAACTGCAGGTGTGGACACAGGCAGGCTAGTAAAAGTTAGACACCTAATGTCCTTCTGTCTCTTGGCTCTGCCACGTGTAGATTCCTATGCCCAAGGTGACCTCATGGCACAGAATGGCTGCTGGAACTCCAGCCATTGGGTCCACATTCTGGGCAGCAGAATGGAAGTATGTTTTATTTACAATCAAATGTATACACCTTAGGGCAACAGCTCACAGAGCTAGTCACCCATGTGACTACTTCCTAAATAGATCAGGATACAGGATACTGCCATCACCCACAGAAAGTTCCCTTATGTGCTTTAAAAGCTTTTGAAAAGCCCCTCAGGTAAAGCATATGGAGAAACTTTTGGGTGTGATGGATCCGGTCATTATCTTGATTGTGGTGAGGGTTTCACAGATGTGTGATTGTGTCAAATCTCAGCAAACCATAAGCTGTACATGGTACATGAGCTACAAGTGAAAGTGTGGCTCACACCTGTATTCCCAGTGCTTTGGGAGTCCGAGGTGGGAGGATCGCTTGAGGCCAGGAGTTTGAGACCAGCCTGGACATCATAGCAAGACGTTGTCTCCACAAAAAATTTTAAAAATTAGCTGGGCCTGGTGGGGCGTGCATGTGATCCCAGCTACTGAAGTGGGGCCGAGGGAGGATCACTTGAACCCAGGAGGTGAAGGCTGCAGTGGGATTGCACCACCACACTCCAGCCTCGGGGTCAGAGACCCTGTCTCAGAAAGAGAGAAAGAGAGAGAGAAAGAAGGAGGGAGGGAGGGAGGAAGGAAAGGAAGGGACAAGGCAAGCAGATCACTAGAGCCCAGGAGTTCGAGACCAGCCTGAGCAACATGGTGAAACCTCATCTCTACTAAAAATAGAAAAATTAGCCAATCATGGTGGCAGGCGCCTGCAGTTCTGTAGTCCCAGCTACCCGGGAGGCTGAGATGGGAGAAGCCCGGGAAGTGGAGGCTGCAGTGAGCTGTGATTGCACCACTGCACTCCAGCCTGGGCCACAGAGCAAAACCCTGTGTCAAAAAGAAAGTAGAAGGGCGGGGGGAGGAGCTTCCTCCCAGCCACGTTAATGGGAACAGGCACGGGGGTGAAGGGTGCGTGGAATTTGGTGACAACTTGTTGGGCAGCTCCGGATAACCATAGGAGCCCCAGGTGGCTTCCCTGTCTGTTTTGCCCTTCCCAAGCAGGTCTCTTGGGCAGATTCAATTTGCTGGGCTCACTGTCCCCTTGTCCCTGCAGATCAGATGGACACCCTGCTGAGGAACTTCCTGCCCTGCTACCGCGGGCAGCTGGCAGCATCAGTCCTTCGGCAGATCTCCCGAGAGCTGGGCCCCCAGGAGCCGGCTGGAAGTCAGTTGCTACGAAGCAAAGTGAGTTTTGTGGGGGCGGAGGACCTTTGATGTGGGGGGGTCCTGGAGGAGCCCTCCCTAAGCCAAGCTTCCAACCTCAGACCTTTGCCATTGCCATAGGGTGACTTTAAATATTCACTGTTTGAATAAACATTCACTGAGCGGCCAGGCGAGATGGCTCACGTCTGTAATCCCAGCACTTTGGGAGGCCGAGGCAGGCGGATCACCAGATGTCAGGCATTCAAGACCAGCCTGGCCAACATGGTGAAACCTCGCCTCTGCTAAAAATACAAAAAAAAACAAAAAATAAAAATAAAAAAAAATTAGCTGGGCGTGGTGGCGCGCGCCTGTAATCCCAGCTACTTGGGAGTCTGAGGCAGAAGAATTGTTCGAACCTGGGCAACAGAGCGAGACTCCATCTTAAAAACAAACACCAAAAAATCCTACCAACAAATAAAACCATTCATTGCACATGTCATTCATGCCACATCATGGGCTGGGCATGAGGACACACAGCCTCTGTCCAGCGACAAGGACAGATCCTGCTCTAACCTCTGGGGTTTACAATCTGATGAGACATGAAGACTCCAAACAAGCCGGCATATCCTGATGTGAAATGGAAAAACTTTTTTTTTTTGACAGAGTCTCGCTCTTTTGTCAGGCTGGAGTGCAGTGGCGTGATCCCGGCTCACTGCAACCTCCGCCTCCTGGGTTCAAGCGATTCTCCTGCCTCAGCTGCCCGAGTAGCTGGGACTACAGGTGTGCACCACCATGCCCAGCTAGTTTTTGTATTTTTTAGTAGAGACGGGGTTTCACCATGTTGGCTAGGATAATCTCAATCTTTTGACTACATGATCCACTCACCTCAGCCTCCCAAAGTGCTGGGATCACAGGCGTGAGTCACTGCACCTGGCAACTTTTTTTTTTTTTGAAGTGGAGTTTCCCTCTGTTGCCCAGGCTGGAGTGCAATGGGGTGATCTTGGCTCATTGCAACCTCCACTTCCTGGGTTCAAGCCATTCTTGTGCCTCAGCCTCTAAGTAGCCGGGACCACAGGCTCCCGCCACCATGCCTGACTAATTTTTGTATTTTTAATAGAGACGGGCTTTCACCATGTTGGTCGAGCTGGTCTCAAACTCTTGACCTCGTCATCCCCCCACCTTGGCCTCCCAAATTGCTGGGATGACAGGCACGAGCCACTGCGTCTGGCCTACAGAGGTCTCTGGAACCATGAAGTTGCGTGCCCCATACAACTTACTCTTCACCCGCTTAGGAGATGGGTCTTTGACTGATGAGGAAACTGAGGCAGAGAGAGGCAAAATGACCTGCCTGAGGTCACACTGCAGAGGTGTGATTTGAATCTGGGATCCATGCTTGTTACTAATGCGGGGGGCTCCAGGAGCCGTGGACACAGAGCCTTTTTCCACCTGGGACTCTCCCTGACCAGCCTGGGGCATCATAGGACCTGAGCGTCACCGCAGGGTACGGCAGGAGCTGTCTGGGTGGTTGGGACACAGGGACATCAGCCCACAGCCCCTCACACCTGCTGATCCCTCTGCTTGCAGAAGCTGCCCCGAGTCCGTGAGCACCGAGGACCCCTGACCCAGCTTCGGGGACACCCGCCCCGGTGGCAGCCAATCTTCTGTGTTCTGCGTGGGGACGGCCGCCTGGAGTGGTTCAGCCACAAGGAGGTAAGTGAGTGTCTCGTGGCCTTTCTGCTTCTGGGTCCCTTCTTTCCACGCCCCCCAGCCTCAGCTTATGGAGTCCATCTGTCAGCATAGCCCCCACCTCTATCAATCACCCACTGTGAATCTTGGGCCTCTATATGCTTGGTCTGTTGTAGATCACCTCGTCCCATCCCCTGCTGTGCTGGATGGGTAAACTGAGGCCCAAGGCAGTATCAGAGCTGTGGTTTAAACCTCTTGAGGCCTTTGCAAGTCAGACCTCTGACCCTTCTGCTTTCTGGCTGGGGAGCTTGGGACGATCACTACCTTTCTGAAACTCAGTTTCCACCTCTGTGAAATGGAATGATAGTGTCTCACCCATGTAGGGCATGGAGGGTTCATCAGGTGGGTCCTCAGACAGCACATGGGACCAGCCTGGAAAATGGGGAGCCAGGGGGTGCTGGGAGTTCAGGGACTGAGGGAGGAAGGGAGGGAAAGGGAAAAGGAGGGAGAGAGAGAGAGAGGGCAGGAACAGGAGGAAGGAAGGGAAGGAGGGAGGAAGAGAGGAAGTTATGGGCACGGAGGGAGGATGGATTGGGCGGGAAGAGAGGGAGGGCTGGACCTGGTGGCTCACACCTGTAATTCCAGCCCTTTGGGAGGCGGAGGCAGGTGGATCCCTTCAGTCCAGGAGTTCAAGACCAGTGTGGCCAAGATGGTGAAACCCCATCTGTACTAAAAATACAAAAACTAGGGCCAGGTGCGGTGGCTCACGCCTGTAATCCTAGCCCTTTGTGAGGCCGAGGCGGGTGGTTCACCTGAGGTCGGGAGTTCAAGACCAGCCTGGCCAACATGGAGAAACCCCATCTCTACTAAAAATACAAAAATTAGCCGGGCATGGTGGTGCGTGCCTGTAGTCCGAGCTACTTGGGAGACTGAGCCGGAAGAATCCAGGAGGCAGAGGTTGCAGGGAGCTGAGATCGGGCCGTTGCACTCCAGCCTGGGCGACAGAGCGAGACTCCGTCTTAAAATAAATAAATAAATAAAATAAAATACAAAAATAACCAGGCATGGTGGTACACACCTGTAGTCCCAGCTACTCAGGAGGCTGAGCAGGAGAATCGCTTGAACCCGGGAGGTGGAGGTTTCAGTGAGCTGAGATCGTGCTACTGCACTCCAGCCTGGGCGACAGAGCCAGGCTCTGTCTCAAAACAAAAACAAAAGACAGAGAGAGGAAGGGAGGAAAGGTGGGGGGGGTGGTGTGCAGGTGGGAGGAGCAGAGGATTTTCCAGCTCATCTGAAATCTTCCCTGGATAGTACAGTTGGGACACAGAAGCCACAGTTCAGACCTGTCCCAAGTTGGTTCTCTGGGTGCCTTTTGTAGGAATATGAAAATGGGAACCGCCCCCTTGGCTCCACAGCCCTGACGGGATACACACTCCTGACTTCCCAGCGTGAATATCTCTACCTTTTGGATGCTCTCTGCCCGGCCTCCTTGGGTAAGGGTCCCGGGGTTCCCAGGAGCAGGTTTCTCCACCCCCAGCATTGTTGATATGTGGGGTCAGATCATTCTCTGTGGTGGGGGCGTCCCGTGCACATCCGGGCGTTAAGCAGCATCCCCGGCTTCTACCACTTGGAAGGCCAAGGCGGCTGGATCACTTGAGGTCAGGAGTTCAAGACCAGCCTGGCCAACATGGTGAAATCCCACCACTACTAAAAATACACAATTTAGCTGGGTGTAGTGGCATGTGCCTGTAATCCCAGCATTTTGGGAAGCGGAGGTGGATGGATCACCTGAGTTCAGGAGGTGGCCTCATGAGGCCCCCATTGTGAATATGACAACCACAAATGTCTCCAACATTGCCAAGTGTCTCCCGGGGGCGCCGTTGCCCCGGTGAGCATCCCTGTTCTGGAAAACAAATAAACACCCACTCTCGCCAGAGTGAGAGAAAGAGTTAGGTCGTGGAAACAGAATCAAAATAGCAAAGGATAAAAACAGTAAAAGCTGGGATGTGTGCTGTGGCTCATGCCTGTAGTCTCAGCTACTTGGGAGGCTGAGGTGGGAGGATCGCTTGAGCCTCGGAGGTGGAGGTTGCAGTGAGCCGAGATCTTACCATCACACTCCAGCCTGGGCTATAGAGTGAAACTCCATCTCCAAAAACAACAACAACAACAAAAACAATAGGCTGGGCGAGGTGGCGCACGCCTGTCATCCCAGCACTTTGGGAGGCCGAGGAGGGTGGATCAGTTGAGGTCAGGAGTTCGAACCAGCCTGGCCAACATGGTGAAACCCCGTCTCTACTAAAAATACAAAAATTAGCTGGGTGTAGTGGCATGTGCCTGTAATCACACCACTTTGGGAGGCTGAGGTGGGTGGATAACTTAAGGTGAGGAGTTCGAGACCAGCCTGGCCAACAGTGAAACCCCGTCTCTAGTAAAAATTCAAAAATCAGCCGGGTGTAGTGGCATGCCCCTGTAGGGCAGGAAAATCACAGCTCAGAGACATGAAAACGTGTGCCCTAGAAAGTAGTTTGGACAGGCTGGGCACAGGCTCACACCTGTGATCCCTGCACTTTGGGAAGCCAAGGTGGGCAGATCAAGAGGCCAGGAGATCGAGACCATTCTGGCTAACATGGTGAAACCCCGTCTCCACTAAAAAAAAAAATAGAAAAATTGGTGGGGCGCTGTGGCTCACGCCTGTAATCCTAGCACTTTGAGAGGCTGAGGTGGGTGGATCACCTGAGGTCAGGAGTTCTAAAAAAAAAAAAAAATTAGCCGGGCATGGTGGCAGGTGCCTGTAATTCTAGCTACTCAGGAGGCTGAGGCAGGAGAATCGCTTGAACCCAGGGGTCGGAGGTTGCAGTGAGCTGAGATCATGCCACTGCACTCCAGCCCAGTGACACAGCGAGACTCCATCTCAAAAAAAAAAGAAAAAGACAAAGAAAGAAAGAAAATGAAAGTGGTTTGGGGTTTGATCAGGTTGGAACCCCGGCCGGCTAACTGCAAAGCCCCACATCAAGCCGGTCTCATATAACATCCTAGCTTGGATGGATTGGTGGTGGCTGCCAGGAGGACTGTACTGAGGAAGCTGAGGCTGGAAAACCATGCTGGGATGGATTGGTGATGTCTGCCTTGGGCATGCAATGGAGAAGGTGACTTTACCTCCCCACAAACTGTGCCCTGCCCAGCGCTGCTGGAATAAGGAAGGTGGCAGGTTTCATGGTGTGGCTCATATTTATCGAGCAACTGCCCATTTCAGGGACTGCTGTATGCATTTCAGGGCTATTTTCTCCTAGTGAACGAGTGTTTAGAAGATGCGACCTCCTCTGTTTGTTTTCAGGAGACCATACTCAGGAAGAGCCTGACTCCCTCTTGGAAGTGCCTGTGAGGTTCCCCCTATTCCTCCAGCACCCCTTCCGCCGGCACCTCTGCTTCTCTGCAGCCACCAGGGAGGCACAGCATGCCTGGAGGCTGGCACTGCAGGGTGGCATCCGGCTTCGGGGCACAGGTGGGTCTCAGGAAGGGTCCAGTAGTTGTGAGGCTAATGGTCTGGGGTCACATAGCTCAGCCTCTGTTGGCTTGGGACCTCTCCAGGCCTCACTTTTCTTACCTAGAAAATGGGTTGTTAGACTGGGCATGGTGGCTCATGCCTGTAATCCCAGCACTTTGGGAGGCCAAGATAGGCAGATCACCTGAGGTCAAGAGTTCGAGACCAGCCTGGCCAACATGGTGAAACCCCATCTCTACTAAAAATACAAAAATTAGCTGGGCTTGGTAATGGGCGCCTGTAATCCCAGCTACTCGGGAGGCTGAGGCAGGAGAATCGCTTGAACCCAGGAGGCAGAGGTTGCAATGAGCCGAGATCACCCCATTGCACTCCAACCTGGGCAACAAGAGCAAAACTCCGTGTCAAAAAACAAAACAAAACAAAATGGAAAGAAAATGGGTTGTTGGGGGAGTGGGAAGGGACATCAGGCTGTTGTGAGTGACTAGGGCTGTGACAGAGACACGCAGGATTCTCTGGAAGCTCAGCCTGGGGAATGGGAATTAGAGCAGGCTTCCCAGATGAGGGGAAGCTGGGGTCTGAAAAAGAGGAGGGGCCAGCCAAGTGAAAAAGGGGAATAGGTCAGGCGCAGTGGCTCGTGCCTGTAATCCCAGCTTGATGCCAAGAGTTCAAGACCAGCCTGGGCAACATGGTGAAACTCCATCTGTGCAAAAAATACAAAAATTAGCTGGGTGTGGTGGCATGTGTTTGCGGTGGTCTCAGCTACTCAGGAGGCTGAGGTGGGAGGATCGTTTGAGCCCAGGACTTGGAGGCTGCAGCGAACTGTGATCATGTCACCATACTTCAGCCTGAGCAATGGAGAGACCCCTATCTAAAAAAAAAAAGAGAGAGAGAGAGAGAAAGAAAGGAAAAAAGAAAGAGAAAGAGAAAAAGGAAGGAAGGAAGAAAGGGATGAAGGAAGAAAGGAAGGAAGGAAGGAAAAAGAAAGAAAAAAAGAGGCCGGACGTGGTGGCTCATGCCTGTAATCTCAGCACTTTGGGAAGACAAGGCAGGTGGATCACGAGGTCAGGAGTTCAAGGTCAGCCTGGGCAAACATGGTGAAACCCAGTCTCTACTGAAAATACAAAAAATTAGTTGGGCATGGTGGGAGACGCCTGTAATCCTAGCTACTCAGGAAGCTGAGGCAGGGGAATCACTTGAACCCAGGAGATGGAGGTTGCAGTGAGCGGAGACCAGGTCATTGCACTCTAGCCGGGGCCACAGTACGAGATTCCGTCTCAAAAAAAAAAAAAAAAAAAAAAAGGAAGGAAGGATAAGGAAGGAAAAGAGGGAGAGAGGGAAGGAGGAAGGGAGGGAAAGAGGAAAGCAAAAAAGTAGCGGACCAGCAGGACTGACACACACAGTTGGGCAGGTTGTTAACTGCATAAACGACGCAACTGGAGGAGCAGGTAGTGTCTGCGGTATGTATGGCCTGAACTGCTGGTCACGGGGCTGTGGCTGCCAGCAGAGGGTTCCTTCTAAGTTGAATAAGGGTGCCTTAAGGGCTGGTGGTGATCCTGAGGGAATGTGTTCTCTGCGGCAGGCACTGTCTGTGCAAAGTTCCAGAGATGAGTGAGACTTGGGTGTTGGGCACCTGCAGGAGGAGGGCTTCCTCCCCGGGCCATGGGGAACCAGGCAGGCACTGAGCTATGAGCAGCCACTGAGGCCCAGTCCCTCTCAGTCCTGCAGCGAAGCCAGGCCCCTGCTGCCCGGGCCTTCCTGGACGCCGTCCGACTCTACCGGCAGCACCAAGGCCACTTTGGCGACGACGACGTGACCCTAGGTTCAGACGCCGAGGTCAGTGCCCCGCGAGGCCGCCACCCGGACCACCAGAACCCCTTCTGGCCGGCCGCGGCGCCCACGGCCCCTTCTCCTGCAGGTGCTGACCGCGGTGCTGATGCGGGAGCAACTTCCCGCGCTGCGAGCCCAGACCCTTCCTGGCCTGCAGGGGGCCGGCCGCGCCCGCGCCTGGGCCTGGACCGAGGTTTGCACGGATCCGGACCCGGGAACAGGGGGCGGGATCCGGGCGCTCGGGTTCCCCTCCTACGACTGTGGCCTAAACTTCTGCCGGTCTCTCTGACCCCCATCCTCGCCCCGCGTCTCGTCTCTCCTGCCCTCCTGTCCCGCGTGGGGTCCCCTCGACCGGTCTGGGCAGCTTCTGGAGGCCGTTCACGCAGCTGTCCTGGCCGGGGCCTCCGCCGGGCTCTGCGCCTTCCAGCCCGAAAAAGATGAGCTGCTTGCGTCGCTGGAGAAGACGATCCGCCCGGACGTGGACCAGCTGCTGCGGCTGCGGGCGCGCGTGGCTGGGCGGATGCGGAGTGAGACTCGGGGGCGGGGCCTGGGCTGGGAGGGGCGAGGCAATGCTGGGGACAGATGGGCGTGACCTAAGCGAGGAACGGCCATGGCCTTGGGTGAATAAGGGGCGTGGTCGGGGAAGGGCGGGGCCTAAGCTAGAAAGTGATGGGCGTGGTTTTGTGGGCGTGGCACTAGGGCGGGGCCTAGAGTCTGCCCCAAAGACAAGGTCCTGAGAGGGCTGTGCTGGATACAGCAAGGGCGGAGCCTCAGCGGGGGATCGGCGTGGCCTTGAGGCTGAGGCTGGAGGGGTTGAGGCCCGGAGCTGGGCCACAGCGGGTTGGGCGGGCCTGGAAAGTAGAAGAGCCGGGGAGGGGTGGGCCAAGGTGGCCCCTAAAATACTCAGTTGGGAATCCCGACTCGGCCCGCCCCTCCGAGGCTCAGTTTTCTCATCACTACAATGAGGTAGAAGAGGGTGCTCAGCGTCCCTGTTCGGGTCCCCCTCGCCCTGCTGAACTCGGGCCCCTGCCCATCCCCATCTGCGAGGCACCTTGCGGAGGGGACTCCAGGTCAGTGTCTTCCACTCCCAGCGGATATCAAGGGACCGCTCGAGTCGTGCCTGCGCCAGCATGTGGACCTGCAGCTGCCCCGGGTCGCTCAGACCCTGCTGGACACCGTGGAAGCCTTGCTCAAGGTGGTGCGGACCCTCCTGGCTCAAGGCATGGACCGACTGTCCGGCCACCTGCGCCAGAGCCCATCGGGCACGCGGTTGCGCAGGGAGGTGAGCTCCCGTGGGTAGGGGTTCAGCGGGCCAGCGGGTGATGTGTTGAGTCTTTCCTGTTGAAAACCTCTGAATTTGTTTTAGGCTGCTTTTTACTTATTGTGGACCCATCACCATGCTATAGTCACTGGAGCAGAGTTTTTGCTTTGTTTGTTTTGGAGACAGAGTCTCGTTCTGTCACCCTGGCTGGAGTGCAGTGGCACACACAATCTTAGCTCACTGCAGCCACAACCTCCCAGGCTCAATTGATTCTCCTACCTTAGCCTCCCGAGTAGCTGGAAATACAGGCGAATGTCACCATGCCCAGCTAATTTTTAAATTTTTTTGTAGAGACAGGGTCTTGCCTTGTTGCCCAGGCTGGTCTCAAACTCCTGGGCTTAAGCGATCTGCCTGCCTTGGCCTCCCAAAGTGCTGGGATTACAGGTGCGAGCCACTTCAGTGGCCACGAAGCACAGTTTAAAACATGAGGGGAAAGGAGTTGGATGAGGAGAGTGGCATTTTAGCAAAATCATTCTGAGATCACCCCCCAAACTCCTCCTCCCATTCGCCTGCAGGGAACAACCCATGTGGTCTTGTGAGCCAGATAATTCTGCTCAAGGCAGGTCAACTCAGTGCATCTGATATTCAAGTAGCACCTAAAATCCATCCATCCACCCACCCATCCATGCACACATACATACATATGTGCATACAGAAAGCAGCACCTACTATGTGCCAGGCAACCTTCAACTCATTCCTTTTTTTTTTTTTTTTTTTGAGACGGAGTTTTGCTCTTGTTACCCAGGCTGGACTGCAATGGCGCAATCTCGGCTCACCGCAACCTCCGCCTCCTGGGTTCAGGCAATTCTCCTGCCTCAGCCTCCTGAGTAGCTGGGATTACAGGCACGTGCCACCATGCCCAGCTAATTTTTTGTATTTTTAGTAGAGACGGGGTTTCACCATGTTGACCAGGATGGTCTCGATCTCTTGACCTCGTGATCCACCCGCCTCAGCCTCCCAAAGTGCTGGGATTACAGGCTTGAGCCACCGCGCCCGGCCCTTCAACTCATTCTTAACCTTCTACTTCCTAATCACCTTCTCCAGGATCTGTCCCTGGTCCCCCTCTATGTCTTGTGGTAGCCTGTGCTTCTCTCATCACAGCCTCACTTTCATACCACTGGGGGAGATGTCTACACTCTGTCTCCTCCAATTTGTAAGCAAGGGCTGGCTTAGAGTATTCCATTTCTGCAGCCCCAGGGCCCAGCACAGAGAGGACATGAGGTGGTCATAGATCCAGGTCCAACTGAGTGTGCTCATTTCCTCTCAACTGTGCCAGCACCTCATGTTATCGTTTTTTCAGGTTTTATCATTTTATACCCATGACACCATGCCTCACCGTTCCTTTTATTTTTTGAGACAGAGTCTCGCTCTGTCACCCAGGCTGGAGTGCAGTGTGATCCCAGCTCAATGCAACCTCTGCCTCCTGGGTTTAAGCGATTCTCTCCCTCAGCCTCCCGAGTAGCTGGTATTACAGGTGCCTGCCACTGCGCTTGGCTAATTTTTGTATTTTTAGTAAAGACGGGGTTTCAATATCTTGGCCAGGCTGATCTTGAACTCCTGACCTCATGATCCACCCATGTTGGCCTCCCAAAATTCTGGGAATACAGGCGTGAGCCACCGTGCCTGGCCTTATTTTATTTTTTGACACAGAGTCTGTCTCCCAGGCTGACGTGCGGTGGTGCAGTCTTGGCTCACTGCAACCCCTACCTCCCGGATTCAAGCGATTCTCATGCCTCAGCCTCCCAAGTAGCTGGGATTACAGGTGTGCGCCACCACACCTGGCTAATTTTTGTATTTTTAGTAGAGACGGGGTTTCTCCATGTTGGCCAGGCTGGTATCCAACTCCTGACCTCAAGGGATCTGCCCGCCTCAGCCTCCCAAAGTGCTGGGATTACAGGCATGAGCCACCACGCCCGGCCCACCGCTACTTTATTATGAGTTTCTTTGGTGACAACTGAGGCGGAATGTGTTTTCATTTGGGTTTCTCCTTTGGTGAGTTGGCTGTGGGGTCCTTGGCCCTTTGCAATCAGCTGACAGAACCCCCCCCCACCACAAACTGCTTCCGGGAACATAGGTTTACTCATTCGGGGAGATGCCGTGGGACTTGGCGCTGATGCAGACATGCTACCGTGAGACTGAGCGGAGCCGGGGGCGCTTGGGGCAGCTGGCAGCACCGTTTGGCTTCCTGGGAATGCAGAGCCTCGTGTTTGCGGCCCAGGATCTTGCACAGCAGGTGAGGGTGAGCAGGAGCCTGGGAGGAGGCCAGCCTGCAAAGAGCACCTCCACTAAGTGTGTCCTGGAGAGATCATGATAATTGAGAACGACTCAGCGGGGATGCCAGTCTCATGGGGACATGAGCCCGTTTCCAGGCAGCGCCACACGTGGTGGACAGAGCTGGGGCAGAATGTACAGGGAGCGCCGAGGATGTTCCTGATCCATCTCTGGGGTTGACGGGACTTTCGGGAGGAGGGGACTTCCAACATGGGGCAGCAGTGGGAGGAATGAGGCTGGCGCAAGTCCCGAGTGAACAGTGTTGAGAGCCCTTGTCTGCATTTGGGGAACGTGGAGCAATTTTTTAGAAATGGGGAATATAGGCTGGCGAGATGGATGGGCAGATTGCTGAGTGCCTTGAGTATGGTGCTAAGGGGTGGGCTCTTTCCTGAAGGCAATGGGAAGCCAGAGCATGCGTGTGAGCAGGGGGAGGGCGTGGCTGGAAGTTCTGCCTGCCGTAGGGAGCACAGGCTGTGGAGGGCAGGAAGAGGGGAAGAACAGAGGAGGCCTGGACCAGGATTGCGGATGTCAGTGGGGAGAAGTGAGAATTGTTTTGAAGTCTGAGATGGGACCTGCTGATGGACTTGGTGACAGAAGAAGAGAGTGAGATGATTCAGTCCCACCTGGCACAGTTGTTCAGTTTTTGCACTGCACAAGAGCACTCAGTGGAGGAGGCTGAACTCTGGCTGACTCTCTGCTCCCCATTCTGGGCACCCTGGCACCATCCTTCAGAGGGAGGGGGCTTTCTGCCAGTTTCCACATAGTTTCCCACAGACTGGACCATTCCCAGGTCCTGAGAGGAGGGGAAAGGTGTTTCCTGGGACAAGGAGGAGGAGGTTGGGAGAGGTGGCTGGTTGGGGCAGGCTGGATGCTGAGAAGGGGTCAGCTGGGCAGGCCGGGGCCCAGGAGGCTGGATCACAGATTCTGGGGTCATCACAGCATCTCCTCCCACAGCTCATGGCTGATGCCGTGGCCACCTTCCTGCAGCTGGCCGACCAGTGTCTGACCACAACCCTCAACTGTGACCAGGCTGCCCAGAGGCTGGAGAGAGTCAGGGGGCGCGTGCTGAAGGTGTGGTCTGCGGGTACGGGGTGGCACCGGGTGGCAGTGGGGCCTGGGTCCTCAGATGGTCACTAGAGGCGCCGTTGGGTGTGTTGTGCAGAAGTTCGAATCGGACAGCGGGCTGGCGCAGAGGAGGTTCATCCGAAGCTGGGGTCTCTGCATCTTTTTACCTTTTGTGCTGAGCCAGCTGGAGCCAAGCTGCAGGAAGGTGAGTTAATGGGAAGCGTGCAGGCAGGTCTGAGCATTGCCACACATCCACGTAAGGCAGGCAGAATGTTCTTTGAATATGAGAGACTTCTGCCCAGGAGCCATGGCTCACGCCTGTAATCCCAGCACTCTGGGAGGCCAAAGCAGGTGGATTGCTTGAGGTCAGGAGATCAGTCTGAACAACATAGTGAAACCCCATCTCCATAAAAGTACAGAAGTTGGCCGGGCGCAGTGGGTCATGCCTGTAATCTCAGCACTTTGGGAGGCAGAGGCCGAGGCAGACCCTGAGGTCGAGAGTTCAAGACCAGCCTGATCAACATGGAGAGACCCCATCTCTACTAAAAATATGAAATTAGCCAGGCATGGTGGCGCCTGCCTGTAATCCCAGCCGCTGGGGAGGCTGAGGCAGGAGAATCGCTTGAACCTGGGAGGCAGAGGTTGCATTGAGCTGAGATCGCGCCATTGCACTCCAGCCTGGGCAACAAGATCGAAACTCCAAAAAAAATCATCTCAAAAAAAATCGTCTCAAAAATAAAAACCAAAAACAAAAACAGAAGTTAGCCAGGCGTGGTGGCATGTCCCTGTGGTCCCAGCTACTCCGGAGGCCAAGAGGTGGGAGGATCAATTGAGCCCAGGAAGTCGAGGCTCCAGTGAGCTAGGATTGCACCACTGCACTCCAGCCTGGGCAACAGAGCAATGCCCTATCTCAAAAAAAGGGGTTTCTGTATCCTGAGCCCCGGAGCTGGGTCAGGTGGCTTTTCTGGGCTTCCACAATGCCATCTGCTTTGCCCGTGATGGGGCTGATTACCCTGTGTCTGCTGAGGAAGAGCTGGGATGGGTGTCATAAATCACATATCACCGGGTGACATGGGTACCAGAGGAGGGGCGTGGCGGATGATGGAGAGTTTGGGTAAGGGTTGGGTAAGGGGTTACCAGGGGTCTGGAAGGATCTCCCTGTGAAATGAAGGCACAGGCCATGTCCCGGGGAGGGCATTCCAGGTAGAGGGTACAGCATGTGCAAAGGCCCTGAGGCCTGGCGGTGCCTGGCGTGTTGAAGGAACAGTGACGAGGTGGGTGTGGCTGGGGCTTGATGAGTGGGAGAGTGCGAAGGAGGTCCGGGGAGTCCTAGGTGCCTGGCACACAGGGCTCAGGGGCACCAGGCGGGTGTCTGACACAGGTACAAACGGAATCCTCTAGAGAAAGTGGCTGGGGGCTTGGGGAGTCCCAGCGGAGATACTCACAATACTCCCTGTGAGGTGTGACTTGTTGTGTCTAATTAATCTCATGAATCCTTTCCACAACGATAGAGAATAGGGGTCACTGAGTCCATTTTAAAGATAAGGAAACTGAGGCCCAGTGTGGTGGTGAAGGCCTGTCATCCCAGCACTTTGGGATAGTGAGACCCTATCTCTACAAAAAATACAAGCATTAGCCAGGTGCGGAGTGCATGCCTGTAGTCTCAGCTACTTGGGAGGCTGAGGGGAGAGGATCGCTTGAGCCTGGGAGGTTGAGGCTGCAGTGAGCCATGACTGTGCCACTGCACTCCAGCCTGGATGACAGAGTGAGACCTGTTTATTTTTATTTTTATTTTTTTATTTTTGAGACAGAGTCTTGCTCTGTCACCCAGGCTGGAGTGCAGTGTCTCGATCTCGGCGCTCTGCAACCTCTGCCTCCCGGGTTCAAGCAATTCTCTCCCTCAGCCTCCTGAGTAGCTGGGATTACAGGTGCCTGCCACCACACCCAGCTAATTTTTTTTGTATTTTTATAGAGACGGGGGTTTCACCATCTTGGCCAGGCTGGTCTTGAACTCCTGACCTCCTGATCTACCTGCCTCAGCCTCTCAAAGTGTTGAGATTACAGGCATGAGCCATCGTGCCCAGCCAAGACCTGTTTATTTTGTTTTGTGTTTTTTTAAATTTAAAAAAATATATAAACAACTCCTTCAAAGCAGAATATTTATTTATTTATTTATTTATTTTGAGATGGAGTCTCGCTCTGTTACTAGGGTGGAGTGCAGTGGTGTGATCTCAGCTCTTGACCTCATGATCCACCCGCCTTGGTGTCCCAAAATGCTGGGATTACAGGCGTGAGCCACCACACCTGGTCCGTGTTTATTTTGAAATAAATAAAAAAAAAAAACCTTAAAAAAATAAAGATAAGGAAGCTGAGGCCCGACGCTCCCTCCCCCACAGCTAATCAAGACCAAGGTTAGGGCAGAAACCCACGACATAGGCCTCTAGAGCCCCTCCCCTCCAGCTGAGCCCCTAACCTGCCGTGGTTCCAGGAGCTGCCTGAGTTTGAGGGGGATGTCCTTGCCGTGGGCAGCCAGGCTCTGACCACCGAGGGCATCTATGAGGACGTCATCCGCGGGTGCTTGCTGCAGAGGATTGACCGAGGTGAGTCCTGCCCTGCCATGGCTCAGGGGAGCCTAGGCTGGCAGCCACTGGCTGTATGTACCGAGTCCCACCAGGGCCCCATCGCCTCTCACTCTCTGTGAACACTTGCCATCCAACCTCAAGTCAGGACTTGGCCAGAGTTGGTCCAGGGTGGAGAAGCTCAGAGGGGCAGGGAAGGAAACTCTCTTTGGATTGGGGCTCTGAGGGACGTATAGGAGTTCTCAGGATGAGGAGGAGGCAGAGTTCAAAAACTATGGATAGAGGTTGGGTGTGGTGGCTCACCCTTTTAATCCCAGCACTTTGGGAGGCTGAGGTGGGCAGATCACTTGAGGTCAGGAGTTCGAGACCAGCCTGACCAACATAGTGAAATCCCGTCTCTACTAAAAATATAAAAACTTAGCCGGGCGTGGTGGTGCACACCTGTAGTCCCAGCTACTCAGGAGGCTGAGGCAGGAGAATTGCTTGAACGTGGGAGGCAGAGGTTGCGGTGAGCCAAAGTCATGCCACTGTGCTGCAACCTGGGTGACAGAGCAAGACTCCATCTTTATTTATTATTATTATTATTTTTTTGAGAGAAAGTCTCACTCTGTTGCCCAGGCTGGAGTGCAGTGGCACAGTCTTGGCTCACTGCAACCTCCGCCTCCTGGGTTCAAGTTATTCTCCTGCCTCAGCCTCCCAAGTAGCTGGGGCTACAGGCACGTGCCACCATGCCCAGCTAATTTTTGTATTTTTAGCAGAGATAGGGTTTCCCCATGTTGGCCAAGCTGGTCTCGAACTGCTGACCTCCAGTGATCCGCCTGCCTCAGCTTCCCAAAGTGCAGGGAGTGGGTCCATCCTGAATTAATTTGTGATGTCTGCCCAGAGCAGTGTGTTGGGAGGCGAGGCTGGTGGTGTCCAGGCTCGGTGAAGGGTGCAGGGATCAGCTAGCAATGTCTGCCATGGGTGCGGGCTGGGAGAGAGGCTTTATGTGAGCCACCTGTTCAGGATTCCTATTTTGAGACATTTGTAGTCTCTCTGGGAAAATGCAGGGTACCCACTGAATTTCTGAAAGAAAGAAAAAAAGAAAATGCAGGGAAGCCACTTGGTGCCTGGGCTTCCCCAGGTGTGTCCAAGAGTTTATCTCATTTCAGAATTGAAAAAGGCCCTTGGTGCCAATGATGTATCCTGCACTCTAGATGGCTGCTTGGAGGTCCCATGGGAACAGGAGGAAGCAGGTGGGGAACTTCACAGCCTTCTGGAACATGCCAAAGTGATTGCTGGGGGTGGGGAGGTGGGGGCCTGCATGGGGTGTATGGGATTGTTGTGAGTGTGGGTTCATGGATGGCACAGGATGCACCTTGCCTCCTTACCCAGCCAGGCTGGCCAAGCTCATGAACAAGCGCAGTGGGAAGCTGTGGAGTGTATCTGAGCCACAGAGGGACGCTCTAAGGCAGGCAGGCCTCTGACATGCATGCGAGCTCAGCCCTCAGGAGATGAAATTGTGGCGAATTTGTGTCCCATCTCTGTTTTTTTTTTTTTTTTTTTAAAAGGGATCTAGCTCTGTTGCCCAGGCTGGAATGCAGTGGTATGATCTCGGCTCACTGCAACCTCCACCTCCCAGGTTCAAGTGATTCTCCTGCCTCAGCCTCCCAAGTAGCTGAGACTACAGGCGTGTACCACCACACCTGGCTAATTTATGTATTTTTAGTAGAGACAGGTGTGTCACCATGTTGGCCAGGCTGGTCTCAAACTTCTGACCTCAGGTGATCTGACGGCCTCAGCCTCCCAAAGTGCTGGGATTACAGGTGTGAGTCATGATGCCCAGCCTTTGTATTTCATCTCTAATGCCAGGAGTTAGGGGACATCTTCCAATGGCTACTTCCTGTTCCCAACTTGGAAAGGGAGATTGTAGTGATGGGGTCCTTAGGTTTACCACCAGGAAGAGCTTGCAAGATGGGCATAATTTGGGGGATAATTTTTTATGCAGCAGTAGCTAACTAATACGCTTCCCAGCTGATCTGGGACAGAGAAACTGATCAATATTTACACTAACTTGAATAAATAAACAGTCCTAGAAAGACTTCTAAGGGCATGCACAGTGGCTCATGCCTGCAATCCCAGCACTCTGGGAGGCCAAGGCGGGTGGATTGCTTGAGCCTCAGAGTTTGGGACCAGCCTGGACAACATAGCAAGACCCCATCTCTACAAAAAGTTGAAAAATTAGTTGGGTGTGGTGGAACGCACCTGTAGCCTCAGCTACTCAGGAGGCTAAGGTGTCAGGATTTACTTGAGCCCAGGAGATGGAGGCTGCATTGAGCATGGATTGCACCACTGCCCTCCAGCCTGGGCCACAGAGGGACACCCTGTCTCAAAAAAAACAAACTAACAAATACAAACTTCTGAGTGTCAGAATATTTGAGGATTTGCAATCGGATGTGAAGGATTGTGGACAGGCCCCTGAATCTCTTTCACCAGAACCACGCCAATTGGCATTTGGTTTCTAGTCTTTCATACTAACAGCCAATGCCGCAGGGAATTATCTTGTACACGCCTTTTGTGCAAGTGCAGGTTCCCGTGGGCAGATCCCGAAATAGGAAAGCTCTGACTTTAAAGTAGGTGTGTTTGTCATTTCAACAGAAGGCTGTCCCCCAGGTAGCCTCACCTGCCGCCCCTCGCCTTTGTTCGGGAGGGTTAGGAGCTGCTTTCAGCCCCTTCTCTGAGAACCTTCTTTCCTACCCTTCACCCTTTATCTTTTGGCTGGTTATACATTTCTCTTTTTCTTTTTATTTTTTTTGAGATAGAGTCTCTGTCGCCCAGGCTGGAGTGCAGTGGCAGGATCTTGCCTCATTGTAACCTCCACCTCCCAGGTTCAAGCGATTCTCCTGCCTCAGCCTCCCAAGTAGCTGGGACTACAGGCGTGCACCACCACACCTGGCTAATTTTTGTATTTTTAGTAGAGATGGGGTATCACCATGTTGGTCAGTAACCATGTTGGTCTCTAACTCCTGACTTCAGGTGATCCGCCTGCCTCGGCCTCCCAAAGTGCTAGGATTACAGGCACGAGCCACTGTGCCCGGCCTACATTTTTTTTTTTTTGAGATGGAGTTTCACTCTTGTCCCCGGCTGGAGTGAAATGGCGCGATCTCAGCTCATTACAATGTCCACCTCTTGGGTTCAAGCGATTCTCCTGCCTCCTGAGCAGCTGGGATTATAGTCGCCCACCACCACATCCAGCTAATTTTTGTATTTTTAGTAGAGACGAGGTTTTACCATGTTGGCCAGGCTGGTCTCAAACTCCTGACCTCAGGTGATCTGCCCATCTCGGCCTCCCAAAGTGCTGGGATTACAGGCGTGAGCCACCATGCCTGGCCAACATTTCTATTAACTCTGATTTTTTTTTTTTTTTTCTGAGATGGAGTCTTGCTCTGTCCCCCAGGCCGTAGGGCAGTGGCACGATCTTGGCTCACGGCATCCTCCACCGCCCGGGTTTAAGTGATTCCTCTGTCTCAGCCTCCTGAGTAGCTGGGACTACAGGCAGGTGCCACCATACCCAGCTAATTTTTTTGTATTTTAGTAGAGACGAGGTTTCACCACTTTGGCCAGGATGATATTGATCTCCTGACCTGTGATTCATCTGCCTCGGCTTCCCAAAGTGCTGGGATTACAGGCGTGAGCCACCGTGCCTGGCCCATTAACTCTGATTTTTTAAGCACTTATTACATACCAGATGTCCGACATGTCTGACTTTTTGATGTCTGTTTGATATTTTTCATTATACAGATGAGGAAACTGAGGCTGAGCGAGAAGGAGCGACCTGTCCCGGGCAGCCAGGCTCTGGTGCCCAGATCCAGCCACGCGGCCCGCCGTCTTCTCGAGAAACACTCCATAGCTGAATCTTCACCGGAATCTATCTTGTTTCTATTAGATAAATGTCTACAAGAGGAATTTTTGGGCCAAAATGGATGTGCCATCTTTAGGCTTTTGTACCCACTGCCCATCCAGAAAACTGTGCCATTTTATACTCCAAGCAGCAGCATTTGTGTATTTCTTCCAAGTCTTTACTTTTTTTTTGAGGCAGAGTCTTGCTTTGTCACCCAGGCTAGAGCGCAGTGGCATGATCTCGGCTCACGTAACCTCCCCCTCCCAGGTTCAAGTGATTCTCCTGTCTCAGCCTCCTGAATAACTGGGATTACAGGTGCCTGCTGCCACGCCCAGTTAATTTTTGTATTTTTAGTAGAGACGAGGTTTCACCATGTTGGCCAGGCTGGTCTCAAACTCCTGTCCTCAAGTGATCTGCCCGCCTCGGCCTCCCAAAGTGCGGGGATTACAGGCAAGAGCCACCGAGCCCGGTCCATTTTTTTTTTCCGATAATAGAGACAGGGTCTCGCTATGTTGCCCAGGCTGGACTTGAACTCCCAAACTCCAAGCAATCCTTCTGCCTCGGCCTCCCAAAGTGCTAGGGTTATAGGAGTGATCCACCCTGTCCAGCCTCCAAATCCTTTCTCAACACGAGGACTTTTCATAAAAAGAAAAAACTATGCCAATTAGACACACACAGAAATCTCATTCTTTTATTTTGAATTTATTTGACTAGATTGAATTTACAAATAAGTTTATTATGGCCGGGCGCAGTGGCTCATGCCTGTAATCCCAGCACTTTGAGAGGCTGAGGTGGGTAGATCACTTGAGCTCAGGAGTTCAAGCCCAGCCTGGCTAACATAGTGAGACCCCGTCTCTACAAACAAATACAAAATTAATAGCTGGGAGTGGTGGCTCATGCCTGTAATCCCAGCACTTTGGGAGGCTGAGACAGCTGGATTGCCTGAGGACAGGAGTTTGTGACCAGCCAGGGCAACATGGCGAAACCCCATCTCTACTAAAAATACCAAAAAAAAAAAAAAAAAAAAAGAAGCTGAGCTGAGAGGGTAGATTTACCTATTTACCTGAGCCTGGGAAGTCAAGGCTGCAGTGAGTCTGCACTCCAGCCCGGGCCATGCGGGTGAGACCCTGTCTCAAAAAACAAGATCCAGATATGTTGATTAGCCATTTGCCTGTTTGTAGTTTTGTTTTTTCATTTTAGCGAATTGCCTGTCCATAGCTTTATTCTACTTTTCAGGAGTGTTTAGATTTTTCTTATTGATATCGAATCACTTTTTTTTTTTTTTTTTATGGAGACGGAGTTTCGCTCTTGGTACCCAGGCTGGAGTGCAATGGCGCGATCTCGGCTCACCGCAACCTCCGCCTCCTGGGTTCAGGCAATTCTCCTGCCTCAGCCTCCTGAGTAGCTGGGATTACAGGCACGCGCCACCATGCCCAGCTAATTTTTGTATTTTTAGTAGAGACGGGGTTTCACCATGTTGACCGGGATGGTCTCGATCTCTTGACCTCGTGATCCACCCGCCTCAGCCTCCCAAAGTGCTGGGATTACAGGCGTGAGCCACCCCGCCCGGCCCGAATCACTTTTTTTATCTGAAGGGTATGAAGGCTTCCTGACACAGGTTACAGATTTTTTTTTTTCTCGGCTTGCTGTGAGCTGTTAGGGTTTGTTTCCTAGCTGCAAATCTTAACTTGGTATCAAGTTTCCCGGCCGGGAGAGCAGCCTTTCCCTGCCTCCCTCTGCTTGCCAGGAAAGTCATGTGCTAAGTAGATAATGGCAGCCTCTCCACTCTCACGAGCTTTGCAGCTGCTTCCGGAGTGGGTTCCACAGGGATTCCCTGTGTTCTTGGTTCAGCTTACAGAGGGACGGTCACACTCCATGGAGACAGTTTCCTCCCATTCTGTCTGGAGTTTTCAGCCTCCCCTAAGACAATAAGATATTCCTGACCTTTCCAGCTACTTCCCTCCAACCCCACCTTCCGAAATACATTTTCGAATACATTTGCACTTCAGAGTCTCCTTCAGCTGTCTTCCTTTTACCCTGGACGGGGTGGGACGGGATGTAGATGTTAATTCTGGAACAATTGCAGCCGCAAGAATTTGTCATCTTGCCCCTTTTGAGAAAACCATTGTTTGCCCTGGGGTCTTTTTCTTAATATGAAAACATCTTTCTTCGTCAAGTCCACAGAGTGTAAATTTGTTTTTAACTTTTTTTTTTCTTTTAAGATGGTGTCTCGCTCAGTTGCCCAGGCTGGAGTGTAGTGGTATGATCTTGGCTCACTGCAATCTCCACCTCTTGGGTTTAAGAGATTCTCCTGTCTCCGCTTTCCGAGTAGCTGGGATTACAGGTGGGTGCCACCACGCCCGGATAATTTTTTGTATTTTTAATAGAGACGGGGCTTCACCATATTGGCTAGGCTGGTCTTAAACTCCTGACCTCAGGTGATCCACCTGCCTCGGCCTCCCAAAGTGCTGGGATTACAGGCGTGAGCCACTGCGCCCGGCCTGTAT
>NW_022437113.1:1514846-1525723 GCF_009761245.1 Sapajus apella | reverse complement strand
CGCCCGGCCCTCTTTCTTTTTTGAGTCGGAGTGTAGCTCTATTGCCAGGCTGGAGTACAGTAGTGCGACCTTGGCTCACTGCAACCTCTGCCTCCTGGGTTCAAGCGATTCTTCTGCCTCAGCCTTCCAAGTAGCTGGGACTACAGGTGGGCGCCACCACGCCCAGCTGAGTTTTGTATTATTAGTAGAGATGGGTTTCACCATCTTAGCCAGACTGTCTCGAACTCCCAAATACAAAATCAGCTGGTCGTGGTGGCAGGCGCCCGTAATCCCAGCTACTCCGGAGGCTGAGGCAAAAGAATCGCTTGAACCTGAGAGGCAGAAGTCTGATATCTCAGCAGTGGGCTGAGATCTCGCCATTGCACTCCAGCCTGGGCAACAGAGTGAGACTCCATTTCAAAAAAACAGAAAAAGAAAAAGAATTAAGTTGTAACCGGTGATGATGGCTCACTGGTAACCTCAGCACTTTGGAAGGTGGAGGTGGGAGGATTACTTGAGCCCAGGAGTTTGAGAACAGCCTGGGCAACATAGTGAGACCCCATCTCTACAAAACATTTAAAAATTAGTTGGGTGTGATGGAGTGAACTTGTAGTCCCAGCTACTTGGGAGACTGAGGCAGGAGGATCAGTTGAGCCTGGGAGGTTGAGGCTGCAGTGAGCCATGATCATACCACTGCACTCTAGCCTGAGCCACAGAGCAAGACCCTCTCTGTGAAGACAAGAAAAAAAATGTTCAGATGTATTTTTTTTTTTTTGAGACGGAATTTCACTCCTGTTGCCGAGGCTGGAATGCAGTGGCACGATCTCAGCTCGCTGCAACCTCTGCCTCCAGGGCTCAAGCGATTCTCCTGCCTCAGCCTCCGGAGAAGCTGGGATTACAGGCGCGCACCATCACGCTCAGCTATTTTTTGTATTTTTGGTAGAGACGGGGTTTCACCATGTTGACCAGGCTGGTCTCAAACTCCTGACCTCAGGTGATCCGCCCGCCTCTGCCTCCCAAAGTTCTAGGATTACAGGCGTGAGGTCCAGAACCAGGATGCCAAACCCACGTTGCAGCAGAGGAAACTGAGGCTCAGGTCTCTAGGGTCCCAAACCACGTCCTAAGTAGCCAAGCCCGCCTGGTGGCACAGCCTGGGTTTTATACTTGGCGAAGGTGGGGCGCATCAGGTTGAGGTTCAGGTGGTAGGAAGCGACCAGAGGAAGCGCGGGTTCCTAACCCTAAAGCTAACCCTAACTTCCCTTCCAAGCCCTCCCTCTCCAAGCGCTCTGTACCTTTAAGGATGGTGCGGGGGCGGGGCGTCTTCGGTGGGGCTGCAGGTGACGTCACTCCGGGCTTTGAGTCTCAGAGAGCGTCTGGAGGCGGGGCCTGGACTTCACCTCAGGCGCGCTCCTCCCCTTTAAGGCGCGCGGCCGGGCGGGGCCCTGAAGACTTTTTTACCGTGCGGCCAGCGTCCTCCGGCACAAAAACGACTTAAAGGAGACGCGTGGCGCTATGGCGGCGGCCCCACGCGCGGGACGGCGGCGCGGGAGGCCGCTCCCGGCGCTGCTGTTTCTGCTGCTGGTGCCACTGCCGCCGGGAGGCCCGCCGGGCGCCGACGCCTACTTTCCCGAGGAGCGCTGGAGCCCGGAGTCGCCCCTGCAGGCGCCGCGCGTGCTGATCGCGCTGTTGGCGCGAAACGCGGCCCATGCGCTGCACACCACGCTGGGCGCACTCGAGCGGCTGCGGCACCCGCGGGAGCGCACGGCGCTGTGGTGAGCCGAGCCCGCCGTCCCCATCGGGCGGGTCCCCGCCAGCTCCCTGCTGGCTGTCCCCTTAGGGGAGGGTCTACGCGTTCCCTGCCCGCTGTCCCCTTCGGGGCGGGTCTGAGATGCTTCCTGTTCGCTAACCCCATCGGGACGGTTCTACGCATGCCCCTGGGCGCTGCCCCAACCGGGAAGGGTCCACGTGTGCCCCTGCCTGCCGCCCCCATCGGGGCTGACCCACGCGTGCCCCCTGCCTGCTGTACTCCCATGAGGTGGGCCAGACACAACCCTCCCACGTTAAGACAAGCGGGACCGAGTTCCTCCTGCTGCCCCTTTAGGGTGGGCTGCGGACCCTCCTGTCTGCTGGACCCTATTAGGGCAGATCTGGCCCCGCTGACTGGGGCTCGTTCCAGCTCCCTCTGAGACACGTACACCTCCAAAGAACGGAGCCCAGAGCACCCAGTGGGGCGTTTCGAGGGGCCACAGCTAACAGCCTTTCCGTGCCTGCTGCTGCTCTTAAGCTTGAACTCAGCTAGGCTCCAGGCCCCAATCAGACCCCTGCCCTGGGACCGGCGGTGTGTGGGGTCCAGGACCAGACGGCCCCGGAGTGGATGCTTTCTTGGGAGGGAATGGGGCAGAGCTCTGAGGAAGCCTCCAACTGGTGACCTCTCACTCCCCGCCTCAGTTTCCTCAAATGGAAAATGGTCCGGGCGCAGTGGCTCACGTACTAATCCTAGCCATTTGGTAGGCCAAGGTGGGCAGGACACTTGAGCTCAGGAGTTCGACACCAGCCTTGCCAACATGGCAAAACCCCATCTCGAGAAAAAATTAGCCGGGTGCTGTGCCTTGTGGTCCCAGCTATTTGGGAGGCTGAGGCAGGAGAATCGCATGAGCCCAAGAGTTCAAGGCTGCAGTGAACTATGATTGCACCACTGCACTCCAGCCTGGGCTACAGAGTGAGACCCTGCCTCTAAAAAAAAAAAGAAAAGAAAAGGAGTGTATTAATTAATACAATTCTCGCTTTGGGTTTGTCTCTGAAGATTAACCAGTAATGGATGTGAAGCTGGTGTGTCTGACATGGGCTTAGTGCTGAGTGATTTTATTATTTTTATTATTATTAGTGTCATTGCTGGTGTTACTGTCAATTTATTGGGTAGAATTAGCTCTTGGCACTATGGTCAAACTAAACTCCCAAATGTCCCTTTTCCTTCCACCTGACTCACCAGTCTGGATAATCCAAATACACAATTGGTACTTAACAAACGTTTGTTGAATGAATGAATGAATGACTGTAGCTCACTGAGGTGGGTGTGGTTCAGAGGAGAGGATGAAGGAAGGCAGGGGAGGGGGTTTATGAGATATACTGGTTTTTTTTTTTTTTTGAGACGGAGTCTTACTCTGTTTCCCAGGCTGGAGTGCAGTGGCTCCAGCAACTGCAATGATCTTGGCTCACTGCAACCTCCACCTCCCGGGTTCAAGTGATTCTCCTGCCTCAGCCTCCCGAGTAGCTGGAATTACAGGCTCGAGCCACCATGCCCGGCTAATTTTTGTACTTTTAGCAGAGACAGGGTTTCACCATTGCGGCCAGGCTGGTCTCGAATTCCTGATCTTGTGATCCACCCGCCTCGGCCTCCCAAAGTGCTGGTATTACAGGTGTGAGCCACTGCGCCCTGCTGAGGTATACTTCTGTTTTGATATAGGGTTTTACATTCATCACCTAGGCTGGAGTGCAGTGGCGCAATCCCGGCTCACGGCAACTTCCCTCTCCTGGGCTCAAGTGATTCAACTCCCTCAGCTTCCTGAGTAGATGGAACTATAGGCATACACCAGTGCACCGGCTAATTTTTGTATTTTTTCTGGAGACAGGGTTTTGCCATATTGACTAGGCTGGTCTTGAACTCCCGAGCTCAAGTGATCTGCCGGCCTCAGCCTCCCGAAGTGCCGGTATTACAGGCCTGAGCCACCACGCCCGGCCAACATTTGTGGGCGTGAGCTACTGTGCCCAGCTGGTTTATGATAGATACATTTTATTTTTAAAATGATTTATCATTTTTTGAGACAGAGTTTATAATATTTATAATAAATATTATTTTTCTTTTTTGAGACAGAGTTTCGCTCTTGTTGCCCAGGCTGGAGTGCAATGGCACAATCTTGAACCTCCCAGGTTCAAGTGATTCTCCCACCTCAGCCTCCCAGGTAGCTGGGACTACAGGCATGCACCACCAAGCCTGGCTAATTTTGTATTTTTAGTAGAGACGGGGTTTCTCCATGTTTGTCAGCTGGTCTTGAACTCCCAACCTTAGGTGATCTGCCCACCTCGGCCTCCCAAAGTGCTGGGATTACAGGCGTGAGCCACCACGCCAGACCTATTTATTAATTTTTTGAGACGGAGTCTTGCTCTGTCGCCCAGGCTGGAGTGAAGTGGTGTGATCTTGGCTCACTGCAACCTCCACCTCCTGGGTTCAAGTGATTCTCCTGCCTCAGCCTCCCAAGTAGCTGGGATTATAGGTGCCCACCACCATGCCTGGCTACTTTTTAAATTTTTAGTAGAGACTGGGTTTTGCCGTGCTGGCCGGGCTGGTCTCAGACTCCTGACCTCAGGTGATCCACCTGCCTCAGCCTCCTGAAGTGTTGGGGTGACAGGCGTGAGCCATTGTACCCGGCCTGATATATATGTTTAAAAAGTTAAGCTACATATATTTGTTAGTGAATGTGGTTTGCACGCTCCTAGAAGCTTAGTAATAAACCCGCCAATCACTAATGTTCTTTCCAAAATTAGCTTGTTTAATCCCTCCCACTTCCCAGTAAACTGGGTCCTGTTTACACCCCCGTGTTACCGATGAGGAAACTGACATGGAAACAGGGAAGTGTCCTGTCCGGGGCTACATACCTGGTGGGAGGCCAATCGGGATGCGGACCTTGACTGGCCTTGCTGCTGCCTGGTCCTGCCTCAGTCTCGCCAACTGCGCTGCCCGTCCCCTCTCCTTGCAGGGTGGCCACGGATCACAACGTGGACAACACGTCAACTGTGCTGCGGGAGTGGCTGGTGGCGGTGAAGAGTTTGTACCATTCCGTGGAGTGGCGGCCAGCGGAGGAGCCCAGGTGAGCGCCTTTCCCTGCTCCTGATCTGACTGTGCCTCTGCTCACACACCCTCCATTGTCCCCGGACAGAACTACAGGTCCTGGGTTCCTCTCTCTCCCTCAGCTTCACAAATGGGCCACAATCCTCCCGCCAGACCTTTGTCCAAGCCGTTCCCACACCTAGAATTCCTTCACTCCCTTTTTCTTCTGGCCACGCCCACTGCTTTGTTCCCGGCCACGCCCACTGCTTTGTTCCCCGCCTCAGCGACTCAGTCTTGGTCCCAGCACTGGCTCTGCTGTTTAGCTGCCCCTGAGGCCCTGGGCAGCATGAACTACTGCCTGCCCCTCCAACACCTAGTTCCTTTATGGGCTTTTTTTTTTTTTTTTTTTGAGACAGGGCCTTACTCTGTCACCCAGGCTGGAGTGCAGTAGAGTGAACGCGGCTTACTGTAGCCTTCACCTCCTGGGCTCAAGCCATCCTCCCGCCTCAGCCTCCTGAGTAGCTGGGACTACAGGGACATGTAGTCATGGCCAGCTAAATGTTTTTGTAGTTTTTGTAGAGATAGGGTCTCACTGCATTGCCCCGGCTGGTCTTGAAGCACTGGCCTCAAGTGATCCTTCACCTCTGCCTCCCAAAGTGCTGGGATCGCAGGCGTGGGCCACTGCACTGGGCGCCACTCGAGCGTCTTTCCTTTCCTCCAGTGTGCCTCGGGCTTTCTTCCCTCCAGCCCTTAGCACAGGCTGTGCCTCCAGCGAGGGACATTCTCCCCACTTCCCTTTTCTCCTCGTTTCCTTTTTCCCCTACTCAGATGAGCTTACATGTCCCCTCCTCCAGGAAGCTCTCTCTGATTACCCCAAAGGCAGCTCAGGCCCTCACTGGGCTTTGATAGTATCTTGTGCTGTCCACATCACAGCTGCCTCTCCGCAGATCCTACCCGGACGAGGAGGGCCCCAAACACTGGTCTGACTCACGCTACGAGCATGTCATGAAATTGCGCCAGGCAGCCCTGAAATCAGCTCGAGACATGTGGGCTGATTACATCCTGGTAAGTTTCTCAGCCGGCTGGCTGTGGATCACAGGCAGGTCTGGGTGTCCCCAGGGAAGGTGGAGCAGCAGGATACCGGGACCATCCTTAACCTCATTTTGCAGAAGGGTAAACTGAGGCTTAGGGAGGGGAGGGGAGTTGCTCGAGGTGCCACAGTTGGTGAGAGGAGGAGGAGCTAGGATTCATTGGATCCTCAGCACTAGGAATGAATGGGCTTTTCTGTCCCCAGCTGTCCCCTGTGTTTGGACACTTGGGTTAAGTCCATTTAAAAAAAATTTTTTTTTTTTTTTGAGATGGAGTCTCGCTCTGGTGCCCAGGCTGGAGTGAGGTGGCACAGTCTCGGCTCACCGCAACCTCTGCCTCCCGGGTTCAAGCTGTTCTGCTGCCTCAGCCTCCGGAGTAGCTGGGACCACAGGAACCCATCACCATGCCTGGCTAATTTTTTAGTTTTATTTTTATAGAGGCCAGGCATGGTGGCTTTCCATCCCAGCACTTTGGGAGGCCAAGGTAGGTGGATCACTTGAGGTCAGAGTTGGAGACCAGCCTGGTCAACATGGTGAGACCCCCGTCTCTACTAAAAATACAAAAATTAGCTGGATGTGGTGCAGGTGCCTGTAATCCCAGCTACTTGGGAGTCTGAGGCAGGAGAACTGCATGAACCCGGGAGGCAGAGGTTGCAGTGAGCCAGGATCATGCCATTGCACTCCAGCGTGGGTGACACAGTGAGACTCTTATCTCAAAAATAAATTAATTAATTAGACTTTTTTAAAAAATAAAAAATAGGCCAGGCCCGGTGGCTCATGCCTGTAATCCTAGCACTTTGCTAGGCTGAGGCGGGTGGATTACCTGAGTTCAGGAGTTCAAGACTAGCCTGGGCAACACGGCGAAACCCTGTCTCTACTAAAATACAAAAAATTAGCCAGGCGTGGCAGTGTGCGCCTGCATTCCCAGCTACTCCAGAGGCTGAGGCAGGAGAATTGCTTGAACCTGGGAAGCAGAGGTTGCGGTGAGCTGAGACCATGCCACTGCACTCCAGCTTGGGTGACAGTGTGACACTCCATCTCTAAAAAAAGGAAAAGGAAAAGAAAAGAAAGAAAAAATACGTTTCTGTAGAGACTGGGTCTTGCTATGTTGCCCAGGCTGGCCTCCAGCTCCTGGGCTCAAGTGATCCTCCTGCCTTGGCCGCCCAAAGTGCTGGGATTAGAGGCGTGGGCCACTGCGCCTGGCTGGTCACGTCTGTTTTTATCACCATCATATGTAATGGTCAAACCTTTGGGTCACTTCCAAGAAGCAGGAGGATGGGGTCCGGGGCTGGGGGGTGGTGGCCACACTGAACTGCTGAGGGCTGAGTTGCACTTCCTCCTCCTGCGGGGACATTGTCTCATGGGGAAGGGAACAATTGGGTCTTCTTATTTGTTATGTTGTTCTTGAGCCGATATTGTGCCACTGCACTCCAACCTGGGCCACAGAATGAGACTGTCTCTCAAAAGAAAAGACCTATTGATTGAATGTTACTATGATTTCTTTAATTGATTATAAACTTATGGAGCACAAGTGTAATTCTGTTACACGCATAGATTGTGAAGTGGTGAAGTCAGAGATTTTAGGGCATCCATCTCCCAAATAATAGACATTGAACTCATTAAGCAATTTTCTTTTCTTTTTTTTTTTGAGATGAAATCTTGCTCTGTCGCCAGGCTGGAGTGCAGTGGTGCAATCTCGGCTCCGTGCAACTTCCAACTCCCTGGTTCAAGCCATTCTCCTTCCTCAGCCTCCCGAGCAGCTGGGATGACAGGCCCCTGCCATCACACCCGGCTGATTTTTGCATTTTTAGTGCAGTTGGGGTTTCACCATGTTGGCCACGGTGGTCTCAGAAGTCCTGACCTCAGGTAATCCGGCCACCTCTGCCTCCCAAAGTGCTGGGATTACAGGCGTGAGCTGCTGTGCCCGGCCCATCTCTTTAAAAAAAAAAACAAAAAAAAAAACAGAAAAGAAAAGAAAGGAGTGAAGTGTGCAAAGTGATATGACGCAGTGGCGGCTGAGGTCCGTGTACACAGGCGGGGGTTAGGGGGGCGCTTGGAGGGAATGGGGAGCCATGGAGAGTGCGTGAGCGGGGGAGGTCGGTGTTCTGATTTATGATTTTCAGAAGCCACTGTGGGCCAGGCGCGGTGGCTCACGCACGCAATCCCAGCACTTTGAGAGGCTGAGGCGAGTGGATTACTTGAGTTCAGGAGTTTGAGACCAGCCTGGCCTACGTGGTGAAACCCCATCTCTACTAAAATACAAAAATTAGCTGGGCGTGGTGGCACGCGCCTGTCATCCCAGCTACTCGGGAGGCTGAGGCAGGAGAATCGCTTCAGCCCGGGAGGGAGAGGTTGCAGTGAGCTGAGATGGTGCCACTGCGCTCCAGCCTGGGCAACGGAGTGAGACTCTGTCTCAAAAATAATAATTTTAAAAAGCCACTGTGGCTGCTGTGGGTAGCAGGAGGCGGGAGTAGAGGCCAGAGCGGGGTGCCAGCAATTGATGGGTGAGCCTGTGTGGGGCGGGGCCGTGGAGAAAGGCAGGGGTTCAGGATGCATCTCGAGGTGACGGGGATAGGCTCTGCTTTGGGACTGGATGTCAGGGTGCTGGGGCGGGGACAGCGCCATGCCTGGGAGGAGGGTGGAGCTCCTGAGGAGACCCTTTGGCTTGGTGCCTTATCAGACCATTTTATAGGTGAGGAAACAGTGGGAGGGGACTCGCCTCGGTGGGGTCTCAGAACTGGCAAGGCAGAAAGGTGGATCTGGAGCGTTCCAGAGCCTTCTGGCACAAAGCTGCCTTGTCCTGCCTCTTGGATTTTGCCTTTGTGGTTTGAGGTTGCCTGCCTTTAGCTTTTTTCCCCTCAGCACACCGGGTGGAGCTCAAACTGCTGGTTCAAAACTCAAAAATGTCTTTTAACACAATTTTTTTTTTTTTTTTTTTTTTTGAGACAGAGTTTTCCTCTGTCACCCAGGCTGGAGTGCAGTGGCGTGATCTCGGCTCACTGCAACCTCCATCTTTGGGTTCAAGCAATTCTCCTGCCTCAGCCTCCTGAGTAGCTGGGATTACAGGCATGTCCCACCACGCCCGGCTAATTTTGTATTTTTAGTAGAGACCAGGTTTCTCCATGTTGGTCAGGCTGGTCTCGAACTCCCGACCTCAGGTGATCCGCCCGCCTCAGCCTCCCAAGTGCTGGGATTACAGGTGTGAACCACCATGCCCGGCCCTAATGTTTTAAAATGAATATTTGGAGGGCCCCTTTCTCTTTTTACAAAAGCTATGGATGTTACTTGTAGAAAAAAAAAATAAGAAAAATATACGGGCCAGGTGTGGCTCACACCTATAATCCCAGCTCTTTTGGAGGCCAAGGCTAGAGGATCATTTGAGGTCAGGAATTCAAAAGCAGCCTGGGCAACATAGTGAGACCCCATATCTACAAAAAGTAAAAAAAGAAAAAATTAGTCAGGTGTACTGGTGTGTGTCTGTAGTCCCAGCTAATTGGGAGGCTGCAGTGAACCATGATTGTGTCACTGTACTCCAGCCTGGGTGACAGAGCGAGACCTTTTCTTAGGTTTCGTGTGTGTGTGTATGTGTGTGTACGTATATACATGTGTGTATGTATATATATAGATATATATATGAAGTTTAAGAACGAAAAACATCTACTTTTTTTTTTTGAGACGGAGTCTCACTTTGTCACCCAGGCTGACGTACAGTGGCATGATCTCAGCTCACGGCAACCTCTGCCTTCTGGATTCAAGCTGTTTTCTTGCCTCAGCCTCTGGAGTAGCTGGGGTTACAAGCACCCACCACCATGCCCAGCTAATTTTTTGTATTTTTAGTAGAGATGGGGTTTTGCCATGTTGGCCAGGCTGGTCTCAAACTCCTGACTTCAGATGATCTGCCTCAGCCTCCCAAAGTGCTGAGATTACAGGCGTGTGCCACTGTGCCCGGCCAGCATCTAAATTTTAATTGTGTCTCTTGGAGAGATTCACTTTCTCCTATTTCTCATTTGTTTTAATGGAAGTCAGTTCATATAATGTAAAATCATTTTAAAGTATGTAGTTCAGTAGCATTTAGTATATTTATTTGTTTTTTTTTTTGTTTGTTTGTTTTTCTTTTTTTTTTTTTGAGACGGAGTTTCGCTCTTGTTACCCAGGCTGGAGTGCAATGGCGCGATCTCGGCTCACCTCAACCTCCGCCTCCTGGGTTCAGGCAATTCTCCTGCCTCAGCCTCCTGAGTAGCTGGGATTACAGGCACGCGCCACCATGCCCAGCTAATTTTTTGTATTTTTAGTAGAGACGGGGTTTCACCGTGTTGACCAGGATGGTCTCGATCTCTTGACCTCGTGATCCACCCGCCTCGGCCTCCCAGAGTGCTGGGATTACAGGCTTGAGCCACCGCGCCCGGCCTATATTTATTTGTTTTGCAACCACCACCTCTAATTCTGGAACACTTTCATCCCCTGAAGGAAAACCCCGACCCCATCAGCAGTCACTCTGCATTCTCCCCTAGCTCCTGGCAGCCACTCATCTGTTTCCTGTCTATGGATTTGCCTGTTCTGGGCGTTTCAGATCAATGGAATCTCACACTATGTGGCGTTTTGTGTCTGGTTTCTCTCACTCAGCATCGCGTGTTCAGGGTTCATTACAGCATGGATCAGTGCTTCCTTCCTTTTCATGGCTGAATCTCATTCCATTGCCCGGTGGACCACATTGTGTTGATCCACTCATCCGTTGATGGACGCTTCAGTCGCTTCCACCTTTTTGGCTGTTGAGATCCTTTTTTTTTTTTTTTTTTTTTTTTTTTGAGTTAGAGTGTCGCTCTGTCGCCCAGGCTGCAGTGCGGTGGCGCAATCTCGGCTCACTGCAACCTCTGCCCCCTGGTTTCAAGCGATTCTCCTGCCTAAGTCTCCAGAGTAGCTGAGATTATGGGCGTGCGTCACCATGCCCAGCTAATTTTTTTTTTTTTTTTTTTGTATTTTTAGTA
>NW_022437113.1:1504439-1514746 GCF_009761245.1 Sapajus apella | reverse complement strand
TGTGATCTGCCCACCTTGGCCTCCCAAAGTGCTGGGATTACAGGCATGAGGCACTGCATCCTGCCTGGCTGTTGGGATTTTGACATGAACATAGGTATACAAAGACCTGTTTGAATTTTCTGGGCGTGGTGGTACTCGCCTGTAATCCCAGCTACTCAGGACGCTGAGGCAGGAGCATCACTTGAACCCAGGGGGTGTAGGTTGCAGTGAGCCGAGATCACACGCCACTGCACTTTAGCCTGGGTAACAGAGCAAGACTCTGTCTCAAAAACAAACACCAAAGAACTGTTTGCGTCCTTGCTCTCAATTCTCTTGGCTCATACCTAGGAATGGGATTCCTGGATCATGTAGTCATTCTATGTTTAGCTTTTTGAGGAACTCCCACACTGATCTGGCTGTTTGTTCTGAATCAATATGAAAAGGTCACAGATTCAAACATCCAGAGGGACCGGATGGGGGATGTAACATGACCACAGGGCTTGTCCTAAGACGCACCTCCCCTCTGCAGCTGAAGGTTTCCACGTGGAAATGGTATTCCCAGGTCACTGGGAAATGCTGGGGTTCTAGTTTTTGTTGTGGTTCATGGCAGTGGATCCAAATATTCCAAACGATGCTGCATGGGTAACAAAGCATCTCTGTGGACCAAGAGTAAAAGAAGAAGAATCCAGGCCAGGTGTGGTGGCTCACGCCTGTAATCCCAGCACTTTGGGAGGCCGAGGCAGGTGTATTACTTGAGATCAAGAATTCAAGACCAGCCTGGCCAACATGGTGAAACCCCATCTCTACCAAAAAATACAAAAATTAGCCTGGCGTGGTGGCACGTGTCTGTAATCCCAGCTACTCGGGGGACTGAGACGGGAGAATCGCTTGAACATGGGAGGTGGAGGTTGCAGTGAGCCAAGATTGCGTCATTGCACTCCAGCCTGGGCGACAGAGCAAGACTCGATCTCAAAAAGAAAACACACGCACACACACACACACAACCAACAAAACACGAAAACCTTCTAGTAGTGTTGTAATATATTGTGACTTCTGTGTCTTTACCTCCAGGTAGAGGGGAACGTCTGGATCTAATCATTTTCTATATGTGATTTTCTTTGTGTATATATATATTTTAATTTTAGGCCAGGCACAGTGGCTCACACCTGTAATCCCAGCACATTGGTAGGCTGAGGTGGGAGGGTCGCTTGAGCCCAGGAGTTAAAAATCACCCTAGGCAACGTAGAGGGACCGTATCTCTACAAAAATTATAACAAAAATAAAAGAATTATCCGGGTATGGTGACCCATGCCTGTACTCTTGTAACCGGGTGTTCAGGTCCTCGGCCCTCCCTGCCCCAGGAATGGGGGAAGAGGCCTAAGGTCCCGGATGGAGACATGAAAGAACGCAGGTCGGCTTGTCACGGGGAAGTTCTTACCTTTGAAACCACGCCCCTTGTGGACCCGGAAGGAGAAGTTAACACATTGCGTCACTCTCGGCTACTTGGGAGGCTGAGATGAGAGGATCAGTTGACCCCAGAAGTTCCAGGCTGCGATGGGCTACAATTACACCACTGCACTCCAGCCTGGGTGACAGAGCAAGACGCTATCCCTTCAAAAAAAAAAAAAATCAGCCAGGTGCTGTGGCTCACGCCTGTAATCCCAGCACTTTGGGAGGCCAAGGCGGGAGTATCTTCTGAAGTCAAGAGTTCGAGATCAGCCTGACCAACATGGAGAAACCCCATCTCTATTTGCAGGGTCCAGCCCTGGATCGTCTAGTGGGTGTTTTTTTGAGTGCGGAGGTGTTAGATTGCAGGAAAGAAAGACACAAGACACAGATAAGAGAACTCAGCTGGGCCCAGGGGACCACTACCACCAAGGCACGGAGTCCAGGAGTGGCCCCGAATGCCTGGACGCGCTGACACTTATTGTATACAAGGCAGGGGGCGGGGTAAGGAGAGTGACTCATCTGACGTGATTGATAGGGTCCAGCAAATCACGTGCTTACAGTACAGGGGCCCTTCCCTTTCAGGTAGCCCAGGAGAGGAGGCACATCCCTACGTCAGCATCCTTCTAAGCACTTATCAGAAAGATCAGAGGCTTTTAGGATTCCCCTGCTGTTACTTCTCACAAGTTCTACGAACCTAAAAGGAGAGCCAGGTGGGAAAGCGGAACATGAAAGTGGACAAGGATGGTGGCCATGGGAGCACAGCACCACAGAGAGGCGTTTAAGCCCCTGGATGTCTGCGGGCTGGCCCTCAGGAGCCGGGCAGAGCAGAGTTCTCTGAACTCCCCAGTGAAAGGGAAACTCCCCTCACGGCCTGCTAAGTAACGGGCGCCTCCCCAGGCGCTGGCGCCACCGCAAGGCATTTACTCTCATCTCCTGATCACTTCTCACAATTTCCCTTTAGTTCCTAGTTATATTTCACCCGATTATGTCTATACTATAAAACTAAAATCATTCTGTGCTGTAATACTAAAGCAAATATTGATAAAGAATCATGACTTAATAGGATGGATTATATAATTGATTATGTGATTGTTTCTAAATATATTTGGGATCATTGCTAAAAGTAATCAGTTATTGATTATGCTGAGACAGATTGTGCCTTCAGTCTGTTGCCTTGGCACCTGGGCAACTTTCTCCCCACGTCTACTAAAAATACAAAATTAGCCAGATGTGGTGGCGCATGCCTGTAGTCACAGCTACTGGAGAGGCTGAGGCAGGAGAATCGCTTCAACCCAGGAGGCGGAGGTTGCAGTGAGCTGAGATCACGCCACTGCACTCTAGTCTGGGTGACAGAGCAACACTGTGTCTCAAAAGAAAAAAAAAAGGTTTTGCTACCTTCTTGCTCATTGGTTGTTCATCCACTTCTCAGGGCTAGCTCAGTGCCTAGAATTTTCTTTGAAGGAACTCAAGACCTTTGCTTTATTTCCATGATCCAGGGTATCCTGCAGGCCCCCAAGATGGGGTCCTTGCTCCATTTCAGCCAGTGTGGGAGGTACTTCCAGAGGTCTTTGTCAGCCCCCCAGGGCTCTGGCCTTTGCCCCAGCTGTTCCGAGCAGTAGCCTGACCTGGGGTTACTCCAGCCGCCCATGCTGATGCCATGTGGGGCGTTTTGCAGTTCGTAGACGCAGACAACCTGATCCTTAACCCTGATACGCTGAACCTGCTAATCGCTGAGAACAAGACGGTGGTCGCCCCCATGCTGGATTCCCGGGCTGCATATTCCAACTTCTGGTGTGGAATGACTTCTCAGGTAGAGTGAGGGCCTGGGGACTGGGGGGACTGGGCTGAGCAGGTGGGTGCCATGACTGGAGTGTAACTTACCATCACAGCCTCGTGGGGAGTGTTTTACAAAAATCATGATGGAGGCTGGGTGTGGTGGTTCACACCTGTAATCCCAGCACTTTGGGAGGCCGAGGCAGGCGGATCACCTGAGCTCAGGTGTTTGAGACCACCCTGGGCAACACGGTGAAACCCTGTCTCTACTAAAATACAAAAAATTAGCCAGGCGTGGTAACTGGTGCCTGTCCTCAGCCACTCGGCAGGCTGAAGCACGAGAATCCCTTGAACCCGGGAGGTGAAGGTTGCAGTGAGCCGAGATGGTGCCCTGGCACTCCAGCCTGGGTGACAGGTGACAGAGTCAGACTTGGTCTCAACCAAACAAAACAAAACCTCAGGGTAATCTTTAAACAGCCCCCCGAGGGCAGCTGGGGGTGAAGCATAGAGGTCTTAAATTGTCCCCCATGCTCCTATTTCGGAGGTGGAAACAGAAACACAGAGAGGAAGTGACTTGCCTAAACTCACACAGCTAGAAAGTGGTGGTGTCAGGATGGGACTTCAGGTATGGCTTGATCCAGGTGTTCAGATAACTGTCTTTCCCCATTTCTTGGGTGGCTTGATTCTTAGTTGGCTTGAGAGTGACCCCAGCCGCATCCAGCCGTCATCCACTGTGATTGGGCCATCTCTAGTCTCCTCCGTATGCCACCTCTGAATTCATTACTGAAGCTGGGAAAATACAAGGCTCTTTCTTTTGTTGGGGGGGGATGGAGTCCCTCTGTGTCTCCCAGGCTGGAGTGCAGTGGTGTGATCTCAGCTCACTGCAACCTCCGTCTTCTGGGTTCAAACGGTTCTCCTGCCTCCACCTCCTAAAGTGCTGGGATTGCAGGCATGAGCCACTGCGCCAGGCCAAGGCTCTTTGTTCTTGACCCAGCCTGGCCGCAGATCCCACACTGGGCTTGAGTCTGGGTTTCTGGGGCCACAGGCACACACCGTTGTGCCCGGCTCTCTACCTGGTCCTGTTCCGTGTCTCCCACTAGTGCCTCCATCCTCACCTTTCGAGACCCCCATGCAGAACTCTGCCTCTCGCCCCACAGGGCTACTACAAGCGCACCCCCGCCTACATCCCCATCCGCAAGCGGGACCGCCAGGGCTGCTTTGCGGTTCCCATGGTGCACTCGACCTTCCTGATCGACCTGCGGAAGGCGGCGTCCAGGAACCTGGCCTTCTACCCACCCCACCCCGACTACACCTGGTCCTTTGACGACATCATCGTCTTCGCCTTCTCCTGCAAGCAGGCAGGTGCGTACATGAATGGTCTGCCGGCCGGGCATGGTGGCTCACGCCTGTAATCCCAGCACTTTGGGAGACCGAGGCGGGCAGATCACAAGGTCAGGAGTTCGAGACCTGCCTGGCCAACATAGTGAAACCCCGTTTCTACTGAAAATACAAAAATGAGCCTGGTGTGTCTGGTGCCTGTAATCCCAGCTACTTGGGAGGCTGAGGAGGAGAATTGCTTGAACCCGAGAGGCAGAGGTTGCTGTGAGCTGAGATCGTGACATTACACTCCAGCTTGAGCAACAGTGTGAGAGTCCATCTCAAAAAAAAAAAAACAAAAACCAGAAAATCTATTGGTTGGTCAAGTGAAGTGGCTTATGCCTGTAATCCCAGCTAAGGTGGATAGATCATTTGAGGTCAGGAGATTGAGACCATCCTGGCCAACATGGTGAAACCCCATCTCTACTAAAAATACAAAAATTAGTCGGGCATGGTGGAGCACGCTTGTAATCACAGCTACTAGGGAGGCTGAGGTGGGAGGATCACTTGAATCTGGGAGGCGGAGGCTGCAGTGAGCCGAGATCGCACCCCTGCACTCCAGCCTAGGAGACACAGTGAGATTCTGTCTCAGGAAAAAGAGATCTATTAATTGAATGTTACTATTATTTTTTACTTTATATAAACTTATGGAGCACAAGTGTATTTTTATTACATGTATAGATTGTGAAGTGGTGAAGGCAGAGATTTTGGGGCATCCATCCACCAAATAATGTACATTGAACCCTTTACACAATTTTCTTTTCTTTTTTTTATTATTTTGAGACAGAGTTTCGCTCTTGTCGTCCAGCCTGGAGTGCAATGGTGCAATCTCAGCTCACCACAACCTCTGCCTCCCAGATTCAAGCGATTTTCCTGCCTCAGCCTCCCGAGTAGCTGGGATTACAGGCGTGCGCCACCACCCCCGGCTCAGTTTTGTATTTATAGTAGAGACAGGGTTTCTCCTTGTTGGCCAGGATGGTCTCAAACTCCTGACCTCAAGTGATCCAGCCACCTCAGCCTCCCGTAGTGTTGGGATTACAGGCGTGAGCCATGGTGCCTGGCCAATTCTCCTGATTTCTACAGCCGAGCACATATTAATTGTTTAATTTGGAAGGCTGGTGTGTAAAGAGACAGACAGCCTCATGTTGACTTGTTAACTGGAAACCAGAGGTTGGCAAACTGACCCACGGGCCAAGCCCCGCCCACTGATAGCTTTTATACCACCACAAGCTAACAACAGTTTTTATGTTTTATTTTTATTTTTATTGTTTTAGAGACACGGTCTCACTCTGTCACTCAGCCTGGAGTGATCCACCCACCTGGGCTTCCCAAAGTGCTGGGGTTACAGGCGTGAGCCACCGCGCCTGGCCGAGATGAGGTCTCGCCCTCTGTTGCCCAGGCTGGTCTCAAACACCCAGCCTCAAGTGATCCTCCCGCCTTGGCCTCCTGAAGCCCTGGATGGAAGGTGTGAGGCACTGGGCCTGACCCATTTTCACGTTTGTCTGTTGCTTCCCTGCCCACGCAGAGGTACAGATGTATGTGTGCAACAAGGAGGAATACGGCTTCCTGCCGGTGCCACTGCGCGCCCACAGCACCCTCCAGGATGAGGCCGAGAGCTTCATGCATGTGCAGCTGGAGGTCATGGGTGAGTCTGCCCACACGCTGCCCTGGGAGGGGCTGGGTTGCTTCCCTTTCACTGATGTCTCGAATCCATCCTGTGAGCACTGATTGAGTGCCAG
The DNA here is from genome assembly GCF_009761245.1 of Sapajus apella. Taxonomy (NCBI): domain Eukaryota; kingdom Metazoa; phylum Chordata; class Mammalia; order Primates; family Cebidae; genus Sapajus; species Sapajus apella. The sequence goes on along the minus strand of NW_022437113.1, from coordinate 1,508,429 downwards.
ACAGATGCCGATCCCTGTGGGGGCTGCTGGGTGCAAGGGCACGTGAGAATGAGGTGGAGGATTGTCCCTGTTCTCAGAGTGCTGGTTTCCAGGCAGCTGTACACAGCCTGCTCGGGGTTGTCGGGTGGGCTTCCTGGAGGAGGTGGCATTAAGGAGCAGGGTGAGTAGTTAGTTCACCAGAAAGGGGATTGCAGCAGGAGGTGGGCAAAGGCCAGGAGGCTGGAAGGGACATGAACTTGGGGAACAGGCAAGGTCAGTGAGCCCCTGGGGTTGGTAGCCAGGGCCAGGGTAGATGGCCTCAGAGACCAGGCTGAGAAAGGGACCTTCCCCCTGAGGATGGTCAGGAGCTAGGGAGGGTGTGGGAGCTGAGAGGATGGCAGGTTTTCACTAAAGAACTGCATGTAGGCCGGGCGTGGTGGCTCACGCCTGTAATTCCAGCACTTTGGGAGGCCAAAGTGAGGATTGCTTGAGCCCAGGGGTTCAAGATCAGCCGGGCAACATAGCAAGACCCCATCTCTATATAAAAAAAATTTTTTTAATTAGCCAGACATGGTGGTACATGCCTGTAGTCCTAACTACTCAGGAGGCTGAGGTGGGAGAATCCCTTGAGCCCAGGAGTTGGAGGTCGCAGTGAGCCATAATTGTGCCACTGCAATGCAGCCTGAGCAATAGAGTAAGACTTTGTCTCAATCAATCAATCAATTTCCCAGCTCTTTGAGAGGTCAAGACAGGCGGATCCCTGGAGCCCAGCAGTTTAGTTTGAGAACAGCGTGGGCAATGTGGTCAAACCCTGTCTCTACCAAAAAAAAAAAAAAAAAAAATATATATATATATATATATATATACACACACACAAAAATTAGCCAGGTGTGATGGTGCACGCCTCTGGTCCCAGCTACTCGGGAGGTTGAGGCGGGAAGAGGATCCCTTGAGCCCAGGAGGTCGAAGCTGCGGTGAGCCGTGATCACGCCACTGCACTCCAGCCTGGGCAGCAGAGCCAGACCCTATATCAATCAATCAATCAACCAATCATAAAAATCCATAAACTATGCAGTGGTCTTGGGATGGTGCTCCCATCCCAGCCATTTCTCATGTGGGCCTCTCCCTGCATTGGGCGAAGAAAGCCCTGATGATGCCACTTCCGTTCCCACCACTGCACAGATGGAGACTGGGTGGGAGGGGTGAGGCCTCCGTCCCAGGGCTCAGTTTTCCCAGCCTCACCGATTTCTGAACGACGCTATCTGCAGCTACCCCTGGTGGCTCAAGGTGGAATGGTACCCTGCCCTTTGTGTTTGGGGGAGACTTTTTTTTTTTTTTTGAGTTGGAGTCTTGCTCTGTCACCCAGGCTGGAGTGCAGTGGCACAGTCTTGGCTCACTACAACCTTTGCCTCCCAGGTTCAAGCGATTCCCCTGCCTCAGCCTCCCGAGTAGCTGGGATTACAGGCGCCCGCCACCACGCCCGGCTACATTTTTGTATTTTTAGTAGAGACGGGGTTTTGCTATGTTGGTCAGGCTGGTCTCGAACTACTGATCTCATGATCTGCCTGTCTCAGGCTCGAAAAGAGCGGGGATTACTGGCGTGAGCCCCTGCGGCCCGCTGCTAATTTAGTTTGTTGTAGACATTAGGTCTTACTATGCTGCCCAGGCTGCCTATTGTTATTTCTGGTAAGAAAAATGATTCACACTATTGTTAAAAGCTCAGGCATGACAGACACGTGCTTATTTTCCTGATTTTTGTGGGCCAGAGCAAACTACACAGAGCAGACAGACAGAAGGTCTGGAGGTTTCAGATACTTGTGCAGCTACTTCCTGTTTTCCCAGTAAAATCCACATTTTTGGTCAGGCGTGGTGGCTCATGCCTGTAATCTCCACACATTGGGAGGCCGACAGAGGCGGATCACTTGAACTTGAAACTCAGGAGTTCAAGACCAACCTGGGCAACATAGCAAGACCCTGTCTCTATAAAAAAATACAGCAATTAGCTGGGCATTTGTGGCTCACACCTGTAGTCCCAGCTACTCGGGAGACTGAGGCTGGAGAATTGCTTGATCCTGGAAAGTGGAAGCTGCAGTGAGCTAAGATCGCGCCACTACGCTCCAGCCTGGGCCACAGAGCGAGACCGTGTCTCAAATAAAAAAAATTACATTTTCTCTGTGTGTTGCAGTGGTGTGATCATAACTCACTGCAGCCTCTGATTCCTGGGCTCAAGCCATCCTCCCACTTCAGCTTCCAGGGCGGCTACAACTCCAGATGCATGCCACCATGCCTAGATAATTTCAGAATATTTTGCAGAGATGGGATCTCATATGCCCAACCTGTTCTTGAACTGTGGGCTCCAGCAGTCCTCCCGCCTCGGCCTCTCAAGGCTGCGAGTACAGGCACAAGCCAAGGTACCTGGCAGTGTTTCTTTTTTTGGAGATGGAGTCTCTGTCCCCCAAGCTGGAGTGCAGTGGCACCATCATAGCTCATCATTGCACCATCTGCAGCCTTGAACTCCTGGGTAGTCCTTCCGCCTCAGCCTCCCACGGAGCTGCTGATCCCCCCCTTTTTTTTTTGAGACGGAGTTTCGCTCTTGTTACCCAGGCTGGAATGGAATGGTGTGATGTCAGCTCACTGCAACCTCCGCCTCCCGGGTTCAAGCAATTCTCCTGCCTCAGCCTCCTGAGTAGCTGGGATTATAGGCACGAGCCACCATGCCCAGCTAATTTTTGTATTTTTAGTAGAGACGGGGTTTCACCATGTTGACCAGGATGGTCTCGATCTCTTGACCTCGTGATCCACCCGCCTCAGCCTCCCAAAGTGCGGGGGTTATAGGAGTGAGCCACTGCGCCCAGCCTGATTTCCCCTTTTAATAAGCACACAAGCCATATGGATTAGTGTCCTAATGACCTCATTTTAACTCGATTGCCTCTGTACAAAACCGTGTGTCAAAATAGGATCATATCCTGGGGTACTGGTGGTTAGGACTGGGGAGACACAGTTCAACCCATGACATCCTGCGTGATCTCATGGCATCTCTTCATGAAACCTCTGAGTGCCTTACGGGCCCATTTTATAGCTGAGGAAGCCGAGGCCCAGGCCGGTCAAGGTTACACAGCATGCCATCATTTCTTGGTTCATTCTACGAGCAATAATTGAGTGCCTGCTGTGTGCCAAGCCCCTGGGTTGGGCACTTGGGACCCAGCGTGAGCAGACAGACCTGGTGTCCTTCCCAACAGGCTCACAACAGACAGGCACGGGCCAGGGGGTTAGGGCACCAAGGATGGGAGCTTTGATGGTACAAGTCCAGGTGCTGTAGGGGCCCAGAGGAGGTACCTGGCCCAGCCTGGAGAGGTGGGGTTTGGGGAGGGTCACCCCCATGCCCAGGACATCATAACTGAGAATTAAGGATACGGAGGAGGGAAGGGAAGGGTAGTTCCGGCAGGAACCCAGCATGTGCAAAGGCCCTGAGGTAGGAATGGGTGTCTGGGCTGGCCTGGGCTTAGAGGCCGGGCTAGGGACACGGTGAGGCTGGGGCCTGGGGCGGGGCTATGGGCAGGGTGAAGCTGCAGTCTGGGGCGTGGCCAGGGCTGCGAGGTGGGGCTGGGGGGCAGGTTGGAGCTGTAGCCTGGGGTATGGGCAGGGCTTAGAGGCGGGGCTGGGGACAGGTTGAAGCTGGGGGCCTGGGGCGTGGCCATGGCTGAGAGACAGGGCTAGGGGACGGGGTGAAGCTGGGCCTGGGGTGTGGCCAGGGCTGAAAGGTGGAGCTGGGAGTGGAGGGAAGCTGGAGCCTGGAGTATGAGCAGGGCTGAGAGAACGGGGCTGGGGAGCGGGGTGAAGCTGGGCCGGGGCTGTGGCTAGGGCTGAGAGGCGGGGCTGGGGCGGAGTGAAGCTGGAGCCTGGGGCGTGGCCAGGACTGAGGCGGGGATGGGGAGTGGAGCGAAACTGAAACCTGGGGCGGGGCCCGGACTGAGGCGGGGCTGGGGAGCGGAGTGAAACAAACCTGGGGCG
>NW_022437113.1:1491137-1499439 GCF_009761245.1 Sapajus apella | reverse complement strand
GTGAAGCCGAATGGGGTTGTGCGGCTGCAAGGCTGAGGTGCATGAGGCGTGGGCGTTTGAGGGGCTGAGAGGCCTTCCTCTCCTGAGATCCATCACGGCTGGCAGAGGGCAGAGGTTTGGATGTCCATGTGCCCCTGGAGCTAGGAGAGGAGGGGAGATGTGTTGGCTTCTCTCCGGGTCTCTCAGAGCTTCTCAAAGCAGAGCTCTGGGCTTTAGGGCCGGGCCTGGCCTTGACTTGGGCTTCCTCACTCAGGTGGTGGACCGGGGGCTGGAGAAATCGCTCGTGTTTGAGGACGACCTGCGTTTTGAGATCTTCTTCAAGAGACGCCTGATGAACCTCATGCGGGATGTGGAGCGGGAGGGCCTCGATTGGGACCTCATGTGAGTCGGGGTCTGAGGGTGGAGTGAAGCTGGGGCCTGGGGTAAGGCCAGGACTTAGGTAGGGCTGAGGGCAGAGTGGAGCTGGGGCCTGGGTACACAGCCAAGGCTTAGAGGTGGGGCTGGGAGGCGGAGTGGAGCTGGGTCCTAGGGGCGTGGCCAGAGCACTGCAGCTGAGCCTTGAGCCTGTATGTCTGGGTGTGATCGGGTGGTAGGCGTGGCCTGGGACGTGGCCAACTCCTGGAAGCATCGCAGGTCCCTGGGCCTGAGAGCACTGTCAGGGCTGTAGCCTACAGGGAAGGGCCTTGGAAGGATCACCCAGAACTCAAAAGGCCTCGTCAGAAGCCTGCAGGCTTGGTCAGGGCTTAGAGACTTGATTGAGGCCTGTGGAGCTGGGTATGGTTAAGATTTGACCGACCAGCCTGTGGGTGTGGCTGAAGAGCATGGGGGCGTGGTCATGGAGGGCGTGGTCAGAGCTGGAGGTGTGGCTGAAGAGCGTTGGGGCATGGCCAGGTCACCTGGGTCTTAGACCAGGCCTGGGATGGGAGTACCATCAACGTGTTTTCAGGACTGGAGCCGTCCTTCTCTCCTGTAGGTGGGTTGGTTTGTCTCCTCCCTTCCTCCTCTTTCTTTCCCTTCCATGCGCACTACCCTAATCTGCATTCCGGGGACACTGCCCCATGTGAATAGTAACTGCACCCCTTTATTCCTGACTGCTGCCCACAGCCCGGCACCTCTCCCACCTGCATCCCCACCGCCCTCTGAACTCAGAGTAGTTTCAGCCTCAGAGGACATCTGCGTGATCCTGCTCTCCCTAGCTCCAAATCCTCCGTGGCTCCCTTACGCCCTTGGGAAAAACTCACACTCCCCCCATGACCCCCAGACCCCTGGGCTCCTGCATTCGCTCCATCCAGTCACAGTTTCCTCTTGTTGCTCCGCAAACATTCTGAGTCTACTCCCATCCCGGGGTCTGACGGGTAACTAGATTCCTGGCTTTCCGGGCAAGCGCCCTTTGGAGGGCGGGAGGAGAGTGACAGGCCCAATCCTGCACCCCAGCTACGTGGGCCGGAAGCGGATGCAGGTGGAGCACCCCGAGAAGGCTGTGCCCCGTGTGAGGAACCTGGTGGAGGCCGACTACTCTTACTGGACCCTGGCCTACGTGATCTCCCTGCAAGGCGCCCGCAAGCTACTCGACGCCAAGCCGCTCTCCAAGATGCTGCCTGTGGACGAGTTCCTGCCCGTCATGTTTGACAAGCACCCAGTGTGAGAGGGGCAGGCGGCTGCTGGGCTGGGGTCTCCAGTGGGTCTGTCCTGGGGGCGGGGGGTGTGAGACTCAGGGCTCCGAGGAGAAGTCTTTTCTTCTGCCCACTTCTCCCTCCGTTTGCCCCTCCCAGATTTGTCTCCATTTGTATACCCTGTCCACTTCGTCTTTTTTTTTTTGAGATGGAGTCTTGCTCTGTTGCCAGACTGGAGTGCAGTGGTGCAATCTCGGCTCACTGCAGCCTCCGCCTCCTGGGTTCAAGCGATTCTCCTGCCTCAGCCTCCCGAGTAGCTGGGACTGCAGGCACGCGCCACCAAGCCTGGCTAATTTTTTGTATTTTTAGTGGAGATGGGGTTTCACCATGTTGGCCAGGATGGTCTTGATCTCTTGACCTCATGATCCACCCGCCTCGGCCTCCCAAAGTGCTGGGATTACAGACGTGAGCCACCTCACCCAACCCACTTATGTCTTTATCCTTGCTGACTTCTTCCTCACCCCCAATTTTTCCTCCAGCCGTCCCTTCTCCCCCTCCCCTGAAGCCATTGCTGCCCCTCATTCCCCTCCTGCTCCCCGCAGGTCCGAGTACAAGGCCCACTTCTCCCTCCGCAACCTGCTTGCCTTCTCCGTGGAGCCGCTGCTGGTCTACCCCACACACTACACAGGGGACGACGGCTATGTGAGCGACACAGAGACCTCAGTCGTTTGGAACAATGAGCAGGTCAAGACCGACTGGGACCGCGCCAAGTCCCAGAAGATGCGGGAGCAGCAGGCGCTGAGCCGGGAGGCCAAGAACTCAGACGTGCTCCAGTCCCCGCTGGACAGTGCCGCCCGGGATGAACTCTGAGGGGCGGCAGCCAGAAAGCCAAAGTAGTCGTCGCTGGCCCAGCCCCCACGTGCTCACTGAGGACATCGGGGCCACCTCTGGACCCCTTGGCAGGCCAGGGAGGGCTCCCTGTGTGGGATGGTGTCCAGCCGGCTCTTGCTCAGCAATCACATGCACACAGGCAGCATAAGTGGAGTGCCTACCGCACGCCAGCCACGGGACTTGGCACCAGGGAATTGGGATGAACCAAACCCTCTTCATCTGTTCATGTGCCCAACACTTATTAAGCACCTGCGGTATACCTGGTTCCCACGTTATAGCAGTGAATGAGGCAGAATGATTCTCTCCATCAATGATCGATTCAGTCATCAAGCAGTTACTGATCAGATTAAGAAGCAGGCACTAGTGATACACTCATTTTTAAAATTCACCCACGGATTTAGTGAGTGCCTACTGTGTGTTGGGTGACATTCCAGGCTCTGGGAGTTTTTTTTTTTTTTTTTTTGAGACAGAGTCTCGCTCTGTGGCCAGGCTGCCGTGCAGTGGCGTGATCTCGGCTCACTGCAACCTTCACCATGTGGGTTCAAGCGATTCTCCTCCCTCATCCTCCCTAGTAGCTGGGGTTACAGGCATGTGCCACCACACCCAGCTGATTTTTATATTTTTAGTAGAGACGGGGTTTCATCATATTGGCCAGGATGGTCTCCATCTCTTGACCTCATGATCTACCCGCTTCATCTTCCCAAAGTGCTGGGATTACAGGTGTGTGCTACTGCGCCTGACCTTTTTTTTTTTTTTTTTCATGAAGACAGAGCCTTGCTCTGTCACCTAGGGTGGAGTACAGTGGTGTGATGTTGGTTCACTGCAGCCTGTGCCTGCCGGGTTCCGGTGATTCTTGTTTTCCGGCCTCCCAAGTAGCTGGGACTACAGGTGCGCACCATCACGTCTGGTTAATTTTCGTATTTTTAGTAGAGATGGGTTTTCACCATGTTCGTCAGACTGGTCTCAAACTCCTGACCTCAGGTGATCTGCTCACTTCGGCCTCCCAAAGAGCTGGGATTCCAGGCATGAGCCACTGTGCCCAGCCCAGGCGCTGAGACTATTGAGATAAATAAGATCCTTCCATCCGTTTATTCATGCACATATTGAGCACCTACTGTGTGCCTGGCATTCACGTCACAGAGATAAGTTCTGGATTCGGTACAGTTACTGAGTACCTGCCGTGTGCAGGGAGCTGAGCTCTGGGATGCGAATGGAAGCAAACAAGGTACTTTTCATCTTTTTCCTTTTTCCCTCACTGCTAGATGGTGTGGGAACTTTTCACTCTAATTGGCTTCTTGCCCACACACCTCAAGAGCACTGACTGTGTGCCAGGCACTAGTGATACAAAAGAGTGACAGCTGTTCAGTCTGCATTTTTCATCATCCACCGGGCGTTGGACTACATGCCAAGTGCTAGGGCACAGAGACGAACGAGATCGGTCCCTTCTACATCCACAAGCGTTTACTGAGCACCGTGCGCCAGGCCTCGCAGACTCCCAGTTGGGTTGAAGGGTGGTTGACTGATGTTTGATTCCTCCTGTGTCCCTGGTCATCTGAGCTGTGTGCAGATAACATCCCCCCACCACCCAAGAGGGAGGGTAGCTCTTCCCCCACCAGGGCAACCACAGGTCCTGGTGGCCCCACGGTCACATGTCAGCCCCCCTGGAGGGGGCGCCTGTTGGCGACCGGGGCTGGGTGTCCCTTGCCCATCCCTGGTTCCCTGTGTTTTGCCTCCCTGCCCTTGTGTCTCAGGTGTGATCCCTGGCTGCTTGATGAAGTTGCTGTATTCAAGCCTTCGGAGGGATCGTGTGTTTGGGGGCTTTTCGGGGGCTCAGCTGCACTGGGGCACCGCCCGTGGCCTGGGCGAGACATTTCCCCACAAGGGCCAGAGGAGGTGCTGTGCCTTCAGCCTGAATTGAATGTCAGAACCAGCCAGCGGTGCTTCACCTTCTGGGGGATAACTTGCTTATATTTTAAATAAATGTTCCTGGTTGGTTTTCACAGAAGTCTGTGGGGTTTTGCTTGGTGTCAAAACACTGCCCACATTCCCCACCTCTGTCTACGCAACAAGATTTGGGAGAAAACCGGGGTAGGTGGAGTAGAGAAGCTGCCCAGTGGAGAAACTTCCCCGATATAGGCGGGGAACCCACAGCTCGCTCTTGGGTCAACTTCAGGATTCTCCCAGATGACTCTGAATAAAGATGGGCTGTCATGGTTTGAGTCCACCAAAAACAGACCTTGAAGGGCCCAGTGCGGTGGCTCACGCCCGTAATCCCAGCAGTTTGGCAGGCCAAGGTTGGTGGATCTCTTGAGGTCAGGAGTTCAAGACCAGCCTGGCCAACATGGTGAAACCCCATCCTACTAAAAGTACAAAAATTAGCCTAGCGTAGTGGGAGATGCCTGTAATGCCAGCTTCTCGGGAGGCTGAGGCAGGAGAATCTCTTGAACCCGGGAGGTGGAGGTTGCAGTGAGCCGAGATCAAGTCACTGCCCTCCGGCCTGGGCAGCAGAGCAAGATGCCCTCAAACAAAAAAGGCTGGCCAATGGAGCCACTGTGGGGTGAGGGTGTGGTGAGAGCCCTGTGTCCCCTCTCATGTCATAAAACTTCCCCAATATAGGTGGGGAACCCACAGCTCTGTCTTGGGTCAACGTCAGGATTCTCCCAGACGACTTGAATAAAGAGAGGCTGTCATGGTTTGGGTTCCCCCACACAGACCCCAAGATGAGGATTGAAGGGCACTTAAACGTCAGATAGTGACCCCAGGAACTTGCCGTGGAGCGGTGGGGAAGTGAGACAAGAAGGGAAAGAGTGGTCCCGCCCCAGGGATAGAAGGCTAGGGTGCTGCAGCATGACCAATCGCATTTGGATTTCCTGGGTCAAATGGTTACAAATTCTCAGGATTATTACACCCTTAGGGTATGTAAGAATACACCCAAGGGCTGGGCGTGGTGGCTCACATCTGTAATCTCAGCACTTTGGGAGGTCAGGAGTTCGAGACCAGCCTCACCAAAATGGTGAAACCCCGTCTCTATTAAAAATACCTAAATTAGCCAGGTGTGGTGGTGCATGCCTGTAATTCAGGAGGCTGAGTCAGGAGAATCGCTTGAACCCGGGAGGTGGAGGTTGCAGTGAGCCGAGATCATCAACCCATTGCACTCCAGCCTGGGAAACAAAATCAAACCCCCACCTCAAAAAAAAAAAAAAAAAAAGAATATAGCCGATACTTTTATAAACTAACACACATAGTGTGCAATCAGTGTGGAAGAAATCAGAACTTAACAGCTAAGCAAAAATCAAACCACACATTTTCAGACACGACTAGCATTTTCTTTTTTCTTTTCTTTCTTTTTTTTTTTTTGAGCCCGTTTTTCCTTGTTACCCAGGCTGGAGTGCACTTGCGTGGTCTTACACTGCCTTCAGTGCCGCCTCCTGGGTTCAGGCAATTCTCCTGCCTCAGCCTCCTGAGTAGCTGGGATTACAGGCACACACCACCATGCCCAGCTAATTTTTTGTATTTTTAGTAGAGACGGGGTTTCACCATTTTGACCAGGATGGTCTCGATCTCTTGACCTCGTGATCCACCTGCCTCGGCCTCCCAAAGTGCTGGGATTGCAGGCGTGAGCCACTGCGCCCGGCCTCTTTCTTTCTTTTTTTTAGAGACAGAGTCTGGCTCTGTTGCCCAGGCTAGAGTGCAGTGGCACGATCTCAGCTTACTGCAACCTCCACCTCCCAGGTTCAAGCGATTCTTCTGCCTCAGCCTCCTAAGTAGCTGGAATTACAGACACGTGCCACTACGCCCGGCTAATTTTTGTATTTTTAGTAGAGACGGGGTTTCACCGTGTTGGCCAGGCTGGTCTTGAACTCCTGACCTCGTAATCCACCCACCTTGGTCTCCCAAAGTGCTGGGATTACAGGTGTGAGCCACCATGCCCAGCACAACTAGCATTTTCAAAAACTTTCCAGCCTTCCTCATTTGCATGGTGTAAATATATACGCATTTTTAAAAAGAGAAACATGTTATATAAACTGATGGAAGCTGCCTTTTTATTTTTCATGGAGTGCATTTTTATTTTCTAAGCAAGGAATCAAACTGTACCTAGCTTTTTTTTTTTTGAGACAGTCTTGGTCTGTTGCCCAGGCTGGAGTGCAGTGGCGCGATCTCTGCTCACTGCAACCTCCGCCTCCTGGGTTCAAGCGATTCCCCTGCGTCAGCCTCCTGAGTAATGGATTGCAGGCCCACGCCACCACACCTGGCTAACTTTTGTATTTTTAGTAGAGACGGGGTTTCCTCATGTTGGCCAGGCTGGTCTTGAACTCCTCACCACAAGTGATCCACCTGCCTCGGCCTCCCAAAGCACAGGGATTAAAGGCATGAGCCACTGCACCTGGCCTCCTACTGGATTTTTCAATTTCAATTGGGTGAATTGAGTCAGGTGGGATTGCTGGGTCAAGTTTCAGTAGAGGCGGCCATATTCTTTTTCTTGTTGAATCCTATTCATCATCTATTGACCAGAGGGGGTTATCCACATTTTGTTTGTTTGTTTGTTTGTTTTGAGGTAAAGTCTGGCTCTGTCGCCCAGGCTGGAGTGCAATGGCGCGGTCTCCGCTCACTGCAACCTCCGCCTCTCGGGTTCAAGTGATTCTCCTGCCTCAGTGTCTGAGTAGCTGGGATTACAGGCGCCCACCACCCTGCCCAGCTAATTTTTTTTTTTTTTTTTGTAGTCTTAGTAGAGATGGGGTTTCATCTTGTTGGCCGGGCTGGTCTCAAGCTCTTGACCTCATGATCCACCCGCCTTGGCTTTCCAAAGTGTTGGGATTACAGGCGTGAGCCACCGTGCCCGGCCCATCCACGTTTATTACACAGTCCCTTCTGTGAAAACTTTCTTTTCTTTGAGGCAGAGTCTCACTTTGTAGCCCAGGCGGGAGTGTAGTGGCATGATGCTGGCCCACTGCAACCTCTGCCACCCATCCCCATCCCCTCACCCTGGGTTTAAGCAACTGTCCTGCCTCAGCCTCCCAAGTAGCTGAGATGACAGGTGCCTGCCACCAAGCCCAGCTAGTTGCTGTATTTTTAGTAGAAATGGGGTTTCACCATGTTGGCCAGGCAGGTCTCGAACTCTTGACCTCAGGTGGTCCTCCCGCTTCAGTCTCCCAAAGTGCTGGGATGACAGGCGTGAGCCACCGTGCCCCGGCCCCTTCTGTGAAAGCTTTGTTTCTCGTATTTTTCAGGGAAGTTTCTAAGTCTTATTTAATTCAGTGAGTCTCAACCAAGGGTAATTTTGTTCTTCAAGGGACATTTGGCAATGTCCCCTAAAATTCTACAATGCTAACACCATCCTACATTGTACATCCTATGTGGTAGGATGGAGCTAAATATCCTACAACGGACAGGACGCCCCAGCATACAGAATGTTCCAGTCCAGAATGTTCATAGTGCTGAGACTAAGAATTCCCGTACCCAGCCAGGTGTGGCGGCTCACGCCTGTCATCCCAGCACTTTGGGCGATTAAGGCAGGCAGATCACTTGACCCCAGGAGTTTGAGACCAGCCTGGGCAAAACACTGTCTCTACAAAAAATAGAAAAACTTAGCTGTGTGTGGTGTCTGTCATATGTCTGTGTTCTCAGCCTCAGGAGTCCGAAGTGGGAGGATTGCTGGAGCCCAGGAGGTCGAGGCTGCAGTGAGCCGAGATTACGCCATTGCACTCCGAACTGGGCAACAAAGAGCAAAACTCCATCTTGAAAAAAAAAAAAGAACTTGGAGGTGGTGCCTGGGAGTTGAATTTTATTTTGAAGGCTCC
>NW_022437113.1:1484763-1491037 GCF_009761245.1 Sapajus apella | reverse complement strand
GGGATTACAGGCATGAGCCACTGCACTTGGCCTCTTGTCTTTTAAAAACTATTATTATTATTTTTTGAGACAGGATCTTGTTCTGTTGCCTAGGCTGGAGTGGGATGGTGCAATCACAGTTCACTGCAGCCTCAATCTCCCAGGCTCAAGTGATCTTCCCACCTCAGCCTCCTATGTAGCTAGGACTACAGACCTGAGCCACTATGCCCAGCTAATTTTTTATTTTTTGTAGAGATGGGGGTCTTGCTATGTTGTCCAGGCTGATCCTGAGCTCCTGGGCTCCAGCAATCCTCCCCTCTCGGGTTATCAAAACGCTGGGATTACAGGCATGAGCCACTGCACCCAGCACCTTTATTTTACTTTATTTATTTATTTATTTTGAGACAGAGTCTTACTCTGTCACCCATGCTGGAGTGCACTGGTGCCATCCTGGCTCACTGCAACCTCCGCCTCCTGGGTTCAAGCGGTTCTCCTGCCTCAACCTCCTGAGTAGCTGGGACTACAGGCACATGACACCACATCTGGCTCATTTTGTATTTTTAGTAGACAGGGTTTCTCCATGTTGGCCAGGCTGGTCTCAAACTCCTGACCTCAGGTGATCCTCCTGCCTTGGCCTCCCGAGTGTTGGGATTACAGGCGTGAGCCACCGTACTCCATTCACCTAATCCTTTTGCCTCCCTCTTCTACAAACACTTGCGATTACATTTAGAGCCCACTCAGATGATCCAGGATAATCTGTCCATAACCTCAACATCCCTGACTCAATCATATCTGCAGGGCTGGGCATGATGGCACGTGCCTGTAGTCCCAGAGGCTTCGGTGGCAGTAGGATTGCTTGAGCCCAGGAGTTCGAGGCTGCAGTGAGCTACGATCACACCGCTGCACTCCAGCCTGGGGGGCAGAGCAAGCTCCTGCCCAAAAAAAAGAAAAATTACATCTGCATCTGCAAAGTTCCTTTTGCCATTTAAAGTGTCTTCCACAGGGCCAGGCACAGTGGCTCATGGCTATAATCCCAGCACTTTGGGAGGCTGAGGCAGGTGGATCACCTGAGGTCAGGAGTTCAAGGCCAGCCTGGCCAACATGGTAAAACCCCACCTCTACTAAAAGTACAAAAATTAACCAGGCGTTGTAGTGCACCCCTGTAGTTCCAGCTACTCAGGAAGCTGAGGCAGGAGAATCGCTTGAATCCAGGAGGTGGAGGTTGCAGTGAGCTGAGATTGCATCATCACACTCCAGCCTGGGCAACAAGAGCGAAACTCCATCTTAAATAAATAAATAAAATAAAGTAATATCCACAGGTTCTGGGCAATAGATGTGGCGATCTCCAAGGGAACATTATTTAGCCTAATGCTACAGTATCCTTTGGAGGGCATTGTGTCTTGCTCTATGGATGTGTCAATCATATGATATACAGTTGGATGTATCATAATACGGTGTACATCAGTCATGGATCAAGGTGGGAAAATAGAAACCACTTGAGGTTTTTTTTTTTTGAGACAGATTCTCCAACCGTTGCCAGGCTGGAGCGCAGTGGCACGATCCCAGCTCACTGCAACCTCTGCCTCCCTCACCCAAGCGATTCTCCGGCCTCAGCCTCCGGAGCAGCCGGGACCACGGGTACATGCCACCACGCCCAGCTACACTTGAGGTCTTTTAACAGAATGGGGCTTCATACAGGAAATTCGCAACCACTCAATGCTGCCAACGCAGCCTGAAAAACAGCCACAGACAATACATAAATGAATGAGCCTGGCTGTGTACCCATAAAACTTTATTTACAAAAACCAGTGGTGGGTCAGATTTGGCCCAGGGCTGAAGTTTGCAAACTCTGGGTACAAAGCATCAGGAATGAACCTGGTCCCACAGAGATGACCTTAAAGAAGGGGCTTTCCAAAGCTCCCCGAGGTTGTCACTGAAGAAGGGAATGCTGTAACCCCAACTGTTTCTACATCTGGCTGCCGGCAGAGTGAAGGGGAAGGGAAACCAAGACGACGCCAGTCTCCTTCGTGTTCCAGACTCCCAGAGGTGCCTCGACACCCTGGGTGTGCCCAGCCTCCGGGGAGATCTGCACGTGTAGGTGGGGCTTGGGAACGGGATTGGGGGGACGGGGCGCGGAGGCTGACGTCAGCCTGCCACGGCTGGTTGATTTGCATATGTTACAATGATGATAGGGACAATGGCAAAACTGTAGGATGCATCATTATAGTCTCCCAAAGTGCCGGGATTACAGGCATGAGCCACCTCGTCCTGTCCCCACCGGCATCCTTTGCAGAGGAATTATCATGCAATAGAATCAACTACATAATGAAATGTAATCTCAGACAGATCATCAGCCACATAACTGTGTTATGCCCTCCAGGAAACAGAATATGCCTCTTTTTGAAGTTCCCGGGTGGTTCTGCCAGGTTGGCTGGTGGAGGGAGAAGAAGGCAAGAGTCAAATGGGGTTAGAATGAGAGGGACAGTGAGTGATTGGGGTGGGGCGTTTCAGGTGAGAGTGAGGACCCTGATGGACGTGAGAACAGTGTGAGTTCAGCCTGCGGTTGGGAGAATTGAGGAGAAGCGGGGAGGAAAGTTGAAGAACAATGGGGTCAGGTCGGTGGCTGGCGAACTGTGGATGAGGGCCAAATCCGACTTTTTTTTTTTTTTGAAACGGAGTCTCGCTTTGTAGCCCAGGCTGGAGTGCAGTGGCGCGATCTCAGCTCCCCGCAACCTCCACCTCCCGGCTTCAAGCTATTCTCATGCCTCAGCCTCCTGAGTAGCAGGGATTACAGGCGTGCGCCACCACATCGGGCAATGTTTTTTTAATTTTTAGTAGAGATGGGGTTTTGTTATGTTGGCCAGGCTGGTCTCGAACTTCTGACCTCAGGTGATCCACCCACCTCGGCCTCCCAAAGTGCTGGGATTACAGGCATGAGCCACCATGCCCGGCCTCAGATCTGACTTGTTTTTAAAAAATTTGGGGGGCCCGGGCGAGGTGGCTCATGCCTGTAATCCCAGCACTTTGGGAGGCCGAGGCAGGTGGATCACCTGAGGTCAGGAGTTTGAGACCAGCCTGACCAACACAGCCTGTCTCTACTAAAAATACAAAAATTAGCAGGCATGGTGGTGCACACCTGTAATCCCAGGTAATGGGGAGGCTGGGGTAGGAGAATCACTTGAACCTGGAAGGTGAAGGTTGCGGTGAAGAGAGATCATGCCACTGTGTTGTACTGGATCGAGCGTAGAAAGTTAGCACCAAGAGAAAAGTATGCGAGATTGCAGGGTCATTTATTATGCCGGCGACCACAGAGGACTCACGTCTCTCCAACCTGTGGCGTCAAAAGGAGGGTGCCAAGACTTTTTATACCTGAAAAACCACCTTGGGAGTGGGGGTGAGGAGCGGGGATGGGGATGAAAAGGTTTCGGACATTCCAAGGGCTAGGGGATTCTGTAATTCACCTCCTGGGCGGAGACGAGGGTGGGGGTCTCCAGACATTCCAAGGGCCAGGGGACTTTTGTCATTCTGTTTGTTACTTCAGTGGTTTACAGAAGTCAAGCTAAGCATTTGTTGACACACAGATCTTAGTTATCCTGGGCTGCTTATTTTAGTTATTACCGGTAAGCAAAGGCTAGCAATTCTGGCACAATATCACAACTGCACTCCTGCCTAGGCGACAAGAGCGAGACTCCGTCTCAAAACCTGCAAACAAACAAAACAAACAAACGAAAACTAAATTTTTTTTTTGTTGAACACAGTATCTGGAAAAAAATCCTTTAGAATTGAGGTGAGATTCAGACAACATGAAATTAACCGTATTAAAATGTCCAATTCAGTGGCATTTAGCACATTCACAATTTTGCATGACCATCACCTTGATCAAATTCCAGAACATTTCATCCCCCTGAAAGGATGGAAACCCCGTTTCCAGCAGTAGTCACCCCCCACTCCCCCTTCCCTAGCTCCTGGCTACCACCAATTGGCTTCCTGTCTCTATGTGTTCCCAGGAGTCCTTATCAAGACCCCAAGAGAACGTTCTTGGATCTCCCGCACGGAAGAATTCAGGGCGAGTCTACAGAGTAAGTGAGAGCAAGTTTCTTAGGAAAGTAAAGGAATAAAGAATGGCTATTCCGGAGACAGCAGCCCTGAGGGTTGCTGGTTGCCCATTTTTATGGTTATTTCTTGATGATATGCTAAACAAGGGGTGGATTATTCGCACCTCCCCTTTTCAGACCAAGTAGGGGAACTTCCTGACGTTGCCATGGCATCTGTAAACTGTCGTGGCGCTGGTGAGTGTAGCAGTGAGGACCACCACAGGTCACTCCTGTGGCCATCTTGGTTTTGGTGGGTTTGGGCCAGCGTCTTTACTGCAACCTGTTTTATCAGCAAGGTCGTTATGACCTGCATCTTGTGCAGACCTCCTACGTCATCCTGTGACTTAGAATGTCTTCACCGTCTGGGAATGCAGTCCAGTTGGTCTCAGCCTCATTTTACCCAGCTTATTTTATTTTTTTATTTTTATTTATTTATTATTATTATTATTTTTAAAGATGGGGTCTCACCATGTTGGTCAGGCTGGTCTTGAACTCCTGACCTCAGGGGATCCGCCCACCTCGGACTCCCAGCAAAGTGCTAGGATTACAAGCATGAGCCACCGCACCTGGCCAATTTTACCCAGGTTGTATTCAAGATGGAGTTACTCTGGTTCAAACGCCTCTGATATATGGATTCGCCTCTCCTGGACATGTCATGTCAATGGAATCTCACACTATGTGGCCTTTTGTGTCTGGGTTCTCTCACTCAGCATCATGTGTTTGGGGTTCAGCCACGTTGTAGCAAGGATCACTGCTTCCTTTTTTTTTTTCTTTTTTTTAGATGGAGTTTCGCTCTTGTTGACCAGGCTAAAGTGCAGTGGCGCGATCTTGGCTCATTGTAACCTCCACCTCCCAGGTTGAAGTGAGTTTCCTGCCTCAGTCTCCCCAGTAGCTGGGATTACAGGCACATGCCACCACACCCAGCTAATTTTGTATTTTTAGTAGAGACAGGGTTTCACCACGTTGCCCTGGCTGGTCTCGAACTCCTGACCTCAGGTGATCCGCCCGCCTCAGCCTCCCAAAGTGCTAGGATTACAGGCGTGAGCTGCCATTCCTGGGCTGTAACTGTTTAATACTGCAAAAGACCAGAGTCAATAGATTCCGCTCTGCAGACCATCCAGTCTCTACTGCAACCGCTCAGCTCTGCAGTTCCAGCCCCAGAGCAGCTGCAGACAATACACACATAAGCGGTGTGGCTATGTTCCAATAAAACTTTATTTCTGCACCAGGTAGCTCATGCCTGTAATCCCAGCACTGTGGGAAGCCAAGGCAGGTGGATGGCTTGAGGTTAGAAGTTCGAGACCAGCCTGGACAACATGGTGAAACCCCATGTCTACTAAAAATACAAAAATTAGCAGGGGGTGGTGACGTGAGCCTGTAGTCTCAGCTACTTGGGAGGCTGGCGCAGAAGACTCTCTTGAATCTGGGAGGCGGAGGTTGCAGTGAGCCGAGATCGCACCACTACACTCCAGTTTGGTGACAAAATGAGACTCTGTCTCAAAATAAATAAATAAATAATATAAATAAAACAGACGTGACTGGGCACAGTGGCTCGCACCTGTAATCCCAGGACTTTGGAAGGCTGAGGCCTAAAGCCAGGAGTTCGAGACCAGTCTGGGCAACATGGCGAAACCCTGCCTCTACAAAAAATACAAAAATTAATCAGGCATGGTGGCACACACTCCTCAGGAGTGTGAGGTGGCAGGATTGCTTGAGCCCGGGAGATCGAGCATGTAGTGTGCAGTGAGTTGAGATTTTGACTCTATTGCAGCCTGGGTGACAGAGCAAGACCCTGTCTCAAAAACAGACAGACAAACAAGAAAATCCCAAGGAAGCTGACAAAAGCAGACAAGCATGGGTTCCTGGGTTGAATTAAGGGTGTGTATTCCTGGCGTTTGTATCTTAACTTCCTTGAATTAAGGGTGACAGATGGCTGGACGCAGTGGCTAACGGCTGTCATCCCAGCACTTCGGGAGGGCGAGAGGGTGGATCACCTGAGGTCAGGAGTTTGAGACAAGCCTGGCCAACATGGTGAAAACCCGTCTTTACTAAAAATACAAAAATTAGCTGGGCATGGTGGTGGGCGCCTGTAATCCCAGCTACTCAGGAGGCTGAGGCAGGAGAATCGTTTGAACCCGGGAGGCGGAGGTTGCAGTGAGCCGAGATCGCGCCACTGCACTCCAGCCTGGGCGGCAGAGACT
>NW_022437113.1:1475658-1484663 GCF_009761245.1 Sapajus apella | reverse complement strand
ACGTTTGTACAACATCCTAGGTTCAGATCCCAGCTCCGTCTCTTCCCGGCTATGTGATCCAGGCAAGATCTTGTCTCTCTGTGCCTCCGTTTTCTTCTCTGTAAAATGGGGATGACTCCAGTTGTGAATGAGCCTCGTTCATGGGCAAACGGTGTGTTCTACTGAGTCTGCGTCTAGTAGGTGCTAAACGTGCCTAAGTTTTTTATTTTTTTGCTGATAAAGGAATGCAAAAAGGCAACCACGTGTCCAAGGCTGTGTGTGCTTTTTCTTTTTTTAATGTCTGCTGTTAATAAAATATTTTTACAGAGACCAAAAAGTCAGAATAGTGCAAAACATCTCAACACCATGCATTCATGACCACTTCTCGTTTGTGTTAAACATTTGTTCCAAGTCACATATTTACAGAGAAATGAAGGCATCTGTGCAGACGCCGGACCGACGGGGTGGAATCAAAACAAAACAAGAAACGAACAACGTTTTGATTTCACATCTGCAATCACATGCTAAGAGAAGCTGTGTGGAGGGGAAGCCTCCCGGGACTGCTTGGCCGATTTGGAGGTTGTCTGACGGAGCACGAGACAGGGATGGACAGGGGTCAAGTCCCCCTGGCTGTGTGGTTGGGGATGATTGGGGGACCCTCCGCTTGTGACCTGTGTCTCCAGAGAGCCACTATGGCTGGATGGGGGGAAGGGGTGGGGTATTACTTCACACAGTCAACTTCATTTTTCTCTAAAACAATAAAAGGCAAAGAGAAAAGCAACACGTGTCAGCAAAGACAACTTTGGTCCTCAACGATTCTTAGGAAAGGATTTGAGGAGCAGACGGGGTTGTGACCCAGGTCGGAGGCCCTCCCCCCAGCTTCCCCAGGGTGGCAGAGTTCCGGGAGGCCCCAGGCTGTCCCCATCTGCAAAATTGACAGCACATGGGGGTAGGGGTGGGGGACAGAAAGGCTCTGAGATCCCAGCCGAGAGGTCCCAAGGATTTCTAGTTGGGTGTTTAGTTTTTTGCATCTCTGATGGGGGCATGGTGAGGTTTCAGGCTCTGGGGCCTGAGAGGGGAATCGGGGGCATGGACAGGCACCTCCTCATTTTATGCAAATCATTCGAGGACAGACTGGTGAGACAGAACAGATCCTTTTTTCTCCGGGACACTCTCTTTACTTCCCCCAAAAGCCCTGCTCTGGTCTCTGCAGTTCTTTTTCTCTGTATTTCTCCATCCCTGTGTCTCTCTCCACCTCTGTCTCTCTCCGACCTCATCAGGGCATGATCTCACCCTCTGTCTGTTTTCTTTTCATTCTTTCTTTTTTTTTTTTTTTTGACAGGGATTTTCTCTTGTCACCCAGGCTGGACTGCAATGGCTCAATCTTGGCTCATTGCAACCTCTGCCTCCTGGGTTCAAGCGATTCTCCTGCCTCAATCTCCTGAGTAGCTGGGGTTACAGGCACACGCCACCATGCCCAGCTAATTTTGTGTTTTTAGTAGAGATGGGGTTTCTCCATGTTGGTCAGGCTGGTCTTGAACTCCCGACCCCAGGTGATCCGCCCGCCTCGGCCTCCTGGGATTACAAGTGTGAGCCACGGCGCCCAGGCTTCTGTCTCTGTTTTCTACTTTCTCTATTCCTCTTGGTCAGGGGACTTTGACGCATCACTCAGTGTCACCCCTTTAACCCCCACCCTGCCACAGGCCAACCTCTGTGGCCTTTCACTGATTCATGGAAATCTGGGCCACCTCCTTGCATGAAGCCAGGTCCAGGGTTCAGAACCCTGGAGGTGTCGTCAAGGCTGGGCCCTGCATCCACTTGCTGGGTGGCTTTGGGGAAAGCCCTGCCCCTCTCTGAGCTTTGTTCTGCCAAGACAGGAACTTCCTGATTTCAAAAGGTTTTCAGCCCCCTGGACTCTTTGTCTTTTCTCTGTCCGTGTCTCAGCCGTGTCCACTCTCTGTCCCATGTGTTGGCCTCAGTCTGGCTCAGACAGCTCCTAAGTGCCCAGGTCCGGGTGGAAGGGGAAGGCTGGTACGGACACGGACAGACGTGCATGCGGATGTGTATTCACACACCGACCCCGTCCCAACACATAATTCCACTAGGCACATCCTCGCTGGCACCCCCTTGTCCTCAGCCTGTTCTAGGTAAAGTTGGGGTTCCTGAGAGGCCTCAGACCCCAGTCTGGGAGAAACAGCTCAACAGAGACACTCCCAGTCCCATGGCATCAGGCTGGACTGGAGGAGGGACGGAGTCTGGGAAAGTCCTGAGGGGAAAGAGGGAGGGTTTTCTTCAAGAGAGGTTTTCGTGATGGGTTTTGAAGGATGAGTAGGAGCTCTCTGGGGGAAAGAAAAGAGGGAGGAAATTGCAAAAACAGTTCTAGCCTGGGAGTCAGGAAAATTCATTCACCAAATATTCCCTAAAGCTTGTTTCCTTCACATATCTGGGCCATTGCTGGGGAACCCTAAACACACACACACACACTCCCGAGATCTTGACCACACACACACACACACACACACCGAGATCATGACCAGAAAGACTCCTAAGGAATCCTTTGGGAAATATTTTGGCTCTTCAGGCAGCTCAATTTCCCCATTTCTTTCCAGCCATCCAAAATCTTCCAGATCACCGTCACCCCAGGTCACAGATCACATCTTCCCCTTTGGGGTCTACTGGTTACAACCCTGAGTCATCCATCCTCTCCCCACCCTCAGCCATGGCATGGTCTGAAACTCACATCTGCACCTCAGTCCCTTAACAGACACTCCCTTATTCCTGGCTCCAGCTTCCCAATCCTGCATGAGAATTTGCATTTTAACCTTTGGTTCAGAACCTCTAGTCACCTGCACCCGTCTGAATTTAAGGGACACGCGGTACCTTCAAGCAAATTAGAAAGTGGCGCCCCTTCTTCCAGACAGTTGCCCTTCCTGTGTCGGTAAACCATCATCATAAACATACAACACTTAAGGTCTAGGATTTGCATGTGGCCTTCTTAGAGATGCCAAACCGTTGGGCACTATACACCTAGGACAACTGTGCCCCACAGTCCTGAAGCTCATCTAAGGGCCGATTTTTTTTTTTTTTTTGATCGGGGAGGGGACAGATGGAGCATTGGTTGCTGGTTGCCCAGGCTGGAGCACAGTGGTGTGATCTCAGTTCACTGCAACCTCTGCCTTCAGTGTTCAAGCAATTCTGCCTCAGTCTCCTGAGTAGCTAGGACTACAGGCACACACCACCGTGCCCGGCTAATTTTTGTATTTTTAGTAAAGACAGGGTTTCACCATGTTGGCCAGGCTGGTCTTGAACTCCTGACCTTAAAGGATTTGCCAGCCTTGGCCTTGCAAAGTGCTGGGATTACAGGTGTCTTTTCCTTAAATACAGCCTTCGGAATTTTTCCAAGAATCAATTTCAGCATCTCCAAAGCATCCTCACCCCTCTTCACTGATTTTAGTCTTCACAGAACAGCTTTTGCATGCTGGAATACAATCTCTCCCCAGCTTAAAAATCTCCTAGAGCTCCCCACCTCTCTTAGAATAAAAGTGACACTCCTCAGGACAGCAGACGAGACCCTGCCTGGTCTGACACCTCTGCAGATCTCCTCGGCCCCAAGGCTCCCTGGGGTCCTCCTTGCTGGCTCAGCTCCAGCCATGCCACCCTTCTTCTTGTTTCAACAGTTCTCATCTCCTGGCCTTTGCACGTGCTGTTCCCCCTACCTGGAGCTCTTTTCTCTCAAGCAAGTGGTTCCCTCTCATTCTTCACCTCGGAAAGCCTCCCCATCTGATCTTCCAACCTCCAGGAACCCAGCTACTCATCTCACCCCGTTTTCATTTCTCCCCAGCACAGCAAAGTCTTGCCCTTCCCAATCCAGCAGAAAAAGGCATGCCATCCACACAGGCAGAAAAACAGAGCAAACAGTTCATGCTGAACTTTCTCTAAAGGTCCTGTAAGCACACGGTAACTCCAGCCAAGTCACCGCAACCTTGCTCATTGGAGAAGGAGTTTCCAGCAGGCAAGAGGGCCACCCGAGCATATATCCTGTGGCTTGGGTGTTTGAATGAATGAATAGGATCTTGGAAACTCAGCTCCGAGTGTGTTTGTGTTTTTTCTCTCTCTCTCTCTCTCATGCACACACACCCCTAGAGTTTCTGGTCTCCTGTTCTTTCCTGTCTGGAGAATTCTGGGAAAGGAAGAAGGGGTGGAGAAACCTGGGACCAGAGTTCCCAAATTCTCTCTTTTGTGGTGGGAGGTCAAGAGCCCTCATGGCATCCCCTAAGGAGTCCCAGGAGAAAGGGTTGAGGGCAAGGGTTTTGCTTGGCAGCTAGAGTAGGACAGGTGAAGTAGGGGTCTTGGCCTGTACCTCCCACCCCTTGGAGGAGGCCCCCAAGGGGGAATTAGCAGCAGTAGGGAGCTGTATCAGGTCATCCCGACCTCAGCCCACCCTTCCATGGGGCACACAGGTCTAAGGGAGGGGATAGAGGGTATGGCACTGGGAACCTCAGCCGAGTCTCAAGCAGCTCTTTGAGCCTCAGTTTTGCCATCTGTCAAATGGGTGTGTTGAACTCTACGATATGAGGACTGGGTTTGTTGGGAGAGAAGAACAGGCTAACTCCCAAAGGGAAGTAGGGGCAGCGTGGGTGCCTCAGAGCCGTCCCTCGGCTCCCAGGGTTTGGGCGCCCAAGGGCGCATGTGCTTTTGAAATCCCATACTCCCCCCTCCCCCCATTTATTTTTTGCACAAACATCTAAAGGGACTACGGTATTCCCGGTCCCTCCAACCAGCATCCTGGTCCATCCCGCCCCCAGGCCACCTCCAGGGGCGCTCCGGGGAGCCCTAACCCTTGCCCAGGGCTCCCCCTTGAGTGAGCTGAGATTTTCATACTTGGCAATTGGTCTGGGGTCCCAGGGTTCTGAGACCCGCCTTATGGCTTTTCCAGGGGACAGGAGACGGTACCTCCCGGTACCACAGCCCCGGGATGTGGCCTCCTCCATAGGGACGAGGTTTCCCCCGTCCCAGCTCAAAATGCCCCCTAAATGCTGGGGGCGTGGCCTCGAGTTGGAGATGTGGCTTCTTCCTTCATCGCACCCTTGGGCGTGGCCTCCTGAGAGGGCGGGGCATCCTTCATTCCTAATTCCCCCAAAGGGAGAGCTATATCAGGGACGTAAGCGCAGCCCTCCCTCGGGGCGGAGCCCCCCGAGCCCCGCCCCGGGGGCGGTCCCACTGAGGCGCAAAGCCCCCCCTCCCCGCCCAGCGCCCTCCGCGCAGGCGCAGTGCCGCTCGGCTGCGCGCCCGGCGCTAAGGCGCAGGCGCGGCACCGCCCTCCTCGGCGGAGCGCGTGTCCGACTTGAGCTTCACGAACTCCTTGGCCACCTCGTCGTTGCTGCGCTGCGAGAGGATGCGCAGCACCGTGAGGCCCGTGTCGTCCATGTGGATGCGGCGGCCGAGCGACAGCCAGCAGGCGGCGGTCCCGCGCTGGGCCAACTCCCGCAGCTGCAGCACGGCCAGCCCCACCGTGCGGTCCTCGCGCGCGAAGCAGTAGTCCTTGACGCACACCTGCAGCTCGTAGCACTCGGGGCTCGCGTCTGCGCTCAGCGTGCTGCGGGGAACGGGGCGGAGCGTGAGACATGCCACGCCCACCGGGACGCCCCGCCCCACGGCCTCGCCCCCACTGCGTTTGCGGTCCACGCTCACGCCGGGGAGGGCCACACGGGGTATCCACACCTATCACCCCGCAACGATACACTAGCCCCGCCCATGCCCCGTGACTTGTCCTACAACCCAGTGCTTGGCCACGCCCACAGCAGCTGACCCTGAGCTGGGCCACGCCCACACCCCAGTGTGTTCCCTTTGCACCCACGGAAAAATGACCTCATAGTTTTACATCCAGCTCCCGCCCCTCAAAATAACCCTTTCCTCAAACACCGCCCCGCAAGCCCATGCTCCCAACATGAGATACCCGCGCCTGTGCCCTCTTCTGGCTGAACTGCTACCCGCACGGCCCTGCCCCTAATGTACCACCCAGACGCTCTTTAGGCCCTCGTCTAGAACCCCGACGTGGCCCTTTCCCCATACACCCAGCCCGCCCCTCTTCCTCCCAAGATGCCCTCCAGACATGAGCCTGCCCTGGTGTCTCACTATGGGTGACACTGCCTCCCGTATGCCCGTCACCTGTACTCCTGCCCCTAAGCAGTCCCAGTGACCGACAAGAGCCCTCCTGCAGGGCCATTCCCAGCTGCTCCCTCTTGTCCCCCTCCCAGGTCGCACACCTTGATCTCTGAAGTACTCCGACCCACTCTTCCTGACATCTGACCTCCCACTAGACCAGGCTTCTCCTCCCTAAGGGAGCCAATCGTCCCAAACCCTTCTGACCAAGAGCCCTGTGCTGACACGACCTGGAACTGGCTTCAGTCTTGTCCCATAGGAACTCCCAGCCCCTAGATGATACCAGCTAACCAGCTGTGATTTACCCTTACCCCTGTGCACCATTTTTTTTTGTTTCTTTTTTTCTTTTTCTGAGTGGGAGTCTCCCTCTGTCACCCAGGCTAGAGTGCAGTGGCAGAATCTCGGCTTACTGCAACCTCTGCCTCCTAGGCTCAAATGATTCCTCTGCCTCAGCCTTCCTAGTAGCTGGGATTACAGGCATGCATCACCACACCCAGATGACTTTCTGTGTTTTTAGTAGAGATGCGGGGGGGGTGTCTCACCATGTTGTCCAGGCTGGTCTCGAACTCCTGACCTCAGGTGATCCACCCACCTTGACTTCCAGAGTGCTAGGATTACAAGCGTGAGCCACCTCACCTGGCCCATAATTTTTTTTTTAAGACAGGGTCTTGCTATGTCTGTCACCCAGGCTGGAGTGCAGTGGCATAATCATAGCTCACTGCAGCCTTAAACACCTAGGCTTAAGGGATCTTCCTGCCTCAGCCTCCCAGGTAGCTGGGACTACTTCCTTCTGCATTTCTGTCCTCCGAGCATCCAACAACATTGCCCTGCCCCAGTGCCATGTGAGGCTGACAGTCGACCCAAGGATCTACCCCACATGACCCCAACTCTGCCCCTGCTAACCACCCCCATCTACCCCACTGAGCAGACTTTTTTATTTTTTTGAGACAGAGTCTTGCTCTGTCACCGAAGCTGGAGTGCAGTGGCACAGTCATGGCTCACTGCAACCTCTGCCTCCTAGGTTCAAGTGATTGTCACAACCCGCAGCCTCTGGAGTAGCTGGGATGACAAGTGCCTGCCACTACACCCGGCTAATTTTCTTTTTCTTCTTTTTCTTTTCTTTTTTTTTTTTTTTTCTTTTTTGAGTCTGCTCTGTTACTCAGGCTGGAGTGCAGTAGTGCCATCTTGGGTCATTGCAATCTCTGCCTTCTGGGTTCAAGTGATTCTCCTGTCTCAGCCTCCCGAGTAGCTGGGATTACAGGCGCCTGTCACAACGCTGGGCTTAATTTTTTATATTTTTAGAAGAGACGGGGTTTCACCATGTTGGCCAGGCTGGTTTCAAACTCCTGGCCTCACGTGATCTGCCCACCTCGGCCTCTCAAAGTGCTGGGATTATAGGCGTGAGCCACCATGCTCGGCTAGAGCAGACTTCTTTTTTATTTGAGACGGAGTCTTGCTCTGTCACCCAGGCCGGAGTGCAGTGGCCCGATCTTGGTTCACTGCAACCTCCACCTCCGGGGTTTAAGCGACTCTCCTGTCTCAGCGTCCCAAGTAGCTGTGATCACAGGCGTACACCACCACACCCAGGTAATTTGTTTTTTGCACTTTGAGTAGAGAGGGGGTTTCGCCATGTTGGCCAGGCTGCTCTTGAACTCTTGACCTCAGATGATCTGCCCGCTTTGGCCTCCCAGAGTGCTGGGATGACAAGCGTGAGCCACCAGGCCCGGCCAGAGCAGACATTTTTTTTGCTCTCCACATTATCAGCATCCTCTAGGCCCTGTCCTGATACCCAGAGCCTAGGTGCACTCACAACTCTAGGAACCTCCATCCAATGTGACCCCCACCCCGATGCCTGGAATCCATCCACACTCCACTCTTGTTCCCAGAGCCGACTCCCTCCGAGGGGCTGCCCCAATGGTCCTGAAAAGGCTCAGTGTGGACTCCAGGAGTCCCCAACCCCAAGCGTCCTCAGTCATGTCCCAGGTCCCTCAGCCCCTGACTCATAAACTTCACCACTGCCACCCTCATCCCTTCACCAGACAGTCTCCAGCCCCAGCAACGGCCCCGCCCACCACGCACTGCCTGCCGACTTCCCCTCCCCCCTGCAAGCCTTCATCACGAAATTATCCCACTCCACTCATTGCCTCTCCTGGGATCTGCCTGCCCCAAAGGTGACCTCCATCCTCGCGTCCCCTCCCTGATGTCACTCCTGCACTACTAAAATGTCTCCCTTTCCAGCACCCCCACCTAGAATGTGGCCCCTCCCATTCCCGGGCCCAGATCCCAGATCCCTCCTGCCTACCTGGCCTTGGGGTTCACCTGGGGGATACCCCCTCCCTTCCCCCCATGCTCTTCAAAGCATCCCAAACTCACAACTGGAAGCTCTCGTTGTACTTGGGAGCCCAGCTGTTGTTCTTGGATTTGGTCGCAAACTTGCGTTTCTTGTCGCTGAGCTGGGGCCCAATGATGTTGACCTCGATGAACGGCCGGAAGATGCCAGAAGTCTGCCACTTGAGGTCATTGGCAGCCACCACTGTAGGGGGAAGTAGAGGGTGAGACAGGTCAGGTTCTCCCAGTAGGAAAAAGTGGATGTTTGTGGTTCTCAAAATCTGTCTAAGGCTCACGCTTGTAATCCCAGAACTTGCGGAGGCCAAAGCCGGTGGATCACTTGAGCCCAGGAGTTTGAGACCAGTCTGGGCAACATGGTGAAACCCTGTGTCTATTAAAAATACAAAAATTAGCTGGGTGGCACGCGCTTACAGTCCCAGATACTTGTGGGGCTAAGGCAGGAGGATTGCTTGAGCCTGGGAGGCAGAGGTTGCAGTGAGCTGAGATTGTACCACTGCACTCCAGCCTAGGTGACA
>NW_022437113.1:1471832-1475558 GCF_009761245.1 Sapajus apella | reverse complement strand
CAGCACTTTGGGAGGCCAAAGTGGGTGGATCACAAGGTCAGGAGATCTAGACCATCCTGGCTAACACAGGGAAACCCCGTCTCTACTAAAAATACAAAAAAATTAGCTGGGCATGGTGGCGTGTGCCTGTAGTCCCAGCTTCTCAGGAGGCTGAGGCAGGAGAATCACTTGACCCAGGAGGCGGAGGTTGCAGTGAGCCGAGATTGCGCCACTGCACTCCAGCCTGGGTGACAGAGACTCTCACCTCTAAAACAAACAAACAACAACAAACACACGTCAGGGGTGAAAATACAACAAAGGTTGGGAGCAGCACAGATCCCCAACACTTCAAAGCCTCCGTATCCGCTCGAGGCTGGCTGCTCTTACACTGTCAGTCATCCCAGAGAAAAGCCAATTCTATCATTTTATTTTTATTTGTTTACATGGAGTCTCGCTCTGTCACCCAGCCCGGAGTGCAGTGGCGGGTTCTCGGCTCACTGCAACCTCCGCCTCCTGGGTTCAGGCAATTCTCCTGCCTCAGCCTCCTGAGTCGCTGGGATTACAGGCACATGCCACCATGCCCAGCTAATTTTTGAATTACTCTGTCACCCAGGCTGGAGTGCAGTGGCTCGATGTCGGCTCACTGCAACCTTCACATCCCGGGCTCAAGAGATTCTCCTGCCTCAGCCTCCCGAGTAGCTGGGACAACAGGTGCACCCACCACAATTGGTTAATTTTTGTATTTTTTAGTAGAGACGGGTTTCATCGTGTTGTCCAGGCTGGTCTTGAACTCCTGACCTCTTGATCTGCCCACTTCGGCATTCCAAAGTGCTGGGATTACAGGTGTGAGCCACCACACCTGGCCGCCCTAATATTTGAATTTTTAGTAGAGACATGGTTTCACCATGTCGGTGAAACATCACCACACTTGGTTAATTTTTGTATTTTTTAGTAGAGACGGTTTCATCGTGTTGACCAGGTTGGTCTTGAACTCCTGGCCTCAAGTGATGCACCAGGCTTGGCCTTCCACAGTGTTGGGATTACAGGCCTTGGTCACTGTGCCTGACCTAATTCTATCTTATTTAAGCCATGCTGAATACAGCCCAATCTGTGTTCTGGTCAGCAAAAGCCATGAAAAGGAAAGCAAGGCTGAGACACGGAGAAAGTGGGATTCAGTCTTATAACACTGTTTACCCTGCTGGATCCAGCCATGCCTGAAGGTGGCCACCTCTGAACATTTTTGTTTCATAGACCATTAAACAACAACAACAGCAAAGGGTGTTGCTTAAGCCAGTTTAAGGGTGGTTTCTGTTTTAGAGCCTAGGGAGTCCGTCCCACCTCAGACCACTCACCTTTCACTGTGACCTTGTGTTCTCCGGTTCCTGGATGAGTGAACAGCTCAACATGGACGGAGACTTCACCCACAGCGTCTTCTACACCCGTGCCTGGGCAGGGCAGGGGAGGATGGTTGGCATGAGCTCTGTTCTTTCCCACCCACCAGGAGGGACCTTGATGGCCTCCCACCCACCCCGTGCTGGCGGCACCAGGTCATCAGCCCTGATAGGGAGGCACTGGGTGAGGGGTGGCCCGGATGGGAGGTGCTCTTGGAAAGCCAAGAATCCCGGGTTCTGGCCTTTTACTGCCTTGCTGTGTGATCTTGGGGGTGTCTCTTAACCTCTCTGGGCCTAATGCAATTCTTTTCTTTTTTCTTATTCCATTGATTATCATGCTGTCAAAACTCAGTCTTCCTATTACATCTTGGCAGTGTCTGGCTCCCTGGGCTCCTTTGCCAGTTTGTCCTCTTGGCTGCAACAGTGTTATTGATTCCAGATTCTCATCCTACATAGCTGCCACACCTTCCAACCCCCTTGGTCATTTTCCTCTCTGTGTGTCCTCAGACTGACCCTGCACCTCAGTCTTTACTTCTGTTCTTCTTCTTTGTCTTCACTTCCTCCTAGCTGCCCATAGACTGGAAAATCCTACCAGCTCTACCTTCAAAATACATCCAGAAGCAGAGCCACCGTCTTTTTTTTTTTTGAGACGGGAGTCTCGCACTGTCGCCCAGGCTGGAGTGCAGTGGTGCGATCTTGGCTCACTGCAATCTCTGCCTCCTGGGTTCAAGCGATTCTCTTGCCTCAGCCTTCTGAGTAGCTGGGACCACAGGGGCCTGCCACCACGCCCAGCTAACTTTTGTATTTTTAGTAGAGATGGGATTTCACCATATTGGCCAGGCTGGTCTCAATCTCCTGACCTCATGATCCACCTGCTTCGGCCTCCCAAAGTGCTGGGATTACAGGCATGAGCCACCACAGGCGGCAGAGCCCCATGCCCCCAGCATCCCATGCCTGGACCATTGCAGTAGCCTCCTTGCCAGGCTCCCTCCTTCTGCTCTTTCATCTGCTCTCAACACGGCAGCCAGAAAAATGCTATTCAGTCAGCTCATGTCGGCCGGGTGCGGTGACTCACAGCTGTCACCCCACCACGTTGGGAAGTGGAGGCAGGAGGCTCACTTGAGCCCAGAAGTTTGAGACTAGCCTGGGCAATGGAGCAAAACACCATCTGTACAAAAAATACAGAAACGAGTGGCCATGGTGGTGCGTGCTTGTAGCCCAGCTACTCTGGTGGCTGAGGTGGGAGGATTGCGTGGGCTTAGAAGGGTCCAGGCTTCAGTGAGACGAGATCACACCACTGCGCTTCAATCTGGGTGACAGAGCAAGCCTCTGTCTCAAAAAAATGAAAAATAAATAAATAAATAAAATTCAAAAGTCAGATCATGTCTCTCTTTGGCTCAAAACTCTTTCATGGACCAGGCAGTGGTGGCTCGTGCCTGTAACCCCAGTACTTTGGGAGGCTCATGCCTGTAATCCCAGGATTTGGGGAGGCCGAGGTGGGCAGATAACTTGAGGTCGGGAGTTCAAGACCAGCCTGGCCAACACGGTGAAACCCCATCTCTAATTTTGAAATTACAAATACAAAATTTTTGTACTTGTAAAAAGACAAAAATTAGCCGGGCATGGTAGTGCATGCCTGTAATCCAGCTACTTGGGAGGCTGAGACAGGAGAACCACTTGAACCTGGGAAGTGGAGGTTGCAGTGAGCCAAGATGAAACCACTGCACTCCAGCCTGGGTGACTGAGAGAGACCCTGTCTCAAAAAAGAAAGAGAGAGAGAGAAAGAAAAAGAAAGAAGGAAAGAAAGAAAGAAAGAAGAAAAAGAAGAAAGAAAGAAAGAAAGAGAAAAAGAAAGAAAGAAAGAAGAAAGAAAATTAGCCAGGCATGGTTGTGCATGCGCCTGCAGTCCTAGCTACTTGGGAGGCTGAGGCAGGAGGATCTCTGAAACCCAGCAGGTTGAGGCTGCAGTGAGCTATGATCCTGCCACTGCACTTCAGCCTGGGTGACAGGGCAAGACTCTGTCTCAAAACATGAAACAAAACAAAACAAAGCAAAACAAAGTCTTCCCTGGCTCCCACCTCACTCTGAAATAATCGAAGTGGGTTTTGTGATTCTGCAACACCCCTTCCAGAAGTGGCCCTTTCCAATAGGTCCCTATGACCTCTCGCCACTCACCCCATTCTTGCCCTTGTTAACTGTGACCCAGCCCCACGGGTCACCTCATTGCATCCCCTGGCCCAGAACCCTCATCCCTTTCGGAGGGGCATCTTTTATTTTCCTTACCTCTATTTCTCTTCTAATGCAGAATCAAGATTAAGTTTCTTTTTTTTCTTTTTTTTTTTTTTTTTTTTTTTTT